>NC_084485.1:78489276-78793478 GCF_030035675.1 Rhineura floridana | reverse complement strand
TTATTTCTCTTTAGACAGTCATGGCTTCCCCCAAAGAATCCTGGGAAGTGTAATTTGTGAAGGGTGCTGAGAGTTGTTAGGAGACTCCAATTCCCCTGACAGAACTCCAATGGCCAGAATGGGTCATCAGCTGCTCTGATTAAAGCTCTGTGAGGGGAACAGGACATTTCCTAGAAACTCTCAGCACCCTTCACTAACTACACTTCCCAGGATTCTTTTTGGGGAAGCCATGATTGTCTAAAGTGAAATAAAGGTCTGGTGTGGATGTGGCCAGGGACAGCTTTGTTTTAAATTTGGGTGGGAGGCTACATGTGTCTGCTGTAGAACAGAAAGGTAGGAGAAACGCTTAAAAACAATGATATTATACGCAATGTTTTTGTTTTGGAAAGGAAATGGGCTTTCCCTCTGCTCAGTGCCACCAAATCTCCTCCCCTCCTCCTCCCTCCCTCTTTCCCCCTCCCCCAGGTCAGTTTCACCTATCCTAAGCATGATTGCACAGGAGTAAATCCCACTGAACTCAAAAAGAATGCAAATGATCAAACCTGCCCTCCCCTCCTCCCTCTTGCCCCTCCCCCTGTCCCTCCCCTCCCCATCCTCTTCCAATGCCCTCCTTCCCCCTCCTCCTCCTTCCCCTCCCTTCCCCTCTCCACTCCTTTCCTCTTTCTCTCTCCTCTCCCCTCCCCCTTCTCCTCCCCCATGGTCAGTTTTACCTACCCTAACTATGACTGCATGGGAGTAAATCCCATTGAACTCAATTGATCAGGCCTGCCTTTCCCCTCCTTCCCCTCCTTTCCTTCTTCCTCCCCTCCCCTCTTCCTTCCTCCTCCCCTGCCCACTCCTCCCCATTCCCCAAGCCTGCACCCATCCCCCTCCTCCCCTCCCCACCCCCCATGGTCAGTTTCACCTATCGTAAGCATTGCAGGGGAGGAAATCCTATTGAACTCAATAAGCATGCAAATGATCAATCCATTCTCAACTTGCACAGGATCCCATTTCTTACCTCGCAGATTAAAAAATATAGAAATTCATCAATAGGCAAAAAAACCCACATCTTAACAGTTTAAGAACGTACCTATAGCCAACAGATATTTCTGTCAAACTTTAAAAGGCATGATTTAAAAATCATAATACCTTTGTTTTCTCAAAGGAGCCTGGGAGTACACAGAAAATGGAAATACCAAACTTTCTATTTGCATTTTGACAAATTTGTTTGCATTTTGACAAATTTGTTTGCATTTTGACAAATTTGTTTGCATTTTGACAAATTTGTAGGGCAGTACAATAGAGAGGAGGGCAGGTCTCCTCTCCCCCAATGCATTCACGATAGCTGCCCAATTTCCCTGCTTTTTAAAGTTTGATAGAAATATCTATTGGCTATTGGCACGTCTTTAAACCGCACGGTTTTTTGCCGATTAATGAATCTATGCATTTGTATTACATTGTCTCTCACTTCTGTAGAATGCTCTTTGGTCTTCATTTCCTTCAGATCCACAGCCTGACCAATGATCCTTCAACAGTGGGGTTTTTATCCTGACAATGTGACAGCAACTTTAATAGTTCACAGGTGGAGGTCAATAGTAAGGTAACTTACTATGTCTTCAATAGGGCAATTTCTTCCATCTGTGTAAACTGGGAGCTTCCACAGCACTGGGGTTGAATACTTATGCAAGTAACACGTTTCAGTTTTTATGTTTCTTACAAACATTTCCCAACATAAAACCAATGTCACCTAACAATAATTGATTTTGAGTTTCAGTGTTTCAAAATAAAATATCATACAGAACAAAATTACAACATACCATTTGTAATTCAGTAATATGAGAGCATTGGTCAGGGGTCTGATTACTTTTGCAAAGCACTGTATGTGTGGCAAAATAGACAAGTGTGCAATTTCCACCCACAATAGTGTAGGTACTGTCCCCCATCTGTATAAGAAAAAAGTAACTAAACCCTCAACCCCCCTTTTTCAAAAAGAAGAAGAAAACTCCCAGTCTCAGTGAAACTGAAGCAATCTGGAATAAGGATGTCAAAAGTAATGAAATCTCCCTGGATCATTCCATGTTCTCACAGAGAATTGAAGTAGGGAGCACTTCTTCTAGTCCCTCCTTCTAAAAACGGGATTACAAAAAAACACATAGGAAGCTGCCTTTAGACCACATTAGGCTGCTGGCCCATCTTGCTCAGCCTATAAGGACTGGCAGTGACTCCAGGATTTCAGCCACGAGTGTTTCCTAGCACTACCTGGAGATACCAAGGAACTGAAGTTGGACTTTTTGCATGCAAAGTTTGGTCTCAAACCCTGAGCTATGGCCCTCCCAGAAGGAAAGGGAGTGGGGATCAAACAATTTAAGAAAACATGCAGCATGAATCTACCCATGCTTACTCAGGAATTCCAGTGCATTCAACTGGATACTTACCAAGTCAGTGCACTTAGGGCTACAACCTTAAAAGGCCATATAGTCTAACACCAAAGCAGAACTGAGCTAGTTCTCACCTCCCCTTTTTCTGAGGTTCCTCTTTACTGTCACACAAAGGTAAGAAATTAACACCAGGGCATGAAGTTTATATGCATTTACCTGCTTCTTGTATTACACAGTCTAATCTTTTAGGCGTATTTTGATTCTTCCTCCATGGAATTGGGCTGCATGCAAGTGAGATATGTCCAAGGCTTACAGTTCTGTGCTTCAATAAATGTATTAGGAGTCAAATGTTTGCTAGAGAAAGGCTTCCCTTTATGCTAATCTTGCATTTGATCCAGCTGCTCTTTTACTTCATCGTAAGTAAGTAAGTAAGCAAGCACAAAGGAGTCTTGCTGGCAAGGCAGCAAAACAACTAGCGCAAATTATTTCTGGGCAACACAATTATTGCCATGACATTTAAACTTCTTGGCCAGCTAACAGTTTGGTCTTTCCATTTTCTCTGTACTCCCCGGGCTCCTTTGAGAAAACAAAGGTATTATGAGAAATGGAACAACAGCATTAATATACAATGTATTTTGCTTGTGCATTGCTCCTCTTGTCCAAGGATCTCGACACAGCCCTAAATATAAATGCCTTGTTCCCCATTTCAAAAGGATTAGACAAATTCATGGGAGATAGGTTGGTCAATGGCCATTAGTTGTTATGACAGAGCAAATGGAAGCTCTGTGATTAGAAGCGCCATGCCCCCAATTGCTGGAAGGGAGGCCACAGCACACTAAAGCTAGTACATCATGCTCTGCCTATGAACTTCCTATGACATATGGCTGGTCATATAATTGGAAATGAAATGTTGTACTAGATGGATACTGAATAGCAAGTCAGTTCTTGTGTTCCCATTATGTCCTTCCTTGAGACTCCTGCAACAGAGTGTGTATACAGGTGCTGGCATAGTTGCAGAGCTGTTCCTCCGTTGAGAAGAAAATACAAATACAAATTCCTGGAACAAACAAAAGAGCTCTCCCTGGGAATAGGCAGAAACCAATCAGTTTCCAGTCAAAGGGACTCTCAATCACAAATGATGTCAACAGAGGCAAGCAGAAGCCATATTCCAAAAATGGGTTGGGTCCTCACCCTTCATCCATGAAACAATCCAAGTAAAGGATCACCCTCTTATGAGAAGTGCTGGTCCTTCTGCATTCCAGAGAAAGAGTTTTTAAAATGTGTTCTGTTTAAGTAGTATCCCATTTTCCCATGAAATGATATTCAATGCAGAAATTAACAGAAATTTAAAAAAAATACAACACAATAACATTCTGCAAACTGAAGGGACAAAGAGGATCACCAGCCTAACCACCAGAGCTAGAATGTCTTTCTTGTTTTACGGGCTTAAGATGTTTCCCAGGTCAGCTACTCTGGGAGTGCTCTTGATTCAAAAGCTGCATCCTGTTCCCAGGGATGGGTCAGGAGATCAGTAGTTGCATGGGTTAGAGTGATCATTCCCCAGAGATTGGATCTAATCCAGCTCAATTAGCAGGGAAGAAAATGTCATGTGGGTTCAGTGGTCTGCACAAAGTTTTAAATTAGCAGGTTTGGCATAGTATGCCTAACTATTATTCCTCTTGCTACCCTTCCTGACAGTCTCAATAAAACTAAGTGAACATGAAGATCAATTTAGAGCTCTTACATAATAATAATAATAATAATAAGACAGTGGCGAAGAGACCTGTACCTGCAGATGTCACTTTTGCCATTGTTAACCTGTACATTAAGATGCTGAGTATTCAGGACTCTCAACTCCATTCAGGCAACTACATTTTCCCATGCCAGGCAAAGCCCTGTTAAAGCTGTTAAACACACAGAAACCCCTGCTAAAATTAACAGTAGCAACCCACGATGGAGGTCCCAGTAAAACTGAGTCACATGGAAGTCACATAAAACATTACAGATTCTTGTGCACTATCCAGTTCTATAAAGATTGCATCATTTACTGATGTTACAGCAAACAAAGAGTATGGTCGTCAGATAGCTGGAAAATAAGCATTTAGCTTTAAATGGATCAATCAAGTAGAGGATGAGGGAGTTGCAGCAGTAGCAGCAGTAGCTGCATATTTATCCAGTGGGCCTCTTGTCTGCCCTCCCTCCTCCACAGCTTGTCGGAGGGCAAACATGTAGTCCTTCTTAATGCTGTAATTGGGGAGGAGTAAGAATGAAATAAAGATCCTCCGTGGCGCAGAGTAGTAAGCGGCAGTAACGCAGCCAAAGCTCTGCTCATGGCCGGAGTTCGATTCCAACGGAAGGAGGAAGTCGAATCTCCGGTAAAAGGGGTCGAGGTCCACTCAGCCTTCCATCCATCCGTGGTCGGTAAAATGAGTACCCAGCATATGCTGGGGGGTAAAGAAAGGCCGGGGAAGGAACTGGCAATCCCACCCCATATATATGGTCTGCCTAGTAAACGTCACAAGACGTCACCCTAAGAGTCAGAAACGACTCGCACTACAAGTGCGGGGACACCTTTACCTTTAAGAATGAAATGAGAGGGGGAGGAGAGAGTGAGATCAACCACAATATTCTACTTGATCTGCACATTTCATGGCAATTGTTCATTCTCCAGCTTGCAGCCTGGCAACCCTACAGACAAAAATTTTATCATTTGAATCTTTCCTTACACTCGGGTCCTAAACACAGTTACTGGGAAGTGTGTTGATTGCAAGGGGAAGCATTTCAAGTAAATAAATTTGAGACTGCAGCCTTGACCTGAAAACAATTATGTAAAAATGGTGGTTTATCATCCCTCTTTGGTGACTAACTCTATGCCTCTGGCCTTTTTTGTTTTATTCCCTGAAAGTTTCTCCTGAATTTGAACATTTCCCTCTCTCTAGGTCTCTTTGGAATGTCTCTTTCTAGGGAACATTTTGCACTGCCATTGTACGTATGGACTCCACATTTTATTTGCTTGGGAAGAAAAGCAGGGAAAGGGGGAAGAGATGGCCCACTGGTTTCTCAGTAGCGTGGAGGCTCCTACCAGGCTTCCTGGTATCTCACTCCCTAATTCTGGTTTTTGTTCTCACAGCAGCAGGACTATTAGTCATGCTTTATATACCAAGTTGCATAATGCCAAGTCTAAAAATTGCATAGCAGAGCTGCATGTCAGTTCCAATAAGCACTGCCTGAAACAATATTATCCTTGCTGATTATGAATATTTGGTCCACTAAGGATTTTCCATGTCAAATAGCAATAGGCTAGTCCTTGGTTTAAGCACAAATCAGATTCAGACCCCAGCTGTCTAACACCATCACACCAATAACAAAATCCATATGGCTATATATAACCCAATTACTGCTCCTAAACCTTCTTCAGTGTTCCCACCCTTTCGTCCGGAGCCAAATTCCCTTTTTAAATACTTATCAAAATATTTAGTGCATCAGTTTCAACCTGATATCCTTTCCAGGTTTCCCTACAAATGTGGGGACATTATTTATGAAGCATAGAACTGGAATGGCGATAGGATAATTTGTTTTGACTTCCCCCCTTACAAAGGCCACAACTGTCTAATCAGTAATTAATAACCTGGTCGTGGCTCTGCTAAACCCCTGGTCCTAAGGGCATGCACACATACCTTATTTTACCCTTGACTACAATTTTAACACATCACTGCTGCTTATCTAGTGGGAGCTAGAAGTCTACCTTCCAACTGTAGCTAGCAGTGATTATCTGTAAGTGAGTGAAAACTAGGGTTGCCAGGTCAGCAGCATCCCAAACTCTGAGATTTCGGGGTGGGCCCTAGTGATGTCATGGGGGCATGCCCAAGTGATGTCATTAAGCATTATACAATAAGCATCAACCACAGTTGCTTGGAGCATACCACTAATTTTTTTTTCTCTGATTGGAAATTAAGATAGAAATCTTAGCTAAATCAGAGCTTGGAAAAGTTACTTTTTTAAACTACAACTCCCATCAGCCCCAGCCAGCATGGCTGCTGGATTGGGCTGATGGGAGTTGTAGTTAAAAAAAAGTAGCTTTTCCAAGCTCTGCCTTAGGGTGGCCATGAGTCCTACTTTACAGAGGGCAGTTCCCTATTTGAAGGAGTCCTCTGTTTGAAGGGCTGTCCTGCCAATGCCTGGTTTAAAGTTAACCATAAGAAGGGAGGGAGGAGGGGCTTTGAAGTTGCCCAGCAGTAGTGAGCACCTGAGCAGCAGACAGAGCAAATGCACCAGTCATGTGGTTACAGCTATCTCCACTATGGCTACATGTACTGTATTTCTATTTCTATTCTAGTAATTATTTCTAAATTAATATCCCTACATATTTATATTATTTATTAAGGTATGCTAAATGAGGGTGTTTCCAGGTCCAGCTGAAGCTTAGGGGGCTTGGGTAAGGAACATTTAATCTAGTCTACTTGCTTTTTGCAAGAAGGGTTTAAGTGCCCTCAGGCCAGGCCAATCACTAGAAGGCCCTTGTAGAAAGAAAGGAGCCTAGTGTTGTGGCGATGTTAGATAGGAGCACTCAGGAGCAGGGCTGTGGAGTCGGAGTCGTGGAGTCAGAGTCAGAAGCAATTTTGGGTGGAGTCGGAGTTGGTAGAAATGTGCTGACTCCGACTTCAAAATAAATTTTGATTGACAAATTTTTTAAAATATAAATTCAAAATGTCAAAGAAGCTTTCCATGAAGTCAGCTGTAGTTGAGCATTTCACCATAACTCAAGATGGAAAACATTTTGTGTGTCAGTATATGACACAGGACCCAGATGAAGACAAAAAGCTGTGGTGCCAAGATCAGCGCATATTAGGCAGTGATAAAAATGCTCCTATGAGAGCTTCCAATTTAAAAAGACATTTACAGCCCTTTCCAGGGCTGTGGAGTTGGAAGCAATTTTGGGTGGAGTCGGAATCGGAATCGGAGTTGGACAGTAGAAAAATAGAGGAGTCGGAGTCGAAGGTTTGGCGTGCTGACTCCACAGCCCTGCTCAGGAGTAAAGATGGATGCCCCTGAAGGCTGCAATTCTAAACACACTTACTAAGGGACTAAGCCCCATAGAACTCAATAGGACTTACTTCTGAGTAGAAATTGTTAGGATTGTGTGGTTGGTAATGCTTGACTACGGATCCTCTGCAACAATATCCATGTCGCAGCAGGGTTGGCAACCTACTACCTGGAATGACCTGCCCCTGGCTGCTCCAAACTTCTTTACAGATTTGACCCTTCACTTCAGAAAGAGGTCTGAGAAATGAGTAAGAAGATTCTCTGCCCTTTCCTGCCTACCCTGCGGGCTGCTATAAACTCATTTTGACAGCCAAACCAATTCCGATGAATAATAATTGACAGAGAGAAAACACACATGGTTTGGTCTAATTTCACGGGTAGTAGATTGGGAAGTACAGTAACTGCAGCCACACTTCCCAATATGTGAATTCTCTGTTACCACTACTGGGTAAGAAACAAACCATCATGAAATAACAAGGTGCATCATCAGTGGGTTTAAGGAGGTTGAGCTGACCACATGGAAACACTGTTGTTGTTTCTATGGGAGTAAATGAAGTGCAAATAGAAAAAGCAAAGACAGTAATGTTTTCCTAAATACAATACCATAGCAACCACAAGAAGATTCCTATGAGTAAGACAGAAAACTCAGCATCCCACAACCAGTCAGGGTTCCTAACCAAAACTAAAAAAAAATCCTGGCAGCCAGTCAGCCAAGGTCACAGAAATCCCCATGTAGCAGAACTTGACCTTGGGGCTGCAGTTAGTGCAGAATGCTGTGGCAAGACTACTGACATGAGTGAGACCCTATCAGAACACAATATCTCTGCTCTGAAATCTGCACTGGTTGCTGATTTGCTACCAGACCAGGTTCAAGGTATGCTTTCCATGTTATGGGTGCCACATAATACTTGTTCTGCTCTTGTAAGAAATCAGTCCTTTAGTGTAGCAGCACCTACGCTTTGGAACTCCCTGCCTATTGACATTAGGCAAACACCTTCATGGTTTCATCCAGAATCATACTCAAAGAGTGCTTATCAATGGTTCCTTCTCAAACTGCGTGGAAGTAACAAGTGGGGTACCACAGGGCTCGGTCCTGGGCCCAGTACTCTTCAACATTTTTATTAACGACTTGGATGGGCAGGTACAGAGCATGCTTATCAAATTTGCAGATATACAGAATTGGGGGGCACAGCTAATACCATGGAAGACAGAAACAACACTCAAAGGGACCTTGATAGGCTGGAGCATTGGGCTGAAAACAACAGAATGAAATTCAACAGGGATAAATGCAAAGGTCTACACTTACGAAAAAGAAACCAAATGCACAGTTATAAGATGGGGAATACTTGGCTCAGCAATACGACATGTGAGAAGGAACTTGGAATTGTCGTTGATCACAAGCTGAATATGAGCCAACAGTGTGATGTGGCTGCAAAAAAGGCAAATGCTATATCAGACTGCATTAACACAAGTATAGTTTCCAAATTGCGTGAAGTATTAGTTCCTCTCTATTCAGCACTGGTTAGGCCTCATCTTGAGTAATGTGTCCAGTTCTGGTCTCCGCACTTCAAGAAGGATGCAGACAAACTGGAACAGGTTCAGAGGAGGCCAACAAGGATGATCAGGGGACTGGAAACAAAGCCCTATGAGGAGAGACTGAAAGAACTGGACATGTTTAGCCTTGAGAAGAGAAGACTGAGGGGAGATATGACAGCGCTCTTCAGTACATAAAAGGTTGTCACACACAGGAGGGCCGGGATCTCTTTTCAATCGTCCCAGAGTGCAGGATGCGGAATAAGGGGCTCAAGTTGCAGGGAGCCAGATTTCAACTGAACATCAGAAAAAACTTCCTAACTGTTAGACCATATGACAATGGAACCAATTACCTAGCGAGATAGTGGGCTCTCCAACATTCAACGTTCAAGAGGCAGCTGGACAGCCATCTGTCGGGAATGCTTTGATTTGGATTCCTGCATTGAGCCCCATTGTAGGCCCCTTCCAACTCTACTATTCTATGATTCTACTCTTTTCAGCACCTGCTATAAACATGTTTATTTAGCCCACCCAGGCATGCAGGAGCTATTTTTTATCTGTTTTTAACTCATTGTTGGTTTTATTACTTTGAATGTTATAAAATGCCTGTCTAACTATTTTTGCCAATAATTTTATTGTTTTAATTCCTTCTATAAACAGCTTTGAAGTTTTGTTTTTTTTTACAATAAAGCAGTATACAAATGTTGTAAATAAAATACCTAAATAAATTTTGGAGACACTGTGGCCCTTGGGTCTCTTTCCTCTTTTATACCGAGTCAGGCCATTTGGTACCATCTAGCTCAGTACTGATGACATGGACTAGCATTGGCTGTCCAGGATTCCAGGCAATAGTCTCTTCCAGAGATTGAATTTTGGACCTTTGCCTGCAAAGCATGTGCACTACCACTGATCTACAGCTCTGTTTAAAAAAGTATCCTTTAAAATGGTTCTTTTCAATTCACTAATGAATGCACAGCATACTAGGGCATATCCACACCATGTATTTAAAGCACATTCAACATATATTTGAAGCACATGAACCCATCACAGAATTCTGGAAACTGTGGTTTGTTAAAGGTGGTGGGAACTATAACTGTGAGGGGGAAACTACACTTCCCAGGATTTTTGGGGGGAAGTCATGTGCTTTAAATGCGAGTTGGATGTGCTTTAAATGTATTATGTGGATCTGCATTACTTCATAAACTTTGCCTGCATATAAAATCATTTTCATTAAATTTTAAAATGGAAATAAGCTACAAAGTTAACTGGGTGGCCATGGGCTATGCACCATCTCTCAGCCTAATCTGCCCCTCAGGGTGAAAACAACCGAGGGGAACCATGACCACCCCAAGGAAGAAGAGCACACTTAAAATGTAGAGGAAATAATGATGTACAGCCGTAGTGTAAAATCAGATACTTATTGGGACACAGTATGAAGAAATATTTATATAAGCATGACTGTCAAAGATATTTATTATTTACACAATCTGTAAAGATATTTATTGTGCAATCCTATGCATGTTTACTCAGAAGCAAGTCCCAATGTATTCAATGGGGCTCACTCAGACAGGGAAGCATGCAAAGGACTGCAATTCAGTGATAAGGAACTTCACTTGCCCAATCCAAAATTCAGAATCATGCCACTTTAAGCTGGTTTGCAACTGTTTTATACTTGTTTTTATGGTTTTTGGATTTTAAATGGCTTTATTTCTTGTTGTGAACTGCCTTGTTTTCCAACCCTACCTCACAATGTTGTTGGAAATTTTCCATATACACACACACTGGAGATGTAAAAATGCATACACTCCATATAATAGTCTATTGTCAAAACAAGTTGGCCATTGCAGAACATCTTTTTTAAAAAATAAGTATTAGTTTCCTGCCAAATAAAAGCAGTGACATCTAAGTAAGGCATGCCTAACTGCTTTAAAAAAAGGATTGGAGGTGGAAAGATTTCCAGCACAATCCTTTTCTATGTTCACTCAAAAGTCTCATTGATTTCCAGCACAATCCTAACTATGTCTACTCAAAAGTAAGTCCTACTGAATTCAATGGGGTTAACTCCCAGGTATGTGGAATTAGCATTGCAGCTTTACTCCCAGAAAATGTTCATACTGGAAAGGTTTTCAAAACAGGTTATGAATAAGACAAATAAACTGCCCTCTTCAACAGTCCAGTAAAATTTAAACTTGTTTGACTCCTTAATTAGAAAAGTATAACACTGCAGCATGTACACTTTTAAAACTTGTTTAAAATTATTTGAAAGATAAAATATGTAATATGCCATTTTTGCAAGTAATTAAAAAAAAACCTGCATGTACACTTTTATGCCTACCAAGATCCTGCTGTGATCTTCTGTTGTAGCGCAATACTCAGAAGCAAGTCCAAATCCTGTATAGAGAAAGTATTCTTTATGCTGCTGAAAGCTATATATTTACTGAATTTCTGATGTGAGACAAGTAGGAAGAGAAAACTGTTCTCAAAACTTGAAATGGGGTTTAGCTATTGTTTAGCTATCAATCACAATCCTGATGTCACTTGTTGGCTAAAAACCTGAAAGGGCAGGGATTAGAGCAGCCAGTACTAACAGAAGTTGCAGCGGGGGACAGCTAACATTTTGGTTTATATCGTTTGAACCAGACCACCTAGAAAATATTGTTTTTAGTGAAAGCTAAGAGTCCAAAAATTAAGGTGACTTACCTGGAGACCTGGAGAGGACCCCCAAAAACTGGAGGATCTGGGCAAAAACTGGAGACCTGACAACCCTAGTGAAAACCTATCAAGGGAATAAGTGACTCAGGTCTACACAACTTCAGGCCACAAACCCAACACTATGTATACTGTTGGCCTACCAGGGCTTAGCTAAATCTCCTGTGTTCTCTGCCTTTCTGAGGCTGCAAAAGCAGGGATTTCTTAATAGGCCATGATACATGGGTGGAGGTCTGTGTTGGACTTTGGGGTGGGGATTGCAAGTTGTGCAGGACTGCTCACTGTTAAAATGTAAAGTGCAAGCTCCAGGGAGAGCAGGGACCTGTATTTTTGCTCATCATGTAATGTGCTGTGCTCATAGACAGCACTATATAAAAAATAATGCATGATGAATTTAAGATACTCCAGGGCAAATTCCACAGAAATATAATATGTACAAGCCCTTAGATTAGAAGCCAGTCCCTCAACTTGCTTAAACCCTACTTTTCAGCTAACAGGCAAAATAGGTAAGTTGGGTGGGTGAGAATGTGAATAACAATGAGAATATGTAAGAGTCCACAGGAGTTATTTGTGCAAGTTCAGCATTTAAAAAAACAGGGCACAAGATAGGAGCTCCAAGATGCTATGATTCTTGTTTTAGTTCATATTACAGTTTTTCCTGAATCAAATGTCAACTAGACTTTCACTGAGCAGTGACTTCTTCTTTCCTTCCTTCTGAGTAATGTCCAAACAGTGACAAGTTCTAGCTGCACACAGCATTGCCTATTTGGTCATCAGTTCAGTCCTGCTGCACCCAGATGAAGGTGCTACCAGCACTCCTAAATATACAACAACAATCCAAAACCTTTCCTCAACTGGGTGTCTACTAGGGTTGCCAAGTCTCCAGTTTTTGCATGGAGACGCTGGATTTTTGGAGTGCTGTCTGGGTGAATCACCTTAATCTCTGGACTCTCAACATTCATTTAAAAAAATTAAGTTTCTAGATGGTCTGCTTCACAAGACATAGACCAAAACGTCAGGCAGCCCCTCTACAACTTCAGTTAAATGAGCTGCTCTAATCCTACCCTTTCAGGTTTGTAGCCAATAAGTGAAGTCAGGGTTGTGATTGACAAGGCAGTGTCTAGACCCCTTTGCAAGTCAGAAAACTTTTTTTCCTGCTTATCAGAAAATCTCATAAATTGAGTAAGTATATAGCTTTCAGTCTTTTTCTCTCTTGTGCGCAGGAGTCAAACAAGTTTAAATTTTCCTGGGCTGTTGAAGAGGGCAGTGTTTTGAAAATCTTCCCAAGATGAAGCTTTAATCCAATAGTCGCTTTTCTGGGAGTAAAGCTGCAATGCTAATCCCACATACCCAGAGTAAACCCCATTGAATTCAATAGGACTTACTTTTGAGTAGACATGGTTAAGATTGTGCTGTAAAGAGATAGACGTTTGAGTGAACATAGCAAAGGATTGTGTTTGTGTTGTAAATCTTTCTCTCCCCCGCAAATACTATTTTTAAAGCAATTAGGCAGGGCTTAGTTAGGTATCACTGCTTTTATTTTGTTGGAAATTAATACTGATTTTTTAAAAAATGTTCTGCAATAACCAACTGGTTTTGACAATAAACTATTATATGGGGTGTATGTAGTTTTACATCCCCTGGGTGTGTGGGTGTGGTTAGTCTTTCCAACAACTCTGTGAGGTAGGGTTGCAGACTGGAAACCAAGGCAGCTCATAATAAGAAATAAAGCCATTCAAAATCCAATAACCATAAAAACAAGTATAAACAGTTGCAAAACAGTTTAAAGTGGCATGATTTTGAATTTTGCATTGGGTGAGCGAAGTTCCTTATCACTTGAGGTTGCAGTTCTGTGCACACTTCCCTGGTTGGTCAGCCCCATTGAATACATCGGGACTTGCTTCTAGGTAAACATGCATAGGATTGCACAATAAATATCTTTACAAGTTGTGTAAATAATAAATATCTTTGACAGTCATGCTTATATAAATATTTCTTCATACTGTGTCCCAATAAGTATCTGATTTTACACTACGGCTGTACATCATTATTTCCTCTACATTTTGAGTGTGCTCTTCTTCCTTGGGGTGGTCATGGTTCCCCTCGGTTGTTTTCACCCTGAGGGGCAGATTAGGCTGAGAGATGGTGCATAGCCCATGGCCACCCAGTAAACTTTATACTTCATTTCCATTAAAAAAATTAATTAAAACGATTTACATGCAGGCAAAGTTTGTTAAGTATGTCCACATAATACATTTAAAGCACATTCAACTTGCATTTAAAGCACATTACTTCCCCTAAAGAACCCTGGGAAGTATAGTTTCTCCCTCACAGTTATAGTTCCCACCACCCTTAACAAACTACAGTTCCCACACTTCTGTGGTGGGATTCATATGCTTCAAATGTGTTGAAATGTGCTTTAAATGAATGGTGTACATCTGCATTAGGTATGATGTGCATTCATTAGTGAACTGAACAATTTTAAAAGATTTATTTTTAAATAGGGAAAGGGTTGTAGCTCAGTAGTAGGGCATATGCTCTGCATGCAAAGGTCCAAAATTCAGTATCTGGAAAAGACTATTACCTGGAATCCTGGAAAGCCAATGCTAGTCCATGTAATCAGTACTCAGCTAGATGACACCAAATTGCCTGAGTAAGTATAAGGCAGATTCCTTTGTTCCTAAAAATGGAAAGAGACCCAAGGCCACAGTGACTCCAAAATGTATTGATGTGTTTTATTTACAACCTTAATATACTGTTTTATTGTAAAAAAATCTTAAAGCAGTTTACAGAAAGAATTAAAACAATGAAATTATTGGCAAAAATAGGTATTTAAAAACATTCAAAATAATAAAACCAACAATGAGTTAAACACAGAGAAAAAACACAATAGCTTCTACATGCCTGGAAGCTCGGAGGGTGGTGACTAGAAATAGGGCCTTTTCGGTTGTGGCTCCCGAACTATGGAATGGTCTCCCCGATGAGGTGCGCCTGGTGCCGACGCTGCTATCTTTTCGGCGCCAGGTGAAAACCTTTTTATATTCCCAGGCATTTTAATGCGTATTATTATATGTATTGTTGTATTTTGCTACTGTTTGATTATTTTTGTTTACCTTTGTTGGTTTGATTCTATTGTTTTATTGTATTTATATATTCCTGATTGCTTTATTTTATGTACACCGCCCAGAGAGCCCTTGGGCTTAGGGCGGTATATAAATAAAATAAAATAAAATAAATAAATAAATAAATAAATAAATAAACATGTTTTTAGCAGGTGCTGAAAAGAGTACAATGAAGGTGTTTGCCTAATGTCAATAGGCAGGGAGCTCCAAAGTGTAAGTGCCACACTAAAGGACTGATTTCTTACAAGAGCAGAACAAGTACTATGTGGTACCCATAACATGGAAAGCACATCATGAACTTCGCCTGGTAGCAAATCAGCAACCAGTGCAGATTTCAGAGCAGAGGTGTTATGTGCTGATAGGGTCTCACTCATGTCAGCAATTGTGCCACAGCATTCTGCATTAACTGCAGCCCCTGGATCAGGTTGTGCTGCATGGGGATTACTGCGACCTTGGCTGACTGGCTTCCAGGAGTTTTTTAGTTCTAGTTTTTGGTTAGGAACCCTGACTGGTTGTGGGATGCTGATTTTTCTGTCTTACTCATAGGAATCTTGTTGTGGTTGGTATGTTATGGCATTTAGAAAATCATCACTGTTTTTTTTTTTTTGCATTTCATTTACCTTTAACCTCACTCCCTTTCATCTATAGAAGCAATAATAGTGGTTCCATGAGCTCAGTTCAACCCCCTTAAATCCACTGATCTTTTTGTTTGCACGAAGGTTTGTTTCTTGCCCAGTAGTGGTAAAGAGAATTCATATACTGGGCAGCATGGCTGCAATTGTTTTTCCCAAGCTGCTGCCTATGAAGGTAGACCAAACCATGTGTGTTTTCTCTCTGTCAATTATTACTTACTGGAATTGGGTTGGCTGTCAAAGTGAGTTTATAGCAGCCCACAGGGTAGACAGAAAAAGGTAGAGAGTCTTCTTACTCTTATTCATTTCTCAGACCTCTTTCTGAAGTGAAGGGTCACATCTGTAAAGAAATTTGGAGCAGCCATGTTAAAAGGTAGGGGCAGGGCATTCCAGGCAGGGGGTTGCCAACCCTACTTGGATATGGATATCTTTGCAGAGGATCCCTAGTCAAGCTTTACAAACAACACAATCAAAATATCTACTGAAAAGTATGTCCTGTTGAGTTCTATGGGGCTTAGTCCCTTAGTAAGTGTGTTTAGAATTGCAGCCTTCGGGGGCATCCATCTTTACTCAGGAGGGTACCCATCTCACCTCTCCACAACATTAGGCTCCTTTCTTCCTACAATGCCCTTCTGGTGACTGGGCTGGCCTGAGGGCACTTAAACCCTTTTTGTCAGAAGCAAGTAGGCTAGATTAAATGTTTCCTACCCAGGCTCTATCTTTTAGCTAAGGTTTCTATCTTAATTTTCAATCAGAGAAATGTTTTTGTTTGAATTGTATGAGCCAAGCAACTGTGGTGAGTAAACAACATGGATCAGATGCACTGTAGAACGGTATTTAGGATGACCAGATGCAAAGCAGAATAAAGCTCCTGTATATAGATGATTTGGGGTTGTGGTTTTTTTCCCTCCCCACTTTAAGTGTTTATTTTAGGATGAGCTAAAGATGAAAATATGGAAGCTAATAAAATAAAAACATGCTGCAAATTTCAGCAAGAGTAAAAACATTTGTTGTTTCAAGTAACTGGTAATTTAAAAAATATTATAGAAAATTTCCAAAATAATAATGTCATAACAAAACAAGGAACGAATAGTTAGTTGATGTAAATATAATCCGGCAAACATGCTGGTCATTGACCGTAACAATAAAGATTATTATTATTATTATAATCAGGCAAACTATACCTCCAAACAACTACAATTATTTTAAAATGAACTAAATAAAGGATGCTACCCCAACTCCCACCACTGAGCACACTGCATTCTTCTGCACACATGTGGTGGGCCATTTTCCCCCCCATGGATGAGAAAGCCCTGTCTGTATCTTTATGGAATTTCAGCTTGGCCTGCAGAGCTGAGAATAGCTGTACCTGCTAAAATTCCCTCTTCTGCATAACTGTTAAGGGTACAAAAGCCCTGTCCTCCTTTACATCTGGTCACCCTTAGCACATTCAGTTCCTGAAATGAATGCTATGTGACTTCTTACTTGCAAAACTGGCATTATTCCACATCAGTGTACTGTGTAGCTGAGCTGATTATTACTACTACTGATATTCTTCTCAGGTATACCACAGTGATGACGAGAGCTATATATCAGTGCTTTATCATTACTCTGATGAGCTGGATCCTATTTTATTTCTCTCAGATGAATAAGGATACAGTATTAAGCATATTTATTGCATGACTCACTAAGTGTTGAGGATGGAAGGCTTAATAGGTAAATGAATTCACTTAATTAGTCAAATCACACAAGTGCAAAGTATGCCTCTATGGAACAAGTGCCTGAGAAACCTGCTGGATGTAAACAGCAGATTATTTGCTGGCATAGTGCAGAGTTCATTCAGAGCTACCAAAATGCAGGGATCAAAAACTGATGAACGCCCTGGTGTTTTCTCTTTCACCTTCCTCAAGTTTTAGAAATGGGGTTTTATCCAAAGCAGCACTATCTGAACATCCCATCAGTGCAAGGATCTCTCTTTGTGCAACAGAACATTTCCCCCCCTCCTCCCTTCACACACACTCTAAATCTGTTTAGGGGTTCCCACAACCCTCCGGAGCAGGTTTGGGAAGGTTGTGGGGTGCACACAGGGGGAGGAGGTTTCATTGCACAAGCATAAATCCTTGCACAAATGGAATGAGTGACTTGGAAACCACCCAGGAAGCTCTACCACATCAGAGAATAATAAAGAAATGTGTGCAGCAAGAAAGCAGAAGCTGAGGAACCCTCCAGCTCAGGTCTTCGAGAAGTCCTTGATCAGCCTTTGCCAACTTGGTCCCTCCAGATGTTTTGGATTACAACTCCCATAAGCCCCTGCCAGCATGACCATGCTAACTGGGGCTGGTGAGAGTTGTAGTCTAAAACACCTGGAGGGTATCACATTGGAGAAGGCTGTACGTAGATCAGTATCCAGGTGGATGTGCATAATGAAGTTTATTAACTATTTATTATAACAGTATCCTAACAGTTTTCAGCTTCCAGTCCTAAGTGTAACATCAAGTGAAAATAATTCTTGAGTGTGGTAGAGCTTCCTGCGCAGTATCTAAGTCACTAGTAAGCAAGCAAGTCCCATTTAGGATGGCCAGGTCCTCCTGCAGAGATGGCATCTATACCTTTAAAGCTGCAGTCATTTGCTCACACTTACTTGTGTGTAAGAACAACGGAACAGAACAGGGCTTACTACCAAATCAACATGCATAGGATCAGGCTGCTTATGCTCTAAGGCGTTGATGTTCAATTGATGGGTGGAGATGTTGAAGCAGATTGCATTCTGGTATAAGGAGGATCACACTAGGATCAAAAACTACCATGGCCAGAGAAAGAAGAAGGGGAGGACCACTGGGACAGAACAGGAAAAAGAGAAGGAACAGAAAGACAGACAGACATGGCTAAAAATAAAAGTGGGACCCATATTAGAAGTCAGATGGGGAAGGGGCAGAGCATCTGCTTTGATACAGAAGGCCCTAAGTTCAATCGCCAATATCCAGTAGTGTAGTGGCAGATTCAGAAGTGCAGGGTCGCTTCATGATAGTCATGCCACACACCCTCACAGCCACGTCCCTTTTTCTCCTTTCCTCATATCCCCCACTCTCCATGTTGTCTCCAAGTCCACACTCCTCTACAACAGACATCTCTAGCAGCCAATCAGCATGAAAAGGGAGGCAGCATGTAAGCTGTTGAGAAGAGTCTTCTCAGTGGCTGACTCACCACCTTTCACTTTGATTGGCTCCAGTCAGCACAAAAGGACAAGGGCTCTTCTCAGTGGCTAACATGCTCCCTTTTCATGTTCTTGGCTCATACATAGGGACCTGGCAGGGACCCTGCTCCCAAAATAGTAATGGGTCTGCAATCCTCCACAACCCTGGACAACTACATCCCTGCAGGTATCTCCAGGTAGGGTTAGAAAAGAGTTTCAGACAGTACTGAGCTAGATGGACCAATGGTTTAAGCTGGCATAAGGCAACTTCCTATGTTCTTGTGTCCTGGCACTGAATACCAACCTAAGGCAGCAACAGAGAAGGCAGCCTTTGTGTCTCCTTTCCCCCTCTCTGCTTTGGTTATTAAAGTCTGTCTGTACTGCACTTTAGCTTTAGAGTTAATTTTTGGAATGTTAACAAGTAACAGCAATACAATGTTTAGTTGTCTTCAGTTATTTTGTTGTTGTTGTTAAAGTTAGATTGAAAGATTTTTTAAAAGACTCCTGCTGGTGAGAGCAAGCAGGCGAGGAGGGTGGACAAGGGGAAATGTGGGAGATGTAGCATGATGGAGTCCAACCTTTTTGGCATAAAAATTCTACACAACATAGATGGGAAGTAATGATCAGAATAAAAGGCTGGCACTCAATTTTTGTGCCTAAAGCCGCATCCAAACACTAGCTTCCCATGGTGTTGATTCAGCCTTCATAAGCTAAACTGTTAGCGTGGGAAGCAAATGGAGCAGGTGTTTTGAAAAGACAGCTATCCTTGTTTCATAGGCCCACTGCAAAATCTATACCTTATAATGGCATACATCAGTGGCTGTCACCTTTACTTCTCCACAAGCCTTTGGACCAAGGGTGGGGAATCTGTGGCCCTCCAGATGTTTTGTGGACTCCTACTCCTATCAGCCCCAGCCAGCATGGCCAATCATCAGGGATGATAGGAGTTGTAGTTCAACAACATCTGGAAGGCCACAGATTTCCCACCCCTGTTTTAGTCTATGCCTGCAATTGTGCCGTTTCCATGGTGTGAGCTGGTTTTGAAATGGATGCCATCAATGCACAACCAACCCACAATCTCCTGGAAATGCAGCACCATAAAGCAGGCGCTGCAGGTAGAGGAATGGTGTTGGCATACAATGATACTGTACCAGACTGTACTTAATTTGTACATTCTCTCTGTTATCTGTGTCAAAGAAAGAGCAAAGTAAAACTGTACAGACACAGACAATTGACACACAAGCACAAGACCCAAAGCTACTTCTGAAACATGAAGGAAAATTGCAAAGTGGTAAATAGTTGTGAGAAGGTGTTTTTGTTTCATTTTGTTTGCTCCACTAATTGCTATGAGTGCAGCTTAGCGAGACAGGCAGCTTTCCCAGCAACACACACAGATGATGGTTGAAGTTGCCCGAAGTGGTTAAAAATGGGTTTGTTTGTTGCCAGGAAACTGTGTGGAGGGAGGCATTTTATAAAGAGATGAGGAAGGCAGCTGAGATCATTCTTTGGTATCATAATACTTTAGAGGTTCAGTACGCAGGCATTCACCACACAGAACGCACAGATTTATGGGCATGTGTTAATGCTGGGAAAATAGACATGAAATGAGTTGCATCACCTTATGATCAATTACTCACTTCCATGTCCATGTATGGGTGTTTAGACATATACCATCAAGCTTCAGTTTAGGGCTGCCAGAATCAATATGATCCCATTGTCTTCAGTAGCTGGGAGAAGCTGCATCTGATACAATTCCCAGTTCTATACAACTATAAGAAGCATCGGAGGACTATCACGGATGCACTGAATCCAGGACTCTCCATATGTTCTTGGATGATTTTTACTTCAGATACACACTATGCTCACAGACATGCATGTGTAAACATATACTGTACATTGAATTATGCAAACAAGCACATTCTCTTGTCAGCATATGACTCACATGCAGTTTGCTCATCTGCATTTTAAAAATAGATAGCATATAAATCCATGAATCCCATAGTTAGGACCTTTCCAAATGACAGGGAAAAAACAGAATGCTTTGAGCTAGCAACAGAAACCTGTCATGATTTAAACAGTCTGTTCAAAATACCCCTCATAAGGCTACATACACACCATATATTTAAAGCACATTATCTTCCCCAAAGAAACCTGGGGAATATAGTTTACCCTCACAGAGCTACAGTTCCTAGCACAGCCTTTCCCAACTAGTGGGCCACCACATGTTGTTGGACGGACCACAACTCCCATCAGCCTCAGCCAGCATTGCCAATGGTCAGGAAAGATGGGAATTGTGGTCCAACAACATCTGGTGGCCCACTAGTTGGGAAAGGCTGTCCTAGCACCTTAACAAAGTACAGATCCCAGGATTCTTTGCAGGGACTCATATGCTTTAAATGTGGTTTAAATGCATGGTGTGCACGCAGCCCTAGTCCTTATCTGACTTGCCAGTCCCAAACAATATCATAACTTTGTTTATGTTCTCCTTACCATCCTCCGTCAGTTTTTTTTGGTGGTGGTCTCAATAGCAGCCTCCCATGTCTGCCGTCGGACACTGAAGTACTCAACTAGATGTGTCTTGAAACAGGTACCTATGCTTTCCTCTTGGGACATGCCCAAATGCTCCTTGTGGGATGCCCCCTATGAAGGCTGCACATCCCATGTCGGGTCCCTGTCAACTGCATGAGTCAGGCAGGAACCATACAGGCTGAACTGCAGGCCTGGGGACAGGGATCAACAGACACTGAAAGAGGCAATGGTGCATTCAGGTAATGACTGTAGACTTAATGGTCTTGCAGCACTCCAGACACATCCCTGTAGATGGTAATATGTATTACTTCATGTACTTCAAAATGCAGTAAGCCAGCCTTACTGCATTTAGGTTCCTCCTAATCATTCTGCTGAATGAGAGCCTGGACTTCTTCCCCAAAGTCCTGCCTGATGAACACGACCTTGACTGACCCACCTCCAAACAGTTCTGCAAGAGTTCAGTGTCTTTTCCAAGGTAGACACTTTCTACGTCCTTCTAGACCACATGCCCAAGGGAATAAATAGGACAATGACATGGATTCCAATGGAACCAAAGATGGAGACCTTCCTAACCCAAACATTATTGCATTGTCTTTCCCATCCTAATTTTTAAAAACAGACACTTGCTTAGAGCACCTCATGCAGCCCACAGTCCAACCTGTACATGAACTAACTTATGTCATCTTAATTATTCTATTTTACTTTGACTTTGAACGTCCATACCTGAAGAACAATCTCTGGAATCTGAATGCTTTACAATACTTTTTTTAAAAAAAGTTGGTCCTCAATGTGTACGTGGAACACATGCTTCCCGTGCATCCCTTTTAATCCTGCCCTATTTGCAGCAAATGGGGTTGACAATGCTTCAAATCTAAGCAGACAGGGCAGGGATGGGAAACCTGTGGTTTGATTCCAATAAACCTCAGCCACCTTAGCCAATGGGCTAATGGTCAGGGATTATGGGAACCATAGGCCAGCAACAACTGGAGGACCACAGGCTCCCCATCCCTGAGCTAAGGCTTGCTTTCAGCTCTCAACAGAAAGAGGCAGAGAGCCAACAGAACTGCTTGTGCTAATGACTCAGTCCTATTTGATTACGTTTTCTCTACTGTGTCTCTCTTAGAAGTACTGCCAAATAGCTGCTGACTGCTAGTGTTATTGAAATCAATAAACTTACCCAGGCTAGTTACTGTGAGCCTTTTTTTTAACCAACTATTTTTCTCTTATGCACATTAGTGTAAATTGGAGCTTAATTAGACTGAACTCAAATGAGATTAACAAGGACAAGATTTGTAAATCAGGGGAAAATATGCCCCTGTTGCTGAGAAGGGATAGAAAAAAGCAAGTTGGAAAAAAGGCTGGCAGCCACAAATATAGCACAGAGACAGAAGGAGGTTAACTAAACAGGTAGACGGTCTCAACAGATTAAATGGAAGGGCAACAAATAGATTGAAAGATTTAAGGGATACAAAAAACCGGAAAAAATTAATTACTGACACAAAGAGAATGCTGATACAAAACAGAGGTGATGTCACTAAGGCCTGGTTCACATATAATACTAAGCCAAAGTATGGCTTCGTATGAATGAACAAGCATGCTGGTGCACAGTAAGAAAATCTCTGCCCTTTCGCTTTTTCCCTGTTCCTCCTGTTGCTGTGCTATCTTGAACAAAGCTATGGTGGCTCGGTTTCATGGTTTGTCTTGCTCTAAACAAACCATGAGCTGTAACCGAGGTTTGCTCTTGGTTGGTGATGGTTGGTTTAGGGCAGAAAAACAAAAGCCCAGATTCAGATATAACACTAAGCCAAATCTTGGCTTAGCTCCCAATAGTACAAAAGCAGCGGGGCCAGGGGTGGAGCCAAGCAGCTGTGATTTTTTGTACTGTACAGCAGCACATCTGCTTGTTCATGCTAAGTCACAACTTGGCTTGGTGCTATCTGCAAACAGGGCCATTGTGTACTTCTTCACTAGTTGCTTGTTCACATGACTTTGTGCCTAAATATGCTGCTAATAGCTTAAGCCAGGGATGGGCAGTGGGCAGACTGGGATACACAAGGAGACCTCTAGGTAACCTGAAGTAATAAACTAGGATTCCTGACTTCCAATTGTTTAACAACAGCAACAACAAAATGATTCTCCCCAAAATTATAATGCTGAAATGCTGTTGCGCTCAGGTCCTGATTGCATGCTTCCCACAGGCATCTGGTTGGCCATTGGCCATTGGCCTGAACCAGCAGGCTCTTCTTATGTTTTTATGTTTGCTGGAAGGGATAACCAGAAGTGGATTATTTATTTATTTATTTATTTATATCCTGCCTTTCTTTCCCCATGGAACCCAAGGCGGCATATATGTGGTTCCCAGGCAGTCTCCCATCCAGGCACTGACCAGACCCAGACCTGCTTAGCTTCAGCAAGGTGGTGGCCTCATGTGCCTTCAGACCATAACCTGGGACCCGTCTCATCCTTCCTCCCAGTAGGAGCCCAGGGCAGCAAACAAAAGCACTAAAACACTCTAAAACATCATAAAAGCAGATGTTAAATATATTAAAACAAAACATCTTTAAAAACATATTAAAACGAAACATCTTTAAATATTATTTTTGTGTGGAAAGACTACAAATTTCTTTCCATTCTAGTACTCAAAAGAAATTCTTAGGCTCAAAATTCTTTAATTCTAAGTACATGCATTTTGCAACTGCCTCTGTCTGAAGGATCTCGGGATTTTAATGAAAAACAAAGTAGATCCTGCAAACGTGTAGCCTACCCACCTCTGGCTTATGCAGTCCATGTCTCATCCTGTGAGCTGTTCTGATTAATGTTCCACTTCCAGGGATTTGTTTTCTCAATGTGAAAGCTGGGACCTTATTAAGCAACTCCAGTGAAGTTCCCTATGTTTGTGTGTATGAATATCTTAGTGTCCTCACCCTGCTGTCTCATTCCTCATCCATTTTCACTTCTTCTTTCTTTGCTTTTGAATAATGTGCATTTCCACCTATTCATCCATACAGACTGCCCTACCAGCAGAAGCTCCTTTTTATTTGTTTTGAATGTTTCTTCCTGACATTACACAGTCCTAACTGCTTCTGTATTCCCACAGAGATGGAGGCTGCATGCAACCTGCTCTTTTTTTCATACTTCAGTGCAAAAGTAAGAGTACATAGGAGTTATCTGCGCATGTTCAACATGTACAATAATTATTAACCAAAAGAACTGCCCACAGCTAAAGAGGACAAAGAAGACGCACACAGAGGCAGGAAATGCACAGAGTAGTAAAGTGACAAGGAATAAAAAGGGGCAAACTAAAATGAAAGAAACTGTGAAGAACCACAGGGGCTTTGGTGCAGATGTAGCCAGAAGAAAGGAAGGAAAAAAGAAAGGAAGGAAAGTAAAATCAAAGACAGATACCCTCCAAGTTTCATGAAGACTGGATGAAAGGAGAAGGTTGATGGGAGGGATTGAAACCCAACCTGAACCAGATATTTTGCAAATCTGTTCCAAGGACACCAGTCACACCGCCTAAATAGTTGGAGATGGACCAGAAGCACAAGTCACTTTAGGGATGGAGTTGCCCATGAACAGTCCTTTCTGATGTATTATTGACATGTAAGAGGAGGGTCTTGCTCCTAGCAGGAAAAGTAAGCAGCAGTGTGGAAGCGGCATGAGTACCACAGACCAGAGTCCTGAGGTTGCAACCCAGAGAAAGTTCATATGCCTTGAAATATCTCATTGCAGTGAGAGGCAAGGCAGCCACAACTTCGTTCATCCATTCGCTCCCTAATCTCCTCATCATGCTGTGCAGCATACTCAGAGTCTTACTTGCCACTGAAGGTATCAGAGGGGGTTGTTGACAGGACCAGGGAGGTAATGGGTGGAAGAAGTCATAGTTGCCTTGGTCACATTCAACCACACCATGGGAGACCCCTCATAGAGCTACAATTCTGACCACCCTTAACAAACTACAGTTCCCAAGATTCTTTTGGGGAAGCCATGACTGTGAAAGTGGTGTAAGAGGGCTTTAAATGTATGGTGTGGACGTGACCCTTGTTTACTACTGCACTGGGAGAGTTCTATAAACGTCCTCTGGGTTCCAGCTTAGTAACTCTACCACAGACAGGAAAAGAGCATGGAGGGGTGGACTTACAAAGCAGTGTTTCCTTCCCTTTTAAACTGGGGCAATGACTGCGGAGTGGCCCACCTGGCAAATTTGCCTCATAAATTTGTCTTGTTTCCTTTTTCCACAACCTCCCCTCCATCCACCAGCACATGGCTCTGGCTCTCCTTCATACCTTTCCGGATTCCACCGTCAGCCGCAGCAGCAGCAGAGGAGAAATCTCCAGCGCTCAGAAGAAAGCAGGTCGCTGCTTTCTTGTTTTTGTCTCTGGTGCTGGAGCGCCTCATGGGCGGCTTCTCATCATGTGGTGGTGAAAGAGGCTGCTCCTCGTCCGACAACACCACATTGGCCTCGCCATTCTGCTTGGTATCTTGGGAAGCAGAAAGAACAGAAAAGAGATAAGTGTTTGAGGTGGGAGTAGACTGCATTTGCGCCTGCTTTGGCAACAGGGAAAAGAAGCAAGGAAGACAGAACTTTCTGGAACACAGTGCCAGGGCTACGGAGAGTTCCCTTTCTCTGTTTGAAGCATTTTGAAGTTGGTGTGTGTAGCAATGGCCACTGCAGAAGTGTGGGAGTGGGGTGGCTTTTGTCCCTCAGCTATCTTTTCTTAAACTGTCTGCCTTGCAACCTTGAGGGAATCCAGAGAGAAAAAGAGAGGCAGTGAATTTGAAGGAAATGTTCACTTCACAAGAAAATTGTTAGGTATGTTAGGTACACTGCTGATGCTAGGGCAGCCGCCATAGTGTAGCTACTACAAGAGTGACCTGGACTAGGCTTTACCATGTTGCAACCTAGTCATGCACCTTTAAATCCCTTAATGCTGTGAGAGACAATGAATCCTTTCTTCTCCAGCAATTTGCCAGCAGTTTAAACCATCTGGGAGCCTGGCCGCAATCCTTGGATGTTTCCAAAGTACGTGAGGATCAAATTCTTGATTGGGGCTCTGCATTCTGGTCTTTCACCAATGCACAACACATTAAATGCTCACAGATATTTTATCAAATACTGCACATTATGGAAAAGAAACAGCATCTTGTGTAGTGGAAAAATTTGGTCCTATATCCAGTAAATTTGTGTGAAAGACAGAGGGCTTGCTGAAAATGTCTGCCAATATAACAAATGTTAATGCTGTGGCTATGGCTTGATGGTTTCTACAGAAAATGAAGTTTGCAAACAGCTTTCTGCATCAAGCAGTTGCTAAGCATCTAAGGGCATACATCATAGTATAAAGATGCCCCTGATAAGATGCCAGCCCTACAGTCCTGTTCCAGTTCATATATAGTTCTCATACCAATGCCTCAGTTCATGTCTGAAAAAACCAAGTGAGCTGGTTCACCACCATGCCCTGAAGTTCTTGGATTCCCTGCTAAGGATTTCATCAAGAAGGGCAATTAGTACCAGTTGTGCTAGTTGCATCACACCTGATTCACTTTTCTACAAATAAAACAGCTTCTACATTCACCCTGCTTCTGTCATCTGGGTGGCAAGACTGGCACTTGACAATGGCTGCAATCAGCCTGGCATTGAGCCTCTTTGATATGCCAGCCTGAAAGCATCATTTGCTGACTAACAACCTTGGGAACCTTAAGAGCAAAATCAAGACTGGCTTCCTGTTATCAGAGCTGCACTGAGGGCAAGCTAAGTGCTTCCTGAGACCCTTATCTGAATGTCATTTGTTATCTAAATCTAGAGAGCATCCATTCAGGCCACATTCTCAGCTGATGGAAGGTGCTGCTCCAGCTTCCCTGTTATTGATGCTCCTCTGAGTTACATTCACGCCTGTGTGTGTGACCATGCACACCCCAAAGTCTTTAACAGTCATTACTGGAAGGCTCTTTAATAAAAATGTTTTGCCTCTCTTCTGGCACTCTCTCTTCCCATTTAATTCCTGCTGTACACTTAGGATCCCCACAGAAGTCCCAGAGCACTTCCCGCTGCTAGCCAGGAAACCCTAGAGAGCCACTGCCCTGGGCAGTAACTACACCTCACTTAATAACTGCCAATTGCTGAAGCAAAAAAGCACAGCAGCAATCAGAAACAAATTGCCTGCATCAACAAACTGTACTTTTCATGTTAAAAAGCTTAACGCACATGATACATATTGTTAGGGGCTGCCTGGCTGACTTTGGGGTGCTGAAGACCACCCTTGTAGATACTCGGTGTTGCAGAAAGGGTCAAAGAATTAATCAGCGTCCATGAAGAACAACCATCATTCAAACAGCCCAGGCATGGCAGGCCACTTAAATGCAACATATGGCAACATTATCGGTGGCTTCTCATATTATGGGAAGTTGATGTGCAAGAGACTATGGGCAATATTCAACTCACATGTCCCGTCAGTGCAAGGATTTCTGCTTGAGCAATGGGACTTTCCCCGCATCTTCTCTCCCCATGCACACCCCACACCCTTGTCAAATCTGCTCCAAAGGGTTAGGGGAACCCCTAGAATAGATTTAGGGGGCACATGGGGGAGGAGAGGGGGAAAACATTCTGTTGTGCAACCAGAAATTCTTGTGCTGATGGAACGTTCTTGTAGCACTAGATTGGATACAGCTCTGTGCATCTTCTTTTGCACTTATAAGGTCAAACTGTACACAATGATTCAAAGCACCCATGGAGAGATCCATATCAGTACCAGGACATGGGGGATTAAGCCACCCCACTATTTTCTTGCTGAACCCTTCTGAGCTATTAATAGCAACAAACAGCAGCTTTGGAGACCAATAGTAGCTGGTGGGGGATGGTTTTCTGTTGGAAAACAGCACAAGGACAACAGCTTAGCTCTTTTCCCTGCACCCTCCCCAACCAGGGCTGTGATTTAGACCAGGTCCTCTCAGCTGCTGTAGCTTTTTTAAAAGTAGGACAATCCCGATGATTTAGCATCATGTGTAATTTGACCCTCAACGTAATGTCCAAGGGAGAAGCTTGCACACCTCTTCTGAGGGCGAAATGCCACAGCTCCCCTTGCAGTGACTCTGACTACAATGTTTAGTTAGTTAATCAGTCACTTCATTGAAAACCTTTTGATCCATTAAAACTTTTTGATCATCTTAAAAAGTGCCTCCACTTTATTGGGCAGCAGATTCTTATTTTTCATTTTTATTTTTTAGAAAAAGTGCTTGGAAAAACTGTGGGTAGCAGGTGCCACCTTAGAAAAGCCTGGTTTGAAGGCACATAATGCAACATAGGGCTGTGGACACTCACACCATCCACCCCATGGCTCCAATCCACAGGGGGGCATCAGGCTGACCCACCTTCAGTCAACCCAGGGACCACCCACCCCAGCTCAGAGCCACTCCCAAATAACTTTAGGCACGGCTCATTTTTAATGAGGGTTTAAAAAAAACTAATTAAACCTATGGAAGGGAAGGGGGAAGAAGATGTTGCATCTCCCCCTCTCTGATAGCAGGGTCAATTTACCCTGTGAAATGCTGTTTTGCAAAGGGCTTTCCTGCAGGAAAGCTCCTTACAAAACATCACCTGCACCCCCGGAGGATCACTGCCTCTGCTCCTCAGGCCAGAAGGAGAGCCGTGGCTGTCTCTTCTTCCTGCCTGATGCCCCGCCCCCTCACAGCCCTGCATTACTCTGGATCATGAAATCTGACCCACAGTGATCCATGCCTGCCAGAATCCGACACTGCCAAGGCCCCAAAACATCAAAATGTACCCAATTTGGCTCGGGATTTGGCCAAATCCAGTGCACAGCCCTAACAGAAACATTGCAGCTCTGAGTCTGGTTAGTGCCTGGAAGGGAAACCACCTGGGAACCCTATAAATACTGCTTTGAAGTTCATGATAGAAGAATAACAAATTATAAACCAGTTCCTGAAGTGGGATGGGCTGCCACCCCACTTCTTTTCAGGTGGACTTCAACTGACTTTTGTCTATTTCCTTTTTTCTTCCACTTTAAAACCATTCCACCATCACCATCCCTGCAACACTGGCACTGATATAATCAAATAAAGAGAAGAGGCATTCCTTCTTCTTGCTCTTCCACAAGAGGGAATACCCCTTCTCAGATGGTACCTCCTGCATCACATGTGTGCATAATCTAAAAACAAAGAAAATAATTGGCTTTTCTCCCTCAGAGGTACTATTCTATTCATTTGCACATATATACAGATGTAATAATTTAATACGTCGCTGAAGCCATATGTAATTAATCAACTAATATTTCTTTAATCAGGCCAGCCCTAATGGTGACAGATCCTTGCACATTCTCGCTAAAGAGCTGAACAAATTCCCCTTTGGCTGTTATACTGGAAGGACAAACGGTGGAAGGGAAAAGCACTTTTTTTCAGTACTCCATATATTGTCCAAGGGCACTCTGTACTACAGGTGTGCGGAACCTTTGGCCTGCCAGATATTGCTGAACTACAACTCCCATCAGCCCCAGCAAACAGGCCAGAGACGATGGAAATTGCAGTTCAGCAAAATCTGGAAGGGCCAATGATCCCCACACCTGCTGTACCGAGTAAGGCTGTGCACCAGAATTGGCTGAGGCCCACGGACTGAGCCAAACTGGGCCCATTCAGCCATTTTTGGGCCTCAGCCAAGTCGAGTTCTGACTGCCACAGATTGCTTTGGGTCAGATTCCATGGCCCAGAGTGGCCCAGGGCTGTCAGAAGGCTGCGGATCAGGCAGGAAGAAGAGGCAGCCGTGGCTCTCCTGCCTGCCTGAGGAGCAGAGGCAGCAGTCTTCCAGGGGTATGTGTGATGTTATGTAAGGGGCTTTCCTGCAGGAATGCCCTTTCCAAAACAGCATCAAGCAAGATCGCAAAACATTCCAAAGGATCTTCCACCCCAGAGCCAGGGGAACAATCCTGAGGGGATGCTGTTTTGCAAAGCGCTTTCCTATAGGAATGTATTATAGAAATTGAGTGCAAACAGGCCGTTGGTGAAAAGACCACCAATCAAGCAGTATCTCTGCCCCCCCCAGCAAACACTTGTCCTAATTGTAACATTACATGGAGACATTAGTTAGAACAAAATTACTAACTGAATAAAGCAACTTCTCATTTACATCGAAGTAGAGAATTTGGCCACTGTCAGAGACTGGTCTGACATACTGACCAAGTCAGAAGCTTTGACTAAACATCTCCAGATCCATTGATCCATGGACACAAAGGGGTACATTTAACAGAGGCTGTTGAGAGAATTGCTTAGAGCCAAGCTTTGTTTTTAACAATGAATCCAGCATAATGACAGCAGTGGTTTAACACAGGAACATGCATGATGGAGAATCTGCCTTTTGAGTCTCTGCAAGGTGTTTAGCTGCATCCAGACTCCTACCACTAATTTTTGGCTTTGGTTGAGCCTGAGATCTTGCATCTCACCTGATCTTTTTCTTTCCATCATCCCTGCTGTTGCTGCTGCTTCCAGGGGGTTGTTGTAACTCTGAATGCTGTTGCGGGGTGAGTTGCCTTCTGACTTGCAGTATGTTGGTGAGTTAAGTGGTGCTGGACGGGGTATGTGCTTCTTTTTCTTCTTTGGGAGCTTCTGCTTGGCCATGGCCAATGAATAGTACATTCCAAAGTTGTTGACAATGACTGGGACAGGCATGGCAATGGTGAGGACCCCAGCCAGTGCACAAAGAGCCCCTACCAGCATGCCTGACCAGGTTTTGGGGTACATGTCACCATAGCCCAATGTTGTCATGGTCACCACTGCCCACCAGAATCCAATGGGAATATTTTTAAAGTGGGTGTGGTCACTTCCACTAGGGTCAGATGGCTTGGCTCCAATCCTTTCAGCATAGTAAATCATGGTGGCAAAGATCAAAACCCCAAGAGCCAGGAAGATGATGAGAAGGAGGAACTCATTGGTACTGGCCCGAAGTGTATGGCCCAGAACCCGAAGTCCCACAAAATGGCGTGTCAACTTGAAGATCCGGAGGATCCGGACAAAACGTACTACTCTCAGGAAGCCCAGTACATCACGTGCAGCCTTGGATGATAAGCCACTGAGTCCCACCTCCAAATAGAAGGGCAAGATGGCTACAAAGTCAATAATGTTAAGAAGGTTCTTAACGAACACCAATTTATCTGGACAGCAAACAATGCGCACTAGAAACTCCAGAGTGAACCACAGCACACAGACTCCCTCAATGTAGGTGAGGATGGGCGCTGTCTCCATCTTTTTCATCACCAAGATCTGGGTTGTGTTGTCCTTCCCCTGTGTCTCAGTCACGTTAACATCTATGATGAAGGCTTCATGAGTTTCCAGGCAAAATGTTGTAATGGACACCAGAATGAAAAAAAGTGAGGCAAAGGCAATTATCTGAAAGGGGAGGAGAAAATAAGCTCAGTGGTTAAAATGAACAGGACATAAGAGAAGAAAAATAATATAATACAAAAACCACAACAAGCTTGAAAGTAATTTTTCCTTCTCTCTCTTTCTCATCTGCTTTTATCAATTACTACAAAGGAGACACAGAATGAAGATGCATGCTCGATTTGAACCTAGGGTGGGACATAGCCATGATCAAAAGACATGCCTGGTGTTGTTGTCTGCACATTTTATATAGCCCTACTCCTCTCCTCTCTCCTTGGTCTACTGCGATCAGTGCACGATACAAAAAGTCTTTCCTGAATGGATCCTGCACTTCATGAATGAATCCTACTTTTCAGTTCCAGACACACCCACACCCAACCAAGTGCCCTGTACTTGTTTACTCAAAAGTAAGCCTCGTTGAATACAGTGGGACTCACTCCCAAATAAATGTGGAAAGGATTGAAGCCTGAGTGACTCTACAGAGTTAAAGAAGGTGGATGAAGGAAGTTGGATGGAGACAGTGAGGGTTAATATGCCAAAATCATGGGCTTGCAGGCAGGCTGTCTTCTCTGTTTTACCTTCAACACTAAGCTAACCTTGAAGGCATAATCATAATCAGCAGCAGCAGCTTGTGCCAAGGTTAGGTAAGGACTGAACAAGCCAGAGTCTTTTGTGTTATGTCCTTTTCAGAGCCAGTTGTTGGGCAACATGAAATTTCCATCCCCCTGAGGGCAATGAAACTTGTCTGCAGTTTTGGTTTCTCTTGTATCCCAAAGGCCAGTCTAACACCTTCCACCATACTAACAATAAACAGGAAGGACTCAATTACCCAATTGGGACTGCTTGTATTTGTTTGTGCTCCAGCCTCATTCTTGTTCCTTTTTCTCTGCACATTAGTTTGGCAACAAATGGAGAAATTAAAACCCATATGAACAAGAAGGCTATTTCTCTACTTTGGTTCATGAAAAGTTGAAGCAAGGGTCTGGCAATTTCAATCAACAAGAAAAAAGTTTGTTAATAATTTAGATATCATTTTTATGATATCAATTAAAACACTGGTGCTTCACTAAACATTCATACTACCTAGCAGTATAATCCGAAAACTTTAACTGTGCACTGCAGCCTACATGCCTTTTGTACTACAGAATATATATTTACTGAAGAGAATCCATTGTAAAATTTGTAGGTCTTGCTTTGGCTTTTTTTCCTGTACAGATGAGAGCATATTAAGCAAAATACTTGAAGGCTAAGGCTAGGATCTTAGTAAAACTAGTTCAGTGAGCATAAAGGAGCTTCATGTTTCTTTTCCCCAAACAGTGCGTCTCCCCATCACTTGGCAAACTGCCTTTGAAACTGAGAACTTTCCAGAAGAAAGGGCTGCTGCTTATTGGGCAAATCAGGTTTTCTCCACAAGATGGAAAGAAATGTCTATGCTGTTTGGTTGACAGCATCACAAATATTTATAATTCATCACCATCTTCTCCATAGAATGACCTGTTGTGAAAGAGTTGGGACAGACAAAAGGAAATGCTGCTGCATACAGTGCAAACTATAGAATCCGCTATAGATCCAGCTCCAATGGCTTTAAAAGTGGATTAGACAAATTCACCAGGATGAGGCTATCAATAACTGTTAGTCATGATGGCTGGGTACTACCTCCATTATCAAAGACAATGTGCCTCTGAATGCCAATTGTGGAGAATGCCACATCACAGAGTGCTGCTGTGCTCGTGCTGTGCTTATGGGCTTCCTTTATGCATCTGGTTAGCCACTGTAACAACAGAATGCTGAACTGGATGGATCTTTAGTTAGCTCTAGCAAAGCTCTTATGTTCTACCCCATCCCTCCCCCCCTCCACAAATAATTCTGTCTTTTACATAAAAACGCAAGCTTTAATTCAATGTGCCTCACACAAGGTCACTGGTTCGGTTTCCTGAGATTATTAGGGAAGATATATAACATGTTTGTTTGTATTGGATTCTGAATACAAACATGTTAAAAAAACCAGTGATTTTTTTAAAAAAAGCAGAACTAAGGCTTATATACACTTACCTGAGAATAGGTCCCACTGAACTTGAACAGAACAATTCTATGTATATCTATCCACAAATATGCCCCATTGAGTTACCTGAGAGTATTCAGTGGGGTTGACTACTGAATTTACATGCATAGGATTGTGCTATTACTATAACTAAAACTTTTTTTAAAAAAAGAGATTGCTTAGAATGCTCTTTGACACCCTTGCTCTCAAGCTGATGGCTTTTTCATTCTACATACTAAAGAAGAATTCAGCTCTATAGGATGCAATATGTTTAAGAAAATGAATAACTGGAACAAATATGAAATAAGCACAAGGGTATACACACTCAAATACACGTACATTATTTCTCTCAGAGCCATTTGATGCTTTATTTTAGAAATCAGTCCACCTACCAATTTTACCAAGGTGATGATGAGCACGCTGAAAACTACAGCAGCCTCATTTAAATGTCCCCCTTAAATGTACTGCCTTCAAGTCGATTCCGACTTATGGCGACCATATGAATAGGGTTTTCATGACGCAGAGAAGCAGTGACTGGCCCAAGGTCACCCAGTGAGCTTCATGGCTATGTGGGGATTCGAAACCTGGTCTCCTAGGTCATAGTTAACATCTAGTCATTACACTGGGTCATTGAAGGAGGAATTGAATATGAAGGATCATGGAGAAATTGCTCTATCTCTAAGCACAATCCCATTAAGTTCTGGCAAAAGCTGACTCCCATCAGTTCTGAATGCTGGATCAACCCTTATGCTAAGTAAACAAGGAAGTAAGCTGAATGAATTCTTTGCCTCTGTCTTCCAGTGTGGTGTAGTGGTTAAGGCAGCCTTTCCCAACCAGTGTGCCTCCAGATGTTGTTGGACCACAAGTCCCATCAGCCTCAGCCAGCATTGCCAATGGTCAGGAAAGATGGGAATTGTGGTCCAACAACATCTGGAGGCATACTGGTTGGGAAAGGCTGGTTTAAGGTGTTGGACTACAACCTGGGAGACCAGGGTTCAAATTCCCACACAGCCATGAAGCTCACTGAGTGACGCTGGGCCAGTCACTGCCTCTCAGCCTCATGAAAACCCTATTCATAGGGTAGCCATAAGTTGGGATCAACTTGAAGACAGTCCATACATACATCACAGCAGACAATATAGGGTAGATCCCTGAGCCTGAATTAACTTTCACAGGAAGGGAGTCTGAAGAACTGCGGCAAATAGAGGGGACAAGAGATGAAACTGCCTTATTGACAAAATAAAAACTGACAAATCAGTGGGTCTGGATGGCATCCACCTGAGAGTTCATAAAGAATTCAAATGTGAAATTGCTTATATTCTAACAAAAATATGTAACTTGTCCCTAAGATCAACCTCCATACCTGAGAATGGGAAAATGGCCAACGTAACACAAAATTTTAAAAAGGGATCTGAGGGGATCCTGAAGACTACAGGCTGGTTAGCTTGCATGTGGGGAAACTGATGGAAAGTATTGTTAAAGATACCAAAGATTACCAAGCATATAGAAGAAGTCTTGCTGAAGCAGAACCAGCATGGTTTCTGCAAGGGTAAGTCCTGTCTCACTAACCTAGTAGAGTTCTTTCAGAGTATTAACAAGCATATAGATAGAGGTTATCCAGTGGACATGATATACTTAAGACTTTCAAAAAGCCTTCGACAAAGTACTCCTGAGTATGTTTAGGGTTAAGAGGACACCCCTCTTATGGATCAATAATTCATAAAGATACAGCAAACAGAGAGTAGTAGTACTTTTATTGTTCATAGCCATTGGCCGCCACAATATACATAAAAAAAATTACGTATAAACGAAATTCAATATCAAAAATAGTGATGTACTTAATATATAACATCAGACTGGACAAACAGAGTTAAAACAAACTAAAAATTAGAACCATAGATATTAAATTAAAAACTACGTAGATAAAATTTAAGATGGATTTTTATGCAATCTAGCTCTGATTTTGCCTGCCGCCAGGGCAAATTTCGCTACTTGTGTGGTTAGATAAATATCAACCCCGGCAAGAAGTCTACAAATTTGCTCCAGGGTAGATCTATTTGACAATGATATAAGAATAGAAGAGATAAAATTGAGTCTTGGAGCATTATACAGGGTACAATTAAGGAGGTAATGTGCAACATCTTCTATGGCCCAGAGAGACAGGGACAGACTCGTTGGTCAATAGGAACTTTTGCATATCTCCCTTCGAGAAGGGCCGTGCACATAGTCTGAAAGCCCAATGATGTAAACGATTTTCTCAAGGAGACGGAAGTTAAAAAGGTGAAATATTGTTCCATACCGGAACTTGTTTTAAACAATTAATACCCCGGGGAGAAGTTCGAATGATTTATAAAATACAAATCCCATGTTCTGGAGTAAAGGTAGATTCTTTCCCTTAAAAGATGCTTCGCTCTCTTTGATGTATTTGAGGGGAAAGAATCAATACTTATTCCATAGACAGAAAGTATTGTCTTGGTCCGTTTGAACCACGTAAATGTGGATGGGTTTTGTATCTGTTCGACTAAACATTTCTTGGGGAGTCGTGAGTCTTGCATGCAGGCCAACTTGAGCCAATAAAGGGCAAGGGCCACGTGAACCGCAGATTCCAATGTGTGGAGTCCAGTTTCTATCTGCAGTTGAGCTGCTGGAGTGCCTTGAGGGACAGCCAGCATGGATCTTAAAAAGGAATTTTGGACTGACTCTAAAGAAGAAAAGTTATCGTGTCCCCAAGTGTCAGCTCCATAAAGAAGCTGAGGGACTATTTTTCTCCTAAAGACCTCGACAGTTGGAAAGACCAGACCCCCCCCCTTTGGTATTATAAAAGCGTGAAAGGGAATGCGTGGAGAGGGAGGCCTTCAGTTTAACAGCATCAAATTGTGATTTCCAAGAAAGATTTGCCTGATAACTCAGCCCCAAGTATTTAACACTATAATGTTGATTTATCGGTATGTTATTTAGTTTCCAGACATGGGTTTTCCTTTTTCTTCCGAATACAACCACTACCGTTTTGTCATGATTAATTACTAGATGTTCTTTGGTGGAAAAATTGTCCAGAGCTCTTAACAGCCTTCTCATCCCTACTTGCGAAATTGAAATCAAAGCTAAATTGTCTGCATATAAAAGAACTGAAAGTTTAGTATCTAAAATTGTGACAGGAAAGTATTCAAGGCCTTTCAATTCATGAACAATATTATTTATATAAAAATTAAAAAGAAAAGGGGCAAGAAGACAGCCTTGACAAACCCCTCTCTGGACAGGGATGGTTTCAGATAGCAGACCGGCAAACAGAGAGTAGGAATAAATGGACAGCTCTCCCAATAGAGGGATGTAGAAAGTGGAATCCCCAAGGATCAGTCCTGGGACCTATGCTTTTAAACATGTTCATAAATCATCTAGAATTACAGGTGAACAGTGAGGAAGCCAAGTTTGCTGATGATACCAAATTGTTCAGGGTGATTAAAACAAAAAGGGATTGTGAACAGCTCGAAAAAGATTTCTCCAAACTGGGGGGATGGGTGGTAAAATGGCAAATGCAATTCTATGTAATCTAGGGTAAAGTGATGCACATTGACACAATAAATAAATAAATAATAATTTCACATGTATGCTCATGGGGTCTGAACTAGCAATGACTGATTAGGAACAAAACCTTGGTGCTGTAGTGGATAGTTTGATGATGCTGATGTCGATCCAATGTACAGCAGTTATGAAAAAGGTGAATGCCATGCTAGGGATCATTAGGAAATGGACTGTAAATAAAACTGCCAATACAATAATGCCATGAAACAAATCCATGGAGCAACCATCCTTAAAACACTGTGTACAGTTCTAGTTGCCTCACCTCTAAAAGGATATTTGACAATGAGGACACTGACCTTGTCAAGGATTATATCAATACCTAGGCACAGTCATTAACCAACATGTAGACAATAGTCAAGAAATCAGAAGAAGGCTAGGACTGGGGAGGGCAGCTGTGAGAGAACTAAAAAGGTCCTCAAATGCAAAGATGTATCACTGAACACTAAAGTCAGGATCATTCAGACAATGGTATTTCCGATCTCTATGTATGGATGTGAAAGTTGGACAGTGAAAAAAGTAGATAAGAGAAAAATCAACTCATTTGAAATGTGCTGCTGGAGGAGAGCTTTGCGGATACCATGGACTGCAAAAAAGACAAATAATTGGGTGTTAGAACAAATTAAACCAGAACTATCACTAGAAGCTAAAATGATGAAACTAAGGTTATCATACTTTGGACACATAATGAGAAGGCTTGATTCATTAGAAAAGATAATAATGCTGGGGAAAACAGAAGGGAGTAGAAAAAGAGGTCGCTGATTCATAGGGTCGTCATAAGTTGTGGTCGACTTGGAGGCTCATAACAACAACAAATTGCTGGAAGACGTTCAGGAAGGGGCAACCAAAATTATGGAGGAGATGGAGCAACTCCTCTGTGAGGAAAGGACACAACATTTGGGGCTTCTTAGTTTAGAGTAAGAGCAGGCATGATAAAGGTGCACACAGTTATGCATGGTGTGGAAAAAGTGGATAGAGGACATTTTCCTCCCTCTCAATACTAGGAACATCCAATGAAGCTAAATGTTGGAAGATTCAATACAGACAAAAGCAAGTATTTCTTCACATAGTACTTACTTAAACTGTGGAATTCATTCCTACAAGAGATAGTGATGGCTACCAACTTGGATGACTTTAAAAGAGGATTAGACAAATTCATGGAGGATAAGCCTATCAATGGCTACTAGCCACAAAGGCTATGTTCTGCTTCCACTACTGGAGACAGTATGCCTGTGGATACTAGTTGCTGGGAACTGCAGGTAGGGGGAGTGCTGTTGCATTCAGGTTCTGCTTGCAGGCTTCCTACAGGCATCTGGATGGTCACTGCGAGAACAGAGTGCTAGACTAGATAGGCCTTTGGCTCTTATGTTCTGAATGAAATGGTTCATTCCTTCACCACATAACAAGAGAGCAGCAGCTTACTAGAAAATTGTTTTAGAACTAGTAAAATACACATCTTTAGCCAGTAGCAAGGGGGGTGGGCTCCAAAGCATTGGATCTTCCCTACCATCACAAGATACCTGCCATTTGAAGCCAGGTCATAGTAACAGAGGAGGCACCCTCCATCTCTCAGCTTCTGTAATGCTGTTAATACGGACAGAAATGGTGAGTGGAGAAGATAACTGAATGTGTATGTGTTCTCTGTGTGAACAGGTTAGTAGAATAAAACTAACACATTGAAGATATGTGGGACCCCAAAAGATTTGTATCCTGGAGCAGATTCATATGGGAGCTACTGTCTTCAGATATTCTGATCTCAAGCCATATAAGACTTTATAGATCAAAGTCTGCATTTTGAACTATACCTGGAAACAGTGAAGATGTTCTAGTTCTAGTTCAATAGTTTTAGTCTGCATGCCACATTCTGAATCAACTGAAGTTTCTGAGTAGTCTTCAAGGGCAACCCTGTATATGATGCATTACAGTAGTCAGGTCTCAATGTTATTAGCTCACAGAGAACTGTGGCAAGTCTTTCTCTGTTCAGAAGGGGCCACAGGCACTCGCACACCAGCTTAAATTAGTGGAAGGTGCTCTGCACCACAGATATTCCCTTGGCATTGAAAGCAGAGGCTAGATCTAATAACACCACCAAGCTGTGAACTTGACAAATAACCACCATGACCTTGAAACATTTTAATCATTGTTTAGCATTTTTCCCTTTCCTATGTAAATATATTTGGCTCAATTTCCCATTCCATTCTTGTAAACACTTACATGAGGTAATGGTGATGGTTTGGGTGTGAGCCTTTCCATTTTTGCAGGGCTTAACTGCAGCCAAGATAGCTCTGAGAGACTGTCCCAGAGTTATGCTTGGTCCACAGCCAGGGCACACAATCTGGGATTTGGAGCAAGGTGTATAATTTAGAAGTCATGGTTTCCTGGAAGAGTTGTGTAATGGTACCTCTTTTCTACCACTATTTTCTTTAGAGCCACTGGATCATTTCACACCATGCAGTTGTTCATGAAATGTATAAATAAGTGTGCTTGTTCATCCATTCACTCAGGTCCACCCTCCCAATAACTGCTGAAGAGAACATCTAAATAAGTCCATAGGTCAATTTGCTTGTTCCTGTGTTCTAGATGATTCCCTTTCTTGTTGATTACATATGGAGACCTTGAAGCATCTTGATGTGTCCTATTTGTGCACTGCAGGCATGCACTTTTCCTCTCTTGATGGTTTTATGTGTTGTGCAGTTTCTAGAGCTGTCCTCCTATCCACTTGGACAATGACAGGAGCCATCAAGTTGACATGATTGCCATCTTCCTTACTGAATATGTTATGGTTTCTGTATTATTATGATGGGGTCTCTTTGTTACATTGCTCTGTGCAGTCTGCCATTTTTTAAAAAGAAGTATCTTGTTTCAGTTGTCCTCCTTTGGCTTGGCGTATTCCAGGTAAAGGCAGAGCTTTGCAGGTTTTTCCTCTCCTTCGCTGTTTCCATGCAGTCTGAACAGAGTATCTAATGTGACAAAACCAGGTACTTTGGTCTAGCAGCTTCTTATTTATCATTTCATTTCTACCCTGCTGTTCTTGCAAGGTGCTCAGGGGACATATGCACACTACACAGTTCTCACTCACCCCATTTTTTATCATCACAACAAACCTGCAAGGTAGCTTAAGTTGAGAGAGTATGACTGTCACAGTGAACATCATGACTGAGTGGGGCTTGGGACCTGGATCTCTCTGCCCCTAGTCTAACACACTTGCCACAACCTACCACTGGCTCATAACCAGATCCTAGTATTCCTGCTGTTATTGGAACATTTACCATCTGATGGCAGGCCAAATGTGAGCTCCCATTAGATGCAAAAAGCCTCTGTATGAATTCCTAGTGAACTGTGGCCACAATACAGCTCTATCTTTACCTTTTGCACAGTCTAGGAGTGACTCAGGATACAAAATTAATGTCTGGCTGTAACTGGCAGAAAGTCAGGTAGGAGGTCTGCTTTCATTTGGGGCTTTTCAACTCTGCTCTCTCCTGTTGAGCAAACTGCGGTAGTGTTTTCATGTTCGTGATTACAGCTGTTTGTGTGAATCTCCAGCATGCCATTTCTTTGTTCATCACTGCAGGGGTGCAGTGCTTCTTCCCAGCATAAAGTGCCAATTCCTACTGTTACTTCAAAGTCAGCCACTTTATGCAGCCAATCCAGCTTTCTCTACATTTCATATGGAGCCAATGAGTCAGTGTATGTTGTGTTAAGGGACTTCCTAACTTGATTTAGTGTAATTCTAGAACATGTACTGTGTCATGATATGCCTCAATTCCCACTTTGTATTCTGGAAACAGCTTCCGTATAACTGTGAAAAAAGAGCTTCTTAAATCCAAAGCATTGGTCCAAATGTGTTTTTTGGTGTTCCAGGTTCTCCCCAGAGAACAGCTTTTTGGATCAAAAGGCTTTATGACGTTGGCTTGCAGAGAGTGGGGAGACTGGAGCAGACTGTGAGTAGTGGGGCCCAGTCAGAGAAAGGGCCTTCCTGGGCAGAGAAGGCTGAGATTCAGTATGTTAATCCCAATACCATCTGCAAGTAAAACCCAAACATTCTCACATCCCAGTGAAGCATCAGTAATACTGATCTCGACCAACAACTTGGCCATGAAGGACGATACTTTGCTTTCCCTGTTTTCATACAACTACATCCAAAGGTCCAAATCTTTTGAGCAGAAACACTGAATGACATCAGGAACTTTTTCCTATGCAAATATAGTATTATTTAGAAAATACTTCCTGGCCTGATAAAGCAACTCAAAATGTTATACACCCAGTGAAATCACTTCTGATGTACAAAGGTGCAATAAGGTCCATCACGTTCAGCTACAATTTATTCCAGCAATGAAGATGAAAGAATCTATGGTAGTTTTTGGAAAGTCAAACCCCAGCAAGTGACAAAGATCAGAGATATTGTTTGTGGAAACATGGGGGGAGCTTCATAACATGAGCCCATTAAGGAAAAAAGAATTACGTCTACATCATCTACCTAAGCACAAGGGCACTTTCTACGACAACCCCTTTCATATTTTATGAACTGCTTAAACACCCTTCTCAACTCCAGTATGTAATGTTAGCAGCACGGGTGTTGGATACTTAGACTGTACAAAGTGCGATAACCTTACTGAATGTCTCTTGAGTTTGAAATCAGTTGAACAGGACCTGTTTTATACCACATGAGGATCCTTATCACTTGTATAAGAAAGTTTGGTGATGGAGATGAACAACACTCCCACATCTAACTCAGCTTCCACAAAGTACAGCAAAGTCTGCCAGGTCATGCCATCTAGCTAATGCTGGCTGGATCGTAATACATATCCTCTTTCCTTTAACTTAGATGGCTTTAGAAGCCATTGTGGTATGGACCTGTGCCTAGATAACTGGGACAGGAGAGCCCTGCCCTGCCAGATTCTCTATCAGGCATTGACAAGTAGGCCCCTTAGTCTTACTTTCTCCAACAGACTGAAATCTTGGCCAAAAAAAAAAAATAGGTACTAAGACAGTAGCTCTCAAAAAAATTGCTGAGGGTCTTGGTGGAGCAGTTAGTGGTTTTTCTGCCTGTTGTAGGAATTTTAATGCACTGTGCTAGATGCTGTATGATTTTTTAATTGTATTTTTACAGATACTCCATGGCCCACCTGAATGAAGCTTGTGGACCACTAGTAGTTCACAGACCACAGTTTGGGAACCCCTGTACTAAGATATTGAGGGAGTGAGGGAAAGACCTAGGCTTCTTTTTAAAGGGTTTCAGAAAGAAAGTAGGGGAAGATGTCCTTATCACTACTTATTAGCTATCAATAATCATCATTGGGACAGCCTTTTAGTTTCTAGCTATGATAATCACTATATCATCAGGCTTCATTGAGGTCGATGGCCGGGGAAAGCATTTTCCAAGAAAAGATGAGAGACAGCAGAATTAAGTGTGGGAAAATCCCTGGAGGCTGTTTTCAGCAAGTCTATTTTGGACCCTCATAAACTGAGAGCAGCTTTGGAAATCTAAGACTTCTGAGACACAAAAGGGGTCTGTAATTCCATCTTTGGAATGTGTCATTTTGGGATATAGCTCCCTAAATTGTGTATTTAGGGTGTGTGTGTTTATATAGTCTCAGGCACGCATGTTGGATATATGTATATACAGCTATACCATATGTTTATATACCTGCAACGTAGGATAACTCTTCATGCATCTGATAAAGTGGACCCTACTCTGTGAAAGCTTATGCCAGAATAAATCTATTAATCTTTAAGGTGCCAAAAGACTCTTGTTATTTATGTTGGATATAAAAATTCCAACACGCCCCCCAACACACAGATTGTACTGTGAACTCTGCCAGAAGCTAACCAAGTTCAGAGTGTGTCCTTGCATTTTTTACACCTCTAAATGCCAACCAAAGTCAGGATCATTCAGACCATAGTATTCCTGATCTCTATGTATGGATGTGAAAGTTGGACAGTGAAAAAAGCTGGTAAGAGAAAAATCAACTCATTTCAAATGTGGTGTTGGAGAAGAGCTTTGCGCATACCATGACTGCGAAACAGTCAAATAATTGGGTGTTAGAACAAATTAAACCAGAATTGTCACTCGAAGTTCTAAAATGATGAAACAGGTTATCATACTTTGGACACATAATGAGGAGACATGATTCTCTAGAAAAGACAATGATGCTGGGAAAAACAGAAGGGAGTAGAAAAAGAGGAAGGCCAAACAAGAGATGGATTGATTCCATAAAGGAAGCCACAGACCTGAACTTACAAGATTTGAACAGGGTGGTTCATGACAGATTCTCTTGGAGGTCACTGATTTATAGGGTCGCCATAAGTCGTAATTGACTTGAAGCCACATAACAACAACAACAAATGCCAACAATGCTTTTGCATCCCAAGTGTATGTATGTGAGATAGAGAGAGCTAAGAGCATATGTGCCAGCATTTATGTGATAGGTGTGATTAAGGAAAGAGATATGTGATCTACCATTTCTGTATAAAAGCAAGAGTGTATATCTGGATGGCAAAGATTGTGCATACTGTATTTGATTGTGTGTGTGCATGTGTATGTGTGAAAAAGCAAGTGTATGTGGAGATTGTCTCTATTAATTTGTGTGGGTTTGAAGTGGGTGTGTCTCCATCCGTATGCATGAAAAAGTGTTTCTAAAAAACGTGAAGAAGCAGAATTTCTATAGGCAAGGAGTATGCAAATTTCCATCAATCTGTATTTCTTGCTCTAGAACTTGTAAACAGGCAAGAGCGGTAGGCATCACTGATCTGCTCATAAGTTATCATTCCAAAAGATGAAAAGTAAGTTTACTGCTGCACTGGGGGAAACCATGGGGTCACATCACAACTATCTCCAAAAGAAAGGCTTGCTTTTGACTAGTGTGGATCAGACAGGCCAGCAGAAAGAAGTTGGCTTATGCTACTCTATCCAGGTCTGTAATACTGGAAGTAAGGGCCTACTAGAAGCCCCAACTTCATCTAAGTTTTTTGTCTGCTTATATATACACATATATAGTCTCAGGTACACATGCACTTCTGTGCGCAAAATGCACATGCATGTATGTAAACAAAGAATGGAAAGGGATCATGTGTTGTATGCTTTAATGCTGCATGCCAGTGATGAATCTAGGACACTAAAAATGTATAGTGTACACCAGGGGTATAGTCATCCAGGGTCTCGGAGGGTCTTACCTGACTTTTTAGGGAGCCAATCCCCAGCAGGGTCCCAATGTCTCCAGCATCCCATGAGCCAATCAGCATGAAAGGGGAGTGTGTTGGCCACTGAAAAGTCTTCTAACATGCTTCCTTGTCCTTTCCTGATTATTGGAGCCAATCAGAGTGAAAGGAGGCAAGTCAGCCACTGAGAAGACTCTTCCCAGTAGCTAGCATACTCCCTTTTATGCTGATTAGCTCCTAGGGATGTCTGTTGTTGTGAGAGAAGGCATTAACCAGGATAGAGAAACAGAAAGCAGTATTCAAACCTGGCCAGATTATTCTATAATCTTAGAAGGGGTGTGCTATAAGGGGGCGTGGCTGTGACTATCATGAAGAGACTCTGCACTGCTATGCTACTGGTGTATACGCACAGAACAGAAATATATAACTAATTATTATTGGGCTTTATATATATATATAAAGACACACACAGGCACACACAAAAGGAGAACTGAGACATTTCCCTCTCCCCTGTGTGTCAGCAGGGTACAAGTATTCTTGGATGCAACAGATTATCTTGACCAGTTCCAGGCTGGGTTCAGGCCTGGTTATGGGACTGAATTGGCCTTGGTCGTCCTGATGGATGACCTTTATTGGGAGAAGGACAGGGGGAGTGCGACCCTGTTACTCTTCCTTGATCTCTCAGCGGCTTTTGATACCATTGACCATGATATCCTTCTGGGCCAACTTGGTGAGATGGGTATTGGAGGCACTGCTTTAGAGTGGTTCTGATCCTCTCTCCAAGGTCGTTTTCAGAGAATAGCATTGGATGACTGTCTTTTGGCCCCCTGGCAGTTGTGCTGTGGGGTGCTGCAGGGTACCGTCTTGTCCCCCATGCTGTTTAACATCTATATGAAGCCCTTGGGAGCAGTCATCAGGAGATTTGGGGCAATGTGTCAGCAGTACACTGATGATACCCAGCTCTATTTCTCCATAACATCTGAACAGAGCTTGGAAAAGTTACTTTTTTGAACTACAACTCCCATCAGCCCCAGCCAGCATGGCCACTGGATTGGCTGATGGGAGTTGTAGTTCAAAAAAAGTAACTTTTCCAAGCTCTGCATCTGAATCAGGAGAGGCCGTGCAAGCCCTGGACTGCTGCCTGGACTCAGTGGTGGGCTGGATGAGGGCCAATAAACTGAGTCTGAATCCTAGCAAGATGGAGGCGCTGTGGGTTGGTGGTCCCTGAGTTCAGATAATTGGGCAGTTGCCTGCTTTGGATGGGGTTGTACTGCCTGTGAAAGAGCAGGTTTGTAGTCTGGGGGTGCTCATGGAACCATCCTTGTCATGAGAGGCCCAGGTGACCTCCGTGGCTAGAAGTGCCTTTTACCAGCTTCGGCTGGTAAGACACCTGCGGCCGTTTCTGGATTGGGATAGCCTGACCACTGTTGTCCACGCGCTGGTAACCTCCAGGTTGGATTACTGTAATGCATTCTATGTGGGGCTGTCCTTGATGTTGGTCTGGAAGCTGCAGCTGATGCAAAATGTGGTAGTGAGACTGCTCACTGGGGCATGGTATTGCCAACATGTCACCTCGCTGCTGAAAGAACTGCACTGGCTGCCCATTTGCTACCGGGCCAGGTTCAAGGTTCTAGTTTTGGTGTACAAAGCCCTATACAGCTTGGGACCAGGATACCTGGAAGACCATCTTATCCCTTATATACCCAATCGATCACTGCACTCTGCAGGTGAGGGCCTCCTGCAGATACCATCTTATCAGGAGGTCCGTTCTGTACAACATAGGAAACTGACCTTTAGTGTGGCGGCACCCACCCTGTGGAATTCCCTCCCCTTAAGAATTAGACAGGCACCATCTGTGTTATCTTTTTGGTGCCTATTGAAGATCTTCCTCTTTCAACAAGTCTTTTAAGTTAAGACCTTATCCCAGTCTGCATCTGTGTTGGAATTGCTTTTTAATATGTTTGTAAACCGTTTTTTTTTTTAAGTATGTTTTTAACCTTTTTTTTTTTAATATGTCTTCAAATCTTTTTAAAAAATTTTTTTTAAAGATGTTTTGTTTTAATGTATTTTAAAGTCTGTTTTTATGATGTTTTAAAATGTTTTTAGTGCTTTTGTTTGCCGCCCTTGGCTCCTGCTGGGAGGAAGGGCAGGATATAAACTAAATAATAAATAAATAAATAAAGGAGAGAAGGTCGTGTGAAGGGAAAGAAGAGACAAGCAAGGAAAGAACAGGAGGGTGATCACAGTGGAAAGAAACTCCATTCAATCACCTTTGGGAGTGGATGAAATGCAAAGCAATTGTTGTATCTCAAGAGAAAGAGAAGGTGTAACAAAGATGTGACCTAGCAGGAGTCACTGAGTGCTAGGGGCCCATGTGTACCCAGCCAACCCTCCGTAGATTTGGCTAGGGTGTGGGGAGCCTGAGTTATTGCAGCCCGCCTCCCCTCCCCTCCTTACTCCCAGCGATTGCTCACCAACTCACCCTGGCTGCCCTAGAGGAATAGGGATCCTCAAAGAGTGCCCACATCCTGGGCTGCCAGCTGCGGCAACAGCCTCCTCCTCCGGTGGCCCCAGGTGGCCTGTCATCCAAGCCCAGGCGCTGAAGGTTCATTTCCCTGGCCCCTTCCTCCTCTGCCTCCTCTCCAGTCCCGCCAGCCCCCGGCTCAGGGCTCTCAAAGATATCCAAGGCTTCCTCAGCGTCACGGTGCTGTCTGTAAGTCATCCAGCAGCAGGGCTCCACGTCGGTCTCGTCGATGCCCCAGTAGGTGAGCTCCTCTTCAAAAAGGGGCCCACAGATGTCCGCGGGGCAGTGCAGCTTCCCCGTGCGGTAGTAGTTCAGCACGTAGGAGAAAATGCCCGGGTGGCGGTCAAAGAAAAACTCGTTGCTTTGTCCGTCAAAGTCAAAATTGCTCTGGGCATCGGGGTCAGCCAGCCAGGCCAGGCGGGTGCCAGGCAGGGTGCGCAATGTGCTCTTGTAGGTCTCATGCCGGGTGCCCCCCACGTTGATGGTAATCTTGTCCGACTCTTCCCCTTTGCCCATCTCTTCCTTCAGGCATGTTTTGGAGGGTGGCTTGTTCCCCGATTTGCGCCCACGGTAAGAGGAGACACACACCGAGCTGATCATAGATCAGGTTAGGTGGGCCGGAGGTGTCCCCTTAGTGACCCTTCTTCTGGCAAGGAGTTGGGTTGGTGAGGAGGGCTCTTTCTCTCCCTGACCTTCGACAGCTTCTGCCCCCTTTGGTTGGCACCGTCTGGCTCAGAGGTCGCCCAGGACTGGCAAGTCAGTCCTTCTGGAGAGAGAGTGGAGGAAGCAAACGGGAAGTCTCCTCTCTCCTCAGTCCTCCAGAAGGCCACCGAGCAGCAACAAGTGCATCGAGAACCAGGGCCAGATGGGAAAGGAAACGGGCCTGCCTGGCCAAGCCAGAAGACCCTCTACCCCGTCGCCTTGATGCAGAGCTGGAAGCAGATGGCCCCAGAACTGGTGTGAGTGCGTTTATCAAGGGTACAGAATTCTCCTGAAGAAAAACAAAATGTTAGGAACAAACCAAACAGATATCGCAGCAGCAGGAGGAAGAAACCATCTCCTTTCCCGGCCTCTATCTTCTGGTACTCAGCAGGTTGCAGAAGCTTCCCAAAGTGAAGATGAGAGCTTGACTTGACTTTAAACTTTGAAAGAGCTCTCTGGCCAATGTTGGATTCACGCGCTGGTTCTCTCTCTCTCACACACACACAGAGAGACAGATCGGCAGCCAACTAACGACCTGAGTCTCGCCCGCCTTTCCCCCTCCCCTTCTGCTCTTGAGTTGTTGCTTCGCCTTTTCCTCTCAGGCAGGGTCGGACTCGCAATCAATAAGCAAACAACAAAATCATGGACGCCTTCAGCGCTCAAGGAAGGAGCCGCGACTGTTTATTTCCTCGACGTGAGAAGCCGAGCAAGGAAAGCCAATGGAACGAGGAGCATCATCCGTAGTTGCTTCCCGGCTGGACTGGTTCCCCTCCAGCACTCCCAAGGGAAGTGGCGAGGTGAGGCGGAGGTGGTGGGCAGGCGATGTGTCCAAGGCTACGCAGAGTTGGGTTTCCTCTCCTCTTTCCTCCGCCTGATTAGGAAAAGCAGGTTCAAGCTCCCGACAGAATCCGCTTCCCGTCGGAGATCGTCGTCGGGTCCAGGCGGGATCCTGCTTTTCCTACGGCTCCGGAGAGGGATGGTATTGGGTCTCGCCGGCCTTCAGGTGCGCCTGCGAAAGGACGAGAGGAACGCGAGCCAGCTCGGAGCTGTATCATTTTCAGACTGTGGGAGGGCGAGAGGGAGGGAGTGGAAGCACCACACCGCTTAGGCGACTTGGCCTCTTTCTTTCCACCCCTCCCCTCCGCCAGGATTGGGAGGGGCAGCCTGCAGGGACCAGGGGAGAGATTGATCGCCACGGGCAACTTGGGGGCAATAAAGAAGTTGAGGGCGGAGAAGGGCTGTGGGCAGCCGCAGCCTTAGTCGCGCATCCTGCAAAGCACCCTGTTGCACGATCCGCGGCGACGGCGTCCAGGCTCCAAAGAATATCCGAAGCCAGAACCTCCCGGTCTTCGGAAGGAGAGAGGAAGCCAACTGAGGCAGGAGCATTTCTCCTTTTGTCCAGAGGGGGCGCTCTCTGGAGGGCAGCGCGAACAGGACAGCGCCGGCGGCTTTCCAGCAAGTGGCTTCCCGCAGCCTGTTGCCCGGATACTCAGCTCTTGAATTCCCAGCCCAGCCTCTCTCCCTAGCTTAGCAGGAGCGGTGTGGGTAGAGATTAACCCCGTCAGTGCTGCACCGGTTTACAGCTCTTCACTGGAGGGTGTGTGGACGGGGCGGGGTCTCTCTTTTTCTCTCTCTCCACGCGAGTTGCGGCTCCCGCCGGGGCAAATTCAGAGGAAGAACGACAGCTCATGGAAGGGAGGGGCGACTCGATGCTGGGGCCTTAGTACTGGGAGTGTAAGCGAGCCTGCGTGAGAGGGTGCAAGGCTATCCCTAACCCTCAGTCACCATATGATTCCGGCGTTCAGATTTCAGCAGAGGAAGTTGTTGACGGGAGAAGCGGAGGGGGAGGAGAGGACCCCAGAGATATTTCACAATATGTGAGTCGCACAACGACAGCAGCTCCTTTAGGGGTGTTCAACGTGGCGAGCTTTCCGCTGTGCCAGTCCCAATAGTAGCTCAGCTGGAGGTACCACCCACATCTCCCAGTACGACACGTGACGCCAAGGCGCATGGGTGAGGTCCATGGCTCAGCGATAGAGCACTTGCTTCGCATGCATAACCGTCGCAGGTTCAAGCCCTAATATCTCTGGGTAGGACTGAGAGCGTCCCCAACGTGAAACCCTAGAGAACCACTGCGGATCGGTGTATATAGACAAGGCTGAACTAGATGGCTCGATTTATTTATTATATTTATTTTATTATTTCAATTTATATACCGCCCTTAGCAGAATAGCTCTCAGGGCGGTGAACAAACAATCTGCTTCTTCTGTTGCTGTGGCTCAGGGCCCCTCCAGAGTAGCTGTTGATAGAGCACTCATTCTGACTTGCTTGCACAAAACTTAGTCGGAGGTTGGATTCTGTCTGGTCTTTATTGAATGTTCATTCTGATTTGTTTGAGGGGTGGTTATATGACAATCAGCATTCGTCCCGCATTCACCCTGATTTCTTGCAGGGTGTTCACCCATCTTCTGGTTCATCATTCGTTCATTCCACACTTTTCAATGCATTTTCCGAACCACAAAAAATCTGGTTCTTTTTAAAAATGGATTTGTTGTACTATGGTTACAGAACCCCCTAATTCACTTTAACCACACAAACCTAGAGTTCCAGTATGCACTTGAATCCCTTCTACAAAATAGTGAGTTTAGAGGGGGTACCAATCTGGCTGGTTTGTGTGCAATTGGCTGGTAGCCAATTCACCAGTCTCTCTTTTTCAAGCCCGAGAATCAGTTATCCCATCCCAGCTAGATGGTCCAGAAGGATACCATGGTTGATTGTATCAAAGGCCGCCGAGAGGTCTAGCAGCACCAACAGGGATGCAGTCCCCCTGTCTGATGCCCAGTGTAGGTCATCAAGCAGGGCGACCAAGGCAGTCTCTGTCCCATGACCAGGCCTGAAGCCTGATTGAAAAGGGTCTTGATAGTCCGATTTATCCAGGAAAACTTGGAGCTGAGCAGCCACTACCCTCTCAATCACCTTGCCCAGAAAGGGGAGATTAGAGACTGGGCAGAAGTTGTTAGGATCCGCAGGGTCTAACGAAGGCTTTTTTTAACAAAGGTCTTATCACAGCCTCCTTCAACAATGTTGGCACAGAACCTTCCCTTAGGGAGGTGTTAATTAAATATGCCAACCAGTCAGCCACTCGCCCTCTGGCAGATTTGATTAACCAGGATGGGCAAGGGTCAAGGGAACAAGTAGTGGCCCTCGATTCTCCCAGAATCCTGTCCACATCCTCAGGCTTTACAAACTGAAAAGTATCCATAGAAAAATGTCCAGAGGAAGCTTCGGGGAGATCTGGCACAACTGTAGTTAATGAGGAGTCCAAGTCAGTCTGAATGCGAGCAATTTTATCTGCAAAGTGTCTTGCAAACATGTCACAGCGAGACTGAGGGCTCAGAGTCTAATGTAGGGCCAGAGCCCAAAAGACCCCGGACCACCCAGAAAAGCATCACTGGACGACACTGAGCAGACGCGATGGTGGCAGAGAAGTGCACTATCTTCGCTGCCATCACTGCCACGATAGGCTCAAAAATGAGCTCTAGCCCGTGTTCGATCGGCAGCGGACTGAGTTTTTCTCCATCATCACTCTAGCCATCGTCCCTGCCGTTTCATCAGGCCCAAGGTTTGAGTAAACCAAGGTGTATTATGGGCCTTCCCTGGTGGGAGAGGGCGCTTTGGAGCACTAGTGTCTACCGCCCGGGTCACCTCCATATTCCAGAGATTGACCAGGGCTTCGGCAGTATCGCAAGCCATGCTGGGAATATCCCCTAGAGCATTCAGGAAACCATCTGGATCCATGAGTCTCTGGGGTGGACCATCTTAATCGGCCCTTCACCCCTGCGAAGGTTACCCGGGGCACCAAGTCTAAACCTTGTGCAGTGGTGATCTGTCCATGACAACGGAGTTACCAAGAACCCCTCCACCCTCAGATCACCTTCCTGTCCCGAACAGAACACAAGATCAAGTGTGTGTCCTGCCACATGCGTTGTTCCAGATGATATTAGAGACAGCCCCATGGTTGTCATGGCAGCCATAAAGTCCAGAGCTGGACCTGTGAGTCTAACCTCGGCATGTATGTTGAAGTCACCCAGGACCATCAGCCTGGGGAACTGCAACACCAACGCTGAGACCAGCTCCACCAGCTCAGGGAGGGAGAGTGTTGGGCAGCAGGGTGGACGGTACACCAACATAATCCCCAACGCCAGGCACACACACTCAAAGCTGGAGGTGTTAGGGACAGGGTACCTGACAGGGGAGATAGATTCCCTGCAGACAATTGCAATCCCTTCCCCGTCCCCTGGATCTAGGCTGCAAATCAGGGTTCCAACTGAATCTTGTGATTGGTGCACACCCCTGTCTTTTACTTCCCGTGTTCCTATTAATCACATTATTTAGTCCTTCAGTATATTTAGTGTTCCAAGTGGCACCAGTGTGTGTGTTGGTTGCACCTGGCGGAGGAAACTTTTTCAGCCAGAGGGCCACATTCCACCATGGGCAGTGGTTCCAGGGGTTGCATCCCAATGGTGGGTAAGCAAAATTGAGTATGGCTAGAGACACACCATTCTCCAACTTCCATCCAGGCAAGCAAGAGGCCTTGTCACAGTTCAAGGACATATCTGAGGGAGGCAAAATCACTAGAGGAGAATGCAGAGCAGGGCCAGTGAGGGGTGTGGTCTGGAGAGAATCTCAAGGTCCAGAGAGAGAGGTCCGGAGGGCTGCATTTGGACCCCAAGTCTGAATCTGAGATTCCCCACCCCTGCTCTACACACTGACTTAGGAATCAGCCCCGTTGGACCCAATGGAACTTGCAACCAAGTAAATGTGGATTGCACTGCACCACACACGTCCATGCCTTCTGCATTTGCTACCCAAATCAAGATGGTAATGAGAGTAAGACCCCTGAAAGCAAAACCGCATGGCCAGATTAAACTGCCTAAAACTAGGAAGCATTTTAGTTATGGTAAAGCATGAAACTAGCCAAGAACAAGCTAGCATGGCAGAAGCAGTTGGATTTTTAAAACTATGGCTGAAGCTGCTGTATACAGTCAGATCACTGATAAATTTTGCAGGGTTTTTTTACAGCCTTCAGCAAGTCTTTCCAGGACCTGCTGCTTGAGATCTTTTTATCTGCAGATGCCAAGGACTGACCATGGGATCTTCTGTATGTTAAGTATATGCTCTGCCACTGAGCTATGGCCATGAAGCTGAGAGCACCTGATCTGGCTGGGGACATTAAATAATGTCCCATGATGAGACTTTCTTTGAATGTTATTCCTTCTATTTCTAATGTTCAGAGGTGAGTGTGGATCCGTATGTAGCCAAACCAAGAGGAAGGTCTCACCAGGCTTGGGGGGACCACAAGGTTTATAAAAGTACAAACAATCTCTAGGAGGGGAACCCTCAGAAGAGCTCAACAAAAACTGGTCATGCACAGTGGCCATGGAATACTGACTGATCACTGGGGGGGTGGAACAGAATGTAGTATCACAGAGGAAGAGTGAATGACTGGAACACTTAACAAGTGCACTCCAGTGTGCAACTAGGGGATAGGGTCATGTGTCCTACTTTACAGTGGACAGTTCTCTGTTTGAAGGGCTCTCTGGTGGAAGTCTGGTTTAACTAGCAAGAGCCATAAGAAATGAGAGCAGAAGCCATTAAGTTGTCCATCAGCAGTTATCACCTGGAGAACATATTGAGCAAGCACTGCACACAGATTACCTGGTCCCAGTCTTCTTCACAACTGGGGGATGTTGTGTATTTCTATTTACAGTGCTGTAATTATTTCTCAGTTAGCACATATACATATAAATTAGCAAATTTGCTTGCAAATTTTATGCAAGCCTTTGTCCTCTGTTGGGGGGGGGTGCATAAGTATCCTCCCATGCAATGTTTTGTGCTGGTTCCACTTGTTCCTCGTCAAAGTCCATTATGGTGAAGGCCTGTAGCTCAGTGGCAGAGAATCTGACTTGCTTGTGGAAGGTCACAGGTTCAATCCCTGGTATCTCCAAACAGTTGGGAAACATTCCTGCCTGAAACCCTGGACAGCTGTTGCCAGCCAGAGTAGACAACACTGAGTAGACAATATTGGGCTAATAGTCAATTCCCCATGTTCCTGTAAGACAGCTATGACAGTTTCCCATGTTCCTATTAATCACATTATTTAGTCCTTCAGTGCATTTATTGTTCCAAGTGGCACCAATGTTCTTCACACCTAAGTCTTGTGCCTTTACAGCTATGTGCTATTAAACTCTTGTCACCATGTTCCACCCCCGAAAGAAGCTGTCTTTTGGACTAGTGGAAGTCAACTGAGCTATGCTGGTTAACAGTTGCTGAGGATATGGCTATCAGTTCCAAAAGTAAAGTAGCAATATTATCATGAAATCCTTCAAAAACATTGTCAGCTTGTCACAGTATAAAACATTTAGCTCCCTTTGGTACAAGATTTAGGGCATCTATGTTCTTTGTGTTAAAAAGTAACAAAAAATGCAAAATTGGAAAGGAAATATACAAAGCTCTTAGAGGAGCTTTGACCAAATCCCAGGGAGCAGGGAGACATCTTGTGGTTGTACAACAACACAATGGTGTCACTTCTTCCAGGCTTTAGCCAATCTGGTTATCTGCAGACAAGACTGTCATTAGTCCTTAGCTCTTCAACACCTTCTGTAGACTCAATTAGAAATGAAATGCACCCTTATTCACAGCATTTTAGTATAAAAACATGCCCACAAGAACATGTTCCACATTAGACTCAAATTGGCATGAAAACATTTTCCTGTAGGTTGATGAACGTACACATGGGAATCAGCCCATAGTATGAGCCTATGCATGTTTCCTTGGAAGCAACGGTGCAGTTAGGACATTTAGATTTTGGAATTAATGATCTTACAGGTGCCCAGTCTAGGTAGTAATATGTATGTATGCCCTGATGCATGTGGGGGACTCTCCTGCCCATTCTGCTGAGTGAGGCCCTGGACATCTGCCCTAAGGTTCTACACTAATAGCACCACAGCTTAGAAGTCAGCTCTGCTGAGAACAATGGGCCTCGTTTCCAATGAAATGTGCATAAGCTTATTGCAGAAGTCCAAAGACGCCACTGATCCATTTTGAGACAATCATAGTTATCATTAGCCAGAGAGTAAAACAAGCCTCTCTGTACTTGGCTGCTGAGCAGTGACCGAGGGTTGGATCAACATGCTTACCCATAAGTGTCAAGAGGCAGTGTCTGTGGCAGGGTGCTGCAAGTTGGGCATATGCTAGCACGGTGCTCACCCAGCATCTGATGTGATTTCTTGACGCCCACCAGTAAGGATGCTGGACCCCCACCTCACTTTGGTTGCCACTTAGCAGAGGTAACTGAATTATCCCATCCATTCTCATCAGCTCCATCTGCCAACTCAAAGCAATTTCCAGGTTACTGATTTGGCAACCCTACTTCCCAACATGAAGGCATGTCACTAAGGTCTTCAACTTTTACCACACATAAACATCAAGTCCATAGCCAGGACTTTGCTACTATATTTTATGGGTACACTGGGAAGGCGAAGGCCATCAGAGGTGAATGCAAAATAGCAAACACTTAAATACAAGACGCAAAATATGTTTGTTATTAAATTTTGGGTAAAATATAAACATTTTTGAAAGATACACCTGGGTCAAACTGCATGTGATGCTAGATATGTCGTTCATTAGCAAATATGTTAGGTTTTTAGAAATTTAATAGCAGGCATGAGGGCCAGTTTTCTCACTGGCTTCAATAGAATTTACTGCCATGGTAAGTGTGCATGGGGTTGCAGCCCAAATGTGGCTTGAAGTTATTAAGTGAACACTTCCCCAAATGCCAAGCTCAGCTAGTGAAATCACTTGAGATTTACTTGGAAGTAAAGATGCACAGGATTGCACTATTTATGTGCCATTTTAATCAGCTTTGTGATGGTGTGATAAATGTGGGAATGTGATAAAGCAATCACAAAACCACTTTGCCACTCTCCAAACTCAGCTCAGATCCATTCATCCCTAAACTGGTTTTATGAACTAACACATATTCATTCCCCAAATAATCACTGCCCTAGCTATTGCCCCATTATCACCATGAGTGATTTCCAAATGTTGACAATACCAGAGAGAGAGAGAGACCCCACCCTCTCTTTAGAATAGATAGAACTGAGTGTGGGAATTCTCTCCTTAAATCCCAGATCCTGCACTCTTTCTTTTAGGACTGCACTTGTACTGAGGTTCTACCTTGGACATTAAACAATGGCTTTTATCAGTTACAGGTTGATACCACCTGATACCTCTTCTTGAAGCAATAGTCTTTGCCAGAGCTAGAGGATGTCCTCTGCCTGTAGGAATGCCTAAGACTAATCTGTAAAGGGGCCATTGCAGTTGTGCTGATGAGGCTGAAGGACTGGCGATGCTATGCTGCCTTATGTGTTGTAATGCAAGGATGTGTGCTGGGTGCACGTGTCCCCATTATCATGTGTTCATTAGCACCCTGAGTTTAGGCAGCATGTGAGTGTTATTTCCAGCACAGACCCTGATTGGTAGCCACCAGGAGTGTAGTGACAAATTCAGAAGAGCAGGGTCCCTTCATGTTAGTCACAGCCATGCCACACCCTTTTTTTTGCTGCTGGGTTGAGAAAGAGATCCTTGTTGATGCCTTCTTCCACAACAACAGATGTCCCTGGGAGTCAATAAGCATGAAAGAGTGTTAGCTACTGAGAAGAGTCTTCTCAGTGGCTGACTCACCTTTCACTCTGATTGGGTCCAATCAGCAGGAAAATACAAGATAGCAAGTTAGAAGACTCTAACACATTCCCTTTCATGCCGATTGGATTGAAGGATGCTGGAGACATAGGGACCCTGCTCCCCAAAAAGTAAGGGGACTAAGCCCCCCCAAGACTCTGGATGACTACACCCCTGGTAGGCACCTGCAAAGTTTGCAGAGATTCTGGGGGCATGCCTGCCATTTTAATGCCATTTTTGTATTTTCTGGCTGTGTGTGTGCCCATTCCCCTCCCTGGCTGAGCATGCACTGGATACAGTGGCTGTTCTGATGACATGGTGGTGGCAGCATATTTTCTGGTTCAAATGTAACGAGAGTATAGAATTGCTCTGTTAGTCAGACAGTTCTGCTCCAAGCCATACCCTTCATCAAGAGCCTACAAATAATACTCCCAGGTGGTCTGATATTATGTACAAGAAAGAGAAGAGACCCAAGAGACATTGCATGGTAAAGAGGAAACTCTTTTAATTGCAGGCTGCTGTGGGTAGTTACAGTATTTCTCCCATACAACAGAATTCCCCTGCTGACACAAGGTGCATATGGTAATTACACTGGCTACACTGTATATTAGACAAATCACTACAGTCTGTGCTGCCGTTTTGTTGTTATACAGTAAGGTTTAATCAGAGACATGTGCGTTCCAAGTTTTTCATTGCACAATGTTACAACCGTTCAGAAAATTCACCAGTTCCACTCCTGCCCCATGTTCTGCTTCCTCACTGCAGTTAGAGGCACCCCAGTAGAGATTTAGGGCCCAGCTACTGAGATCAACCTATCAAGCATTGCATGCCAGGCTCAAATACACTCTCCCTTTTACTGTCTCTTTTCCCCAGAGCACCTCAGTTCTTCAGGCTAATGATACGACATGCATCTATTTCTTTGAAGCTTGCTATTAAGTCAGAGGGCACTTCTGTTCTGCTACTGAATCAGGCCTTTGGTTTCCAAATGAACTCAGTAACAGGTTCTGGGAAGCCTTCACTATTCTGCCAAGGTATTGATACTACAGTGTGTTCTGTTCCCTGAACAATGCAACATCCTATTTGGGGCTTGCTTTTGGGAAAGATTGCTGAGTGGGTCTGCACAGACCTGCAATGCCCAGTACAAGAATGCGCCCACTGCATGAGGCTAAAGAAAGCAATGGGGTGAAGGGGAAGCTTCACAGCTGGAGCAAAGAAACTATTCATTGCAGAGTGAAGGATTCAGAGTGGCTGCCTGATGGATCCAATGCTACTTTAAAACTCTACAATGCAAGGCTCTAAGCAAGAATATATAGTGATATTTGCTTAAAAAACTTGTCCCTGTAAAAGAGACTGAGATGGGAGGAAATAAATGGTTGAAGATGCAGGGTCAGGAACTTGACTCCCTGATGTATTAACTTCTATCTTTTTGGCTAGATATTTTATGAAAACTGCAGTTCATTATGTTATGGGCTATTTAATCTGAAGTTGATGGAAGATGCGGTTTACTAGAATTATTCAATAGCTTTGAGGCAAAGTGAAAACTATCAGCTGGTAAAAGAAAAGTTCACCCAGAGCAACATTCCTGGTTAAATGATTAGTGCTTTCCTTAGTCCTTGGAATCCAAGATCATAAGAACATAAGAACATAAGAAGAGCCTGCTGGATCAGGCCAGTGGCCCATCTAGTCCAGCATCCTGTTCTCACAGTGGCCAACCAGGTGCCTGGGGGAAGCCCGCAAGCAGGACCCGAGTGCAAGAACACTCTCCCCTCCTGAGGCTTCCGGCAACTGGTTTTCAGAAGCATGCTGCCTCTGACTAGGGTGGCAATTGATAGCCCTGTCCTCCATGAATTTGTCTAATCTTCTTTTAAAGCCGTCCAAGCTGGTGGCCATTACTGCATCTTGTGGGAGCAAATTCCATAGTTTAACTATGCGCTGAGTAAAGAAGTACTTCCTTTTGTCTGTCCTGAATCTTCCAACATTCAGCTTCTTTGAATGTCCACGAGTTCTAGTATTATGAGAGAGGGAGAAGAACTTTTCTCTATCCACTTTCTCAATGCCATGCATAATTTTATACACTTCTATCATGTCTCCTCTGACCCGCCTTTTCTCTAAACTAAAAAGCCCCAAATGCTGCAACCTTTCCTCGTAAGGGAGTCGCTCCATCCCCTTGATCATTCTGGTTGCCCTCTTCTGAACCTTTTCCAACTCTATAATATCCTTTTTGAGATGAGGCGACCAGAACTGTACACAGTATTCCAAATGCGGCCGCACCATAGATTTATACAACGGCATTATGATATCGGCTGTTTTATTTTCAATACCTTTCCTAATTATCGCTAGCATGGAATTTGCCTTTTTCACAGCTGCCGCACACTGGGTCGACATTTTCATCGTGCTGTCCACTACAACCCCGAGGTCTCTCTCCTGGTCGGTCACCGCCAGTTCAGACCCCATGAGCGTATATGTGAAATTAAGATTTTTTGCTCCAATATGCATAATTTTACACTTGTTTATATTGAATTGCATTTGCCATTTTTCTGCCCATTCACTCAGTTTGGAGAGGTCTTTTTGGAGCTCTTCGCAATCCCTTTTTGTTTTAACAACCCTGAACAATTTAGTGTCGTCAGCAAACTTGGCCACTTCACTGCTCACTCCTAATTCTAGGTCATTAATGAACAAGTTGAAAAGTACAGGTCCCAATACCGATCCTTGAGGGACTCCACTTTCTACAGCCCTCCATTGGGAGAACTGTCCGTTTATTCCTACTCTCTGCTTTCTGCTTCTTAACCAATTCCTTATCCACAAGAGGACCTCTCCTCTTATTCCATGACTGCTAAGCTTCCTCAGAAGTCTTTGGTGAGGTAACTTGTCAAACGCTTTTTGAAAGTCTAAGTACACTATGTCCACTGGATCACCTCTATCTATATGCTTATTGACACTCTCAAAGAATTCTAATAGGTTACTGAGACAGGACTTTCCCTTGCAGAAGCCATGCTGGCTCTGCTTCAGATAGCATTTAGCATTTAGGGCTGAAAACACTGTTTATCCTGATCAAGCTCCATTGGATGAAACTCCAGGGCTGAGCATATTGGGCTCCTTTCTGATGGGGTGAAGTCTACCCAATTTGACTTCACTACAAGATAAACCTACCATGTGGTCGATGTACAGGCTGAACCTAAGCAAAATCAAGCACATCTAACTCTGCATAGGACTGAGCTGTTAACATTGCATCCACAGTCAATCCATTTTTTACTTCCCGTGTGATGAAACCATCCACACTGGTGAACTAGGCTTTCAAACTTCATTGGCAACTACCTTTCCTACATTTCCTGAACTCCTAAAATCTCATTCCATTTGAGTCTTTCGCTAAGCAGAGGGGAAATGGTTCAAAATCCCTCTTACGACAAGATTTTAAAAAACCCTGCTTCTGTCAAACAATCAGGATGTTTGTGCCTGGAGTCTATGGCCTCCCATCCAGATCCAGATCAAATTGAAAGCAATATAGTGTGGACTGATGACACCTATATTTGGATGAGCATCTCAATGTGCAATCGGTTTACCCAAACAATTAGATCCACGTTTGGAACTTGGTACTTCAGAGACTTCATTCTCTGGATTGGAATGTAAATTTTCTCTGTTGCCTGTGCTATTGTCTAGAGTTATAGTATTGGAGGCTGCTAGCCAAACACAATTAAGTATATAAAATTAGTGTGCCAGCTATGATTGGCATTTCTCCATAGGGCAAACTTTTCAGCAACTTCAGTATTTATGTGGCTGCACCAAAAGAGAGAAGCCTGATATAAAGTGACCAAATGGTCAGGGTACAGAAAGTGTATAAAGGAAAAGTGCCCCTGCCAAGTGGATCTACTCAGCATGCTAGCTCCCAAGTGCTTAGGGTGAAACTACTAGAACTATGGGATACACTCCAAAGAGGCTGTGTTGATGGGAAGGGCTACTGGAATATTGCTTTCCCTTCTGGGATTTTGTGCTTCAAGAAGTTACAATTTGTGCTATATTGAATTAGCCTATCCTAAGTGTAAAGATAAGGTATCATCTGAGGGGTCAGCTGAATTGCAGATGGGGAATTTTCTGAGAATTGACCCATTCTCACTATTTGTGCAATGTTTGGGCACATCTAATCATGCAAACAACAGGTGCTTATATCTAAGTAAGTATCTAAGTATTTTATATCTAAGATGTTTTGTTCTGATGTATTTTAAAGTCTGTTTTTATGATCTTTTAAAGAGTTTTTAGTGCTTTTGTTTGCCGCCCTGGGCTCCTACTGGGAGGAAGGGCGGGATATAAATGAAATAATAATAAATAAATAAGGTTACTTGACCCTGCCTACACTAAAGACAAGGTCAAATTTTTCTTTTGACTTCAGAAGTTCTCCATCTAACATCATCCATCTCTGTATTTCAGTTCAACAGTACCCGTGTTCATATTTTTGGCTCATTCTTGTAGCTATGAAATATAGTCTGAACATGGCCACAAAACATGCTGTGTCAGTTTTATGCTTGCCAGAATGAGCCATAAATTTGGGGACACCCTCAAGGCAGGCTTATCAAATGAGAATATCCATCATAACAAAAGCTACAGAATGGCCTTGAAAACAACTGTATTATAGATAGAGCTAACCCTAATATAAAACACACAACAGCAGTTACAAGCCCTAACACAGACTCAATGGAGCAACTGCTCAAGGCATCTAACATTTAATCTCACCACTCCCCAATTCTAACGGCTAGCAAAATGCCACAATGTAATACTGTAATATTTCCACAGAAATAATGAAGGCAGTGCCCCTCTGTGCTCTCCCCACCCCCAAATGGGCAGCTCAGCAGGGTGTGGTCACCAATCGTACACTAAAAAATTATAAATATATCAAATATACAATAAAATACATCTGTACAGCACTGAGAATGAAAATAGTTCACGGATCACTTTGGAATATGTTTTGTCATTTAACAGAATTTACACCAACATTTACATAATAAATATACAATAGAAATAGAATCTATAGGTTATTCTTTATATATATATACACACACATAATATAGTGTTTCTTTGTCTTCCCATTGCCACTGGTACTACACCACAAGAGAAGGAAGTGCAATGGTTTCACTGCAGAACCATAGGTATGCCCCATTCAGTGGTGGCCAAGATCCACAGCAACATGGCACAGATCTACTTCACTTGAGGATCTGATCCACTCACTCCAGTAGAGGTGCATTGATTTACATCAACTCTAGTCTATCCTATAGAGTTTGAGAAACAATGTACCAATGTGCATAAGCTGAAAATCTAGGCCGGCAGAAAGACATATAGGCCAAGAAGGCTATGAGTGCCTAGCAACCTCCATTCTAAAGAAGAACAGGAAGAAAGAGTATAGGCAGAGAAAGAGAACAATAGAACTAGTTATGAACTTTCTCTAGTGACTAATTATGCAATGGCTTATCAGCCAGTGGCGGCTGGTGGCTCCATGTTAGTGGAATCTCCTCTGAGTTTTAGTCCAAACTTTCAAGGAGCTGTCCAAGATGTTGTCAGCAGATCTACTGAAGCTGATTTTCATAGTTCCCAGTAGGCTACAGTGGCCACATCCTGGGCTTGATTAACCATATTTTATTTCTAAGGTAAGGAAGAGAGGCCGGAGAAACAGACAACAAAAGGAGAGAGAAAAATAAAAGGAAGAACCATCTAGATTGCAGTTCTTTCAGCTGAATCCCTCCTTTGTCATGACTCACAAGTTGCCGCCACAAAACATAAGACCTCACAACAATCACTTCACAAGATATGCAGTGCATTAGGGACATGGAAGTACTCTTTGCTTCAATTTCCCTGATCAAATCAATGATATATTGAAGTCAGCAGGAAGAGGAAACAAATGGACACCAGAGCCTCAGTTGGTATTAGGCACCATAAATCTCCTGATATATAATAACAGGCTCTACAGAACCGCTAGATTTCAAAAAACCCAATTCTAAACCAGGGCTTGCATAAGGAGGGAAGAGAGAAAAAGAGAGTTGGGGCTTAATGAAATTCACAAGCCCCAGCCCCTGATCTCAGTTTTAGTCAAATCATGCCCCTGCAGTAGCCTTCTAAAAACATCAGCCATCACAAAAGGTAAGAGCTGGCCCTCCTCTGAATCTCTTGTAATTTGAGCCCCGTTCCTAATTGCCATCCATGATATCATATCAACTGGCACTTGCCAATTGCCACTGGCATTCTGATCCTTAATGTGGTGGAAATAAGCACCATTGAAATCAATGAGGCTTATTTCCATAGCAGTGTGTTTATAATTAGAGAAGAAGCAACACACATCTGGCTTCTGACACATCCACAGTGCAACAGCCTGTCATAATCTCCAAATCAGGATGTAAGGCTGTTATCAGGTAGAAAAAGGACACTGTGACTTACTGGCTACCACATTTCTTCCTTACTGCTCTATTAGCTGTCTTAAGGTCACATATTCAGGGCCCCCACTTGTTTTCTCTGTAGGAGTACACAACTTTATAAAGAGATGTTCGCGTAAACCAGCCAGTACAAGGAGAAGCCTCAAACAATTGCCATGATTACTGAGGGGTGAGCTGCAGCAATCCTGGAAATGTGCTTCTGTGTATTGCTTAATTCACATTGTTTCGTCATTTTGTTTGTACCTGCATGCAAACAAACTTGCACGGGTTGGGGGGCTCAAATGTGTGGAGCAACCTTTAGGCTGGATGCAGTAAAGCCCTGCCACCCACTGGCAGTAGGGATGGACTGATCATTTGCATGTGTTCATTCATAAATATGTTCCATTCTGGTTCTGCAGTGATCTGTGATTCTTTTTAAAAAAAAAACTGCAAGAATTTTTTAATGTACTAGAAGTCCACCCAATTTGAGTTTGGTACTGAATTTTCCATTAATTTGCTTATTCTCTATCGTTGCAGATTGAATTTTTATGTAGCAATTTTCAGAAGCTATTTTAGAAATGGATTTCTTTTTTAAAAAAAGCCACCTCTAAAATATCAATTTAAGAACAATAATTTTATCAGCATTTCCTCTCATTTATCAATACTTCCTCTAAAATTATTAATATCGATATTTTTAAAGGAGGTATCAATATCAGTATTTTTTGTGACAGAAAAGACGGATTGGTAAAAGCAGTGGCTAGTGGACAAAGAACAAACTTGAATCAATACCAGCCTGTTAGGTCAACGGAATGCTTTCAAACTGGCAACAGCCAACAGATCCCATCCCTAATTCTGACCTATGGATTCATCTGGGAAGTGCAAATTGGGCTATTTTCCTTAAAAATGCAGATCAAACTAAAAACAAATCAGGCAAGTGTCATTTATACCCACATGATTACATCTAGCAGGTAGCAGCCTTTCAAATTAATTTATTCCAGTGGACCTATATTAGCTCAAACAAGCAGGAATATCTGAGGTTTATCATCTTGACTTGTTCCGCTGCTGTGACGGGTCTGCCTTTTCTTTTCTGCAGTAAAGCTGCTTTTACGGGGATTCTTTGTAATATGTTGCATTGCAACACAGTTTGCATGTGGTAGAGAGAACAGAGGGATGACTGAAATACAAGATAAATTCATCACCTGTGTTGTCTACCCAGACTACATGACTTTGTGTCTGACTCGCGGGCTCATTTAAATAATCCAGTATTAAAAAATCCCCTCTTAAGGGTAACTGAGCATAAGGATGCATAACTGAGCACAGGTAGCATGAAGCCAAATCAGAAGCTGAGAACAGAAAGAGAGCCATTTTCCAACTGAAGCGTAAAATGTTGTGAACTATGGGCATGCATATGCAATGACACAGGCAAACAAAATAATCAGTAAACACTGTGAAGAAGCTCTATGTTTTAGGATTCTGGACAGGAGAATGCTTTGCCCCATGTTCCTATTCCTGACTTTTTCCTGACAACACAAGCCACTGTCCTATAATGAATAAGCTCTAGCCAGTTTTCATTCCTGTACAAAGATTACAATCTGTGCAATGTGGCCAGTGGCACTATCATTATTAGTGTCCCTTGATGCAGAATTTGTTTTCTTTTTTAAAAAGATGATTACCTCACCCTTTCCAGCCATATTCCAGCTATATTAAACCAAATGGGTAAAGCCAAGAGGGGCTTGGGTTAGGAAGCTAGAATTCAGCTCTTCTGTTGTTGATTCACATTGAAACAGACAGACTCAAGAACTCATATCTTCATTTCCTCACTTCCAAAGGCATCTTAAGAGTTTAGTTAATTTTTGTCAATGGGGTTCTGAGATGCATCTGTCAAAAAACATTGAAGGGCAAAGGGTTTTGTTTCTAAAGCTCCCCAATGCCCCCAAACTGCTTGAAGCAACTCAGAGAAAGTCTACAGCAACTAAACAATAACACAGAGTGGAATTTAAGGAGGCTGCAGGAGGCTTTAGCTGCACGTAATCAGGAGAATGATATATTCTAGAGCAGGGGTAGCCAACGTGGTGCCCTCCAGAAGTTGCTGGACTACTACTTCCATCTTCTCTGACCCATTGGCAATGCGGACTGGAGCTACTGGGATTTGGGAGTCCAACAGTACTTGGAAGGCAACACATTGGTTACCCCTGTCTTAAGAGGATAAAGCAGAGAGTGGGGAGAAGATCTTCCATGCCTAAGACAGAAGAGGCAAAATCAAACCAGGACAGAAGTTGGCATAAAGACCTTTCCATCTGACATGAGGAATTATCTTCCACTCCCACGTGACCAAGGATGGATCACTATTGTACTAAATGTCTATGATTCCCCCCTCCCCCAGCCTAGGTCCTAGAAGATGTCACAAACAGAAGTGCTGAGACTGCAGAGAGTGGCCACTGCTAATGGCAAAAGACACCAGGTGATAAAGTACACAAATATGTGGTCCTCTGGTCAGGTGTACATGAAACAGCTCACCATGGAGGCTGCCTCAGTGCAGCAAGCTGTTCACATGTACAACACATGGCTGGAGGTGGGGTGGGGGTTCCCTTCTCTGCAACGAGCCTGTTTGATTTTGGGGGAGATCTGCAGTTGTGGGTAAAGAATCCACTCACAGCACAAGCCTATGCATGTTGTAAGTCCAACTGTGTTCAGTGGTGCTTACTCTCAGGTAGGGATGCAGGACAATTTTGTTTGATCTAATTTGCACCTCCCAGACTAATACATGGATTGAAACATAATTATCATTTGAATTTTGCACTTTTTCAAATTTTGTGGTTTGGTTCTTAGCCCAAAAATGTACTAAAATGTGTAAAAAAAAGAATGCATATTTTAGGATAAAATATCTTAAGAAATCATACATGAAATACGTATTTTATGATCAAAGGTATTTAAGTATTATTTCAATCTGTATTTAGATACCAACTTTCATACACATTTTTTTTTTAAAAATTTGCAGATTCATGCAGAAATGGGACAGAGCAGACTTATGAATACACACATGCAAAACTGATATAGACTGGAAATAGACTGATCTGTACACCCCTACTCCCAGGTGAGTGTGCATAGCAACGCAGCCTCAGACTGTGTTGCAATGAATACATGGAGGCAGTCTTTATGGGTGGTCATTTAAAGCGACCTCCACAGCATAGCTGGTTGGGAGGATCAGCCGTAAAGTCACTGGAACCAACATTGCTGTTTGCTGCAATCATGCACTTCCTGAGCCAGACATTTCCCTAGCTTAAGGCCACTGGACATCTGTTCATGAGACAACCTGGCTGCATGTTATTAAGCATGAAAATACTTAAGAATTCAATTTTTCTCCTGTTACACTGTAACACTCTCACAATGAGCGAAAACCACAGACATTCTAGCCATGGGTCTTTCTGGGGATATATGCATATGATTGGATACTCTCAAACCATTTTCATTTTTCAACCCTATTCTCTATTCACATGAGCACATAAAGCCAATGACTGCACAACGATCCCAGAACAGCACAATATTCCTTTGCGAATAAAAATATGTGGGGTGGGGTGGTGCAAAACAGCCTTGTTCTCCAGCAAACTAGATGTGTGTTCCCACACATTAATTGTGCAGAGAGGAGTGCTCAAAGTACAAATTAAAAAAGAAAAAGAAATCTTTTTTAAAAACAAAAAATTATATGGCATGTTTGAGCAACTATTTTTTTTAAAAAAAATCTCACTATGTGTGCACTCCCACACAGGAACTGCACAGCCCCCAGGTATCTAAAATGAAAACAACAGAAAACTTTCAACATAAGTTTTTTTGAAAAATGCTTCAGCATGTAGAAAAATGCTGCATGCTTCAGTCACCACCTGAATGTGACTAACTGGCAGGAGATAAATTGCTATTCATTAATCATGTCATCAGCTATATCCCATACGTGACTGTGACACGTACACAACCACATTCCACAATGCAACTGCAAAAAGCAATGAATGCACCATCTGAAGGAAGTATTACATTTTCTTAGGTACAATATATAGTGCATTGTTCAGAAAATGTGATAGACCCAATAGGCATATGGGACCTTGAAAGATGCTATGGACTCTGTTTAGTAAGGGGCTTTTTATTTTAAAAATGTGCTTCTAGTTTCCCAGAACTGACTATGCAGAAAGGCTCTAGTATGCACTCAATGTGTCTGCAGAGAATAGCTGCTATTGGAAGTGTTTTGGTCATACAGAGTATTTGATAAAATGACTGAGGTCAACGCCTGCTCAGAGTGATGTAGATATCAAGAGCAACACCATGAATTCTAAAAAATTACATTGATGCAACAGTGTTCTGATTCTGGCTTACACTCATGGCACATACCTGAATTTGCACCACTGCATGAGCAGACTTTTGGTAGAGGAACACTGTGAGTAACACTAGCAAACATAACAATGCAAACTTCACTGAAACAAGATTCCCTTGATTCTTACAGGTTTTGATCCAACATCAGCAATGACGTGGCAGATATCACATGATGGCATCGCCAGGCATTGTATGTGCTGTCTACATAAGATATATCTTGGCCCAGACTTGTAAGAAGCATTCACCAAGGGTGTGCAATTTGGATATTATCAGAGTGTCAAACCACAGGTGGTCTGGTGGAATCCATATCACGAGAGTATTCCTTGTGCTATGAATGGAGATTATTAGACATACTCAGTGGAATGAGACAAATCTCTTTTCCCCACTAGAGGAAAGGGATGAACAAGGAGAGAAATCCAGAAAGCACAAAATCTTTTCTTTGGCTGTTGCCTTATTTTATCTCCCTTTTCTAGCCTCTGACTGCTTAAGCATGAACAATTTGTGTTTTTCAATAGCAACTGGCTAAAATTTTCCTTATGCCCATGAAATTTATTGCAATGTCTTATTACTGTTATTCACTGAGGAGGGATCCGGTATTTCAGCTGGAGAAGGCCCCTTCCCACCTTTACACTCTCTCGACATTTTCTGGCTCCTCCATCTCTGCTGTAAATTCTGGGAAGGGGTTCTCAAGCACAGGATCCTTCTCTATGACCTTCTCTCCTTTACCCAGGAAGCAGGGGAGGTTGCTGGTTGAAGGTCACAGTTCGGATTCAGGAGTGGTAGCCGTAAGGTACCCACTACTATAGCGTCCATTGGCAACACTGCTCATCTCCATTGGGGATGTGCTCCCTGGGCCCAGATAAGAACGATGTGTAGGCATTGGGGAAGGGGTCTCACTAGGTACTTTACTCAAGATGAAGCGTGTCTCATCATTGTCTTCTAAGTTGGAGATGTCCTTCATCATACGCCCCTTCTTGTATGTGACAGACAGGGCATTCGAACCATCTGATACCAGATGAAACTGGCGGAGGATGAAGACAACTGGCAGAGGAAGGGTGGCCAGGATGATCAGCAAGACAAGGACACCCATAGCCCATTTGGGGTAATAGAGAAATTTCTCGGCTGCCTGGAAGAGAAAGGGAAATGTAATTACCATTTGTCAACCTCGCCACAAGTGCAACCCTAGAAGTGACCAAGTTACTATTCATGTGGCACCAAGGCAAATATAGAATGTTGCTTATACTTCATCTCCAAGAGAAGGGCTAGCATGTACTGCAAGGGGAAATTTTAATACAGGAAAAGAACTTCTATCAAATGACCATTCTCATCCTTCCTTTCCCTTTCCTACATGTACACCTGGCAGCTGGCAAAGGGTTACTCTCACAAGAGTAATGCATTAGAACATTTTACTCTTGTGGGAGGCAACCCCTATTTAAATAAAATATTAACAAAGAAGAAGTAGCTTCACAAGGTTATAAAGCTAGGACAATTTCCTGCAGAACAAATCAACATTTACATGTGTGTTCAAGCTCAGATTCCACATCCTGGACTACCACACCTTAATATCGGACTACCTTAAAGCAAGGGAGCATTTGCAACACTGGAATTTCAACAGCTATTGCTCTACATGGATCGGACAGCCTCTTGCTCTCATCTCCTTGGAAGGTGTTGGCCTAGCAACTGCACAAATAATCACAGCCATTTGCAGTGAGGATGCTGTGGCTTTATTGTATACTGGCATGCATTTTCAACTTGTATGTGGCATGGTGAAAAAATTACATGGGTCGGTTGCATATTGGAGCACAGTTTGTGGATCTGTGGCCTTTGGGATGCACTCTTATTCACTAACTCACCTCTTCTCTGATCCAGGCATTATACCCTGGAGGACTGACTGCCAGCTGAATCACACTGGCTGTCATTAGGCCAGCCATGCAAATGGGCGAGATGTACTTCCACGTGTAGAAATAAAACCGGTAAGGCTGGAAACCCAGCATCTCTGTTAATTCTTGCATGAATCTAGAAAGAGGACAGGAAGAAAGCACACAAGCAGATGAAACACAAGGGCCTGGTTCCTCATTCCTTACTTCCACTGATTTGGATGGGGAATTCTGAGTACAGAACTTTGATGGGGCCAAAAGTCCAAAGAAGCATCTAGTAGTCTGAGTGTTTCAAAAGCAATTAAGCCCAAGTAGCGGTAACAGGGGCAAAGTGTTAAGAGGCAACATTTAAGAATTCAGAAAAGTCAGAAGGAATATGAAGAAGGTGACCCCCTTTGGAAGAACTCTTACTTCTTGGTGCCATAAATCCAAGCCACAGCAATGTTCTCCAGGATTACAACAAGAGTGAGTGGCAGAGTTGCAGAGTAATCATCAAACATGTTGACAAAGTAGTTGCCTGAGCGTTGCACAAAGATCAACCCCACGAAGAAAGCAAAAATACAACAGCCAACTGTAAAGAGCAGATCATAGTAATAGTTAATACACAGTTACATGAGAGTACATAAAACTTCTTCTGGCAAAATGGCAACATTGTGTCTACAGAAGAGAAGCAATGTATTACAAGGGCCCCAATACAATCATGACACGTGAACTGATGGTAAAGACTAAGGACAGGAATTAGAGGGATATTAGAGCCATTCAGACATACAAAAAATGCATCATGGTATATCTGTCACGAGCACTCTAAATACATTGGAAAAAAGATTTGAGGGCTGTATGATCCCCTCAAATGTAGCAGATACCTGTGAAGGTGTTAAAGTTATCACATTGTTGCTCACTGTGATATAGAGAAACATCTCCTTTGCATTGTGTTACTGAGGCTGTGAAGTCGAGCGTTAAAGATGTTCCAAATTTATGGCTGCCTATGTAACACAAACTAAATCCCATGTTCCTTATATTTGCTGAATAGTTTAAAAATAGTTTAAAAACTTCCTCTTGAAGATTTAAGATAAGTGACCTTTCTTTATTCATCCAGACAATAGCACCCTTATCCCAATTTTCAAATGGGAAACTGAGGCTGGGCAACAGCTGAACTCATATTTGCATCCAAGTAATCCAGGTCAAAGTCCAACCTCCGCCTTCTGCGATATACTGGTGTCTTTGAATCTAACATCCTTCACATCGACTCTGTGGGAATAGTACCCACACGTCAGTTCTCCAACACATCCAATTCAATTCACCATTGGAGTCTGAATACATACTGAGGTGCATGAAAAAGTTACCCTGTGATAGAGATACAACAGTGGTGTGATCATGATACTTCTGATTTTTCATTTTCACCCAACCACACTAGATTATGCAGTTGTTTCCCGTTTGTCATGCATCACAGAACTGGATCAGCCACTATTGATTCTTCCTGCCATGGGTACTCATGATGAAAGAGGCATGCATGTGTGACAACCTTTATGTGTGATTCACACAATTTTCTGTGTGTTAGGGATTTCTATGTACGAAAGTTTATCTTGCGGGAAGCAGTCCCGATTGTCCACTACAGGGAAGCAGACTTAAGGCAGGACAGAGAGTACCACATTTGGTTTTCCTGAATTTGAAGTACTTGATTTTGTTATTTAAATGTTTAAGGCTGCAATCCTATACACACTTCCTTAACAGTAAGCACCACTGAACACTGTGGAGCTTATTTCTAAGAAAAAATTCATGGAGCCTCCCTGTAAAATGCACTTAAACTTTTAATATGCAGGGTATCTCAACAGTGTACTTTTAGAGAAAAGTAAAACAAATTCTACTACATACAAATCTGCAAGAATCCAGACAGATCTGCATATGGAGACCACAGAAGGTATTATGTACATTAGAAACAGCTTTACTCTTAGCTTACTGGTGAAAATTGATCCTGACTACAAGGTTCACATTAGGTTCCAGACAGAGATGCTTTAAATTTTGAGTTTAAATTTTGGTTTGTGCTTTTGCCAGCTACTAAATTGTAATGGAATTTGTCACCAGTGCTTCACAACTTGGCTTGCTTAATCAGGATATATGTAGCTCCCTAATTTGGACAGGTGCGTTGAGCAGATACAATTTGAGTTTGGCGTGCAATGAAGTGCCAAAGCACATTTGGTCTGCAACCCAATGCACACTTACACAGCAGTAAATTCCATTGAAAACCACTGTAATTTACTTCAAAGTAAGCAAAGCATGCATAGGATTATATTGTTAATGTGATACTTATAGCCATTTGGAGCAACTTTGTACTTGTATGATAAATGTGGTGATTTGATGAAGCAATCACAAGATCACCTTGCAACTTTCCACACTCAGTCCAGATCCACACACCCATAAACTCACCACAATCTGGTTTTATGAATTAACCCTTAGTCATCAACTCCCCCCCAAAATCATTTCCCTCATTATCAGTGTGTGAGCTTCCCAGCCTTGACAATTACCCCTTAAACTCCAAATCCTTCCACTCTTTTTGAGGGACAGCAAACATTTTTTAGCACTAAAGGTTCTACCTTTGATGTTATGCAATGACTTTTATAAATTACAATTTACTACAATCCATTAAATAATCTTGTAGCACCAGTCTTTGCTAGAGCTAGATGATGTCCCCTTTGCATGCACACCAGCGATACTCTGTGAGTGGTTCTTTGATTTTCCCCAAGCGAGGCCTTACCTGTTAATGCTTCCTTGCGCACTTTGAACATGTCAATGATGGGTGTGGTGATGCCAGCCATGGTCCCAATCATACTCCCCAAGCCCAGGTTTATCAGCATCAGGAAGAACATCACTGACCAGAAAGGAGAAGCTGGAAAGTGGGTCATTGCTTCCGTGAAAGCTATGAATGCAAGGCCAGTTCCCTGCACTGACTGTACACAGCCAAAAGAAGATGCTTGTGTTACTCTTAGCAGAAGAGAACATTGTAAAAGCAGGTGTGCATGTATTCATGTAAACAGCTTTCTATCTGGAAAACCACAGGCTCTCAGATCCAAACAGCCAAATGGTTGTAGGTATAAGGAAAAAGATGCATAATGAATACTGATGACTGGACAAGCATCTTTTTCACTACATATACATGCTCTGAGAAGCCATGATTAATTGTGGCTTTTCAGTGCATGTATACCACAGGCATGATGGACTGTAATTTATTCCTCCATTTCCCCACCCACAGTATTCTCAGGAAGACTGGAGACTGCCTTACACCAAGTCAGTCCAACAGATCATATAGCTCAGTATTGTCTACACTGATTGGCAGCAGCTCTTCATGTTTTCAAACAGGAAACATTCCCAGCCCTACCTGGAGATGCCAGGGATTGAATCTGGGACTTTCTACATGCCAAACATCTACTCTGCTATTCATAGCCCTCAAGCACATTTGTTCCATAACATTGTTGTATATTGCTATATCGCCCAGTTCTGCCAATAATTATGAAGAAGGGAAGATTCCATCAAACAAATACCACCACTACCAGCAACTTCTGCCCAATAAGGAGATTCGTGAGATGTCTTCCATATCACATTCAAAGCCCGATGTCATTTTTCTACTGTTTTCTTTTTTGCTCAGCTAGCTCCGTAAGAACGGAGGCCAGAACTGATGCAGTGTATTCTTTGATAAAAGACAGCACTGCATGTGTGGGCTGAAGCATCTTCAATGATAAAGCAGCAACAATATTAGCAAAACCATAAAAGGATGTCTGTAGTACTCTTTGACATATTTAGAAGGTGTCACCATGCTAGAACAGTAGTGTGATTTATCACTGCACTGCCATAAGGTAAATATAACATCTGAAAACAGTATTCCTTGAAAGACACAAAGGGCTGGTTCAGATGTAATTCATAGTTTAGCATGGGGCGAATAACCTACAGCAAGTCTTGGGTTCATGCATTCCCCCTCAGCTTTCCTCCTCCAGTGCAACTGAGCAGAAGCATTTAGAACATGCAAGTCTATATAAAATGCAGTTTGTTGTGTCATACAAATTCAGACAATGATTACATTTAACTGTGGTTAGTGGAAGCAAGTGAAATTCAAACCATGATTTACAAAGCTGGCTTGTTTCCACCAACTATAGTTAAGATTAACCACAGTTTAAAGTTTGGATGGCACACTAAACTGCAGTTAATTTAAAATGAAAGCAAAAGCTTCCGATTTCCTCCTCTCAACTGCACCAGAGGAAGAGAGAAGGGGGGGAATGGTATGAACGCAAGGCTCACTGCACCTTGTTCTTGTAATGCTAAGCTATTTTTTGTGTTAGGTCTGATCCAGGCCAAGACAGAAACACACCATATATGGTGTTTATTGACACATATCAGCACTTTACATTTCTGCTACAGCACCATGAGAGGAAATTAGGGAGGAATTTTTTTTTCATTGAAGAGGAATAGTGTGCAATCTCATTCTGCCTTCAGTGCAGATCACAAGTTGTAAGTTACACAACAGTTTCTGGACTAACATAAAAGTATTTGTACAGCAACTTATTGCTTAAAAAATTTCATGAACGTATTTAACAACTTGACAAGGTCACTCTGTTCACACATGTGCACGAAGAGGAACAAGCTACAGTGAGATTCAGGCTCACATACCCCCTCCTCCCACTGCATGACTGAGAAGAGAGTTTCAGAAGCATTTGCTTTTGCTTTTAGTTAACTGGGATTTGTAATGTTGTCTGGTACATCATATGGTGGTTAACATTCACTATGGTTGATTTCAAACAAGCCAACTTGTATTTTTGAAGCTGGTTAAATCTAACCACAGTTTTAAGGGCAATTCCAGGTCTGGACAACACTACAAAATATGGTCAAAAAAGTGGAAGCATGGGAGGAGGAGAGGGGAAGGGGAGGCTCACTATGGTTTGGGCACACCACTTTAGCATGACACTTGAACACAGCCAATATCTACATCCAATACATGTAGGTTATATTGTTTAGGGTTTTTGCAAAATATTTTTTAAAAAATATTTGGGTATACTCAGGTTGCTTGTTCCTTGTGTTAGTGAAGTCTTCATCAGCACATAGCAGCAGTTCCCACAAGGAGTGATCATAAACATCAACCATAAGGTTTCTGCCTTAGCCTTCTCCGAGGGGAAATTTTCTATATACAAAGAGGATTACTTTAAATATTTGGGGAGTATGTGATTCCTCCACCTGCACAATGAAGATGTGGTAGAGTCCCAAGAGAGCTCTACCATGTGCTTTTTCCAAACATGTTGTCTGGCAATCAGTCTTCAGTGAAGTACAAGTGTGGACCAGCATTTGGGGTCCAAAATGACAGTGAAAAGCAACCCTGACTATAAACATACCTTGTTAAGCTCATCTTCCAATAGACAAGGATCCAGCCCCAGTTTCTGGAAATGATCCTTCTTTACTGTCTTTATCACACCATACATCTCACTGTAGTCTTTGGCCGTGAGATGGGAGAAGTTCACTTGGGGAGGAATAAGCGCGTGGCTCAGGATATTGGTGTTCAGATAACCCAGAATCTTCTCAGCATTCCTAAGGTGGGGAAACAAAAGGTCACTACAGAGCCATTTCCTGGCCTTTAGATATTGTTGTTCACCTTGTTCTGGATATAAAGTGAAGAGCATCTTCTTCCAGCAATACAGGCAAAGTGAACCTGTAAATCAGCTGATGTGGGAGGAATTAGTCTGATTATTTCACAGTACCTTCTGCAAAAATAATGACGTGAAAAGCTGCTTTCCCTGCTCCACAGAGCTCTCTAGATTCCCACTAGGCCAGAAGGAAACTATAGTCTCTAGCTATCAAAGCTTGAGGCCAAAATAAAACTGCACCATCTACACCAGTTGCTTTATTTAGGTAACTATAGCTACCCTGAAATGTAGATAATGACTGTGGTTATACCATTTAGAGAAGCCTTTTTGGGGAGATGGGGAGAGATTGGAACTTACTCAATCACACACTTCTCATTCATGACATTGGCTTTGAAGCCCAGCACAGCAAAGACTACCAGCGTGGCCAAGATGGAAGTGAAGAAGTTGATGAAGGAGACAAGGGCTGCATCAAAGTGGCAGTTATTGTCCTGCTTGTTGTAACTGGAGAAAGCAATAACTCCACCAAAGCCCAGACCTAGGGCAAAGAAGACCTGAGTGGCTGCTTCTCGCCACACCTGCAGATCCAACATTTTATCAAGCTGTAAGGAGAGATAAGAGAGAAGCCAAGTCATCCATCCTGCATCTTGGATGGTCAGCTTGGTACATATATGACACATTTATATATAAATGTATAGAGTTGGCAGCTGAAAACATCACATCATTGCTTGGATATCTGCTCCTTCTGCATGTGCTAGAGTTCTGTATCTTTCTCTTCCATTAACTGAATTATTGATGACTAAGAGCGCAATCAAAAGAATGTTAAGCTTAGGTCCCATTGAAATCAATGGGTCTTAAAACACTGAACTATGCACTCAAGAATGCCTAATGCTTCATTGCACTCTAGGTCTTTACTGTCTGTGCACTTTGTGGGCTCACCAGTTAGATAGGGAATTTGATGTCCTGAAAAATGCTCAACAACTTTAAAAAAGAAAAGAAAGCAATGTTCTATCCCTCATGATTTCTAAGAAAGAAAGCTTGAAAACACAGTGTCCAAATGAAAGTTTAGAAAAAAGAAACTTTTCAAATTGACTCTTGCCAGTTAGAATTAGCTCCCATCCCTTTATCAAGAAAAGCTTGATTAACCTATAAATTAAAGCTTGCAGCTTACAAAACACACTGAATAGACTACATAGGATATGGAAGCAAACTATGCAAGTGCCTTTTGCAAACAAATGTACTAGTACCATGTTAAGCACTTTATTCTCATTCAGTCCACTACTGCATGTGGCATAGAAAGTGAGCCACAAAGTGTGTCCATGGTGGGACCTTCTGCCACTTAAAATCTGGACAAATCAACTCTATCTCTCTGTTCCATCTGAACTGAGAGAGGCAGCTGAAGTCTGGACCGGTGCTTGGAGGTGGTGATGGGCTGAATGTGGGCCAATAAATTGAGGCTGAATCCTGAAAAGACAGGGGTGTTATGTGTCCAGAGTTCTGATGTCCGGGAGTTGGGGAGGTAGTCTGTTTGGGATAGGGCTGCATTCCCCTGGAAGGAGCAGGTTCGCAGCTTGGGGGTACTCTTGGATACAACGTCGTCACTGGAGGCTCAGGTGGCCTCAGTGGCAAGGAGTGCTTTTTCCAGTGCTGGCTGGTTTGCCAGCTTTGGCCCCTTCTGGACAGAGATGACTTGGCCACAGTACTCCCAAGCTCTGCTAACTTCCAGATTGGATTATTGCAATGCGCTCTACACGGCGCTGCCCTTGAAGATGACTCAGAAACTTCCACTGGTGAAAATGCAGCAGCCAGATTACTGGCTGGGGTTCCCTTTAAATCTCATATAACCCTTCTTTTAAAACAGCTACGTTGGTTGCCAGTTGGTTCTGGGTCTAATTGAAGGTGCTTACACTAGTGTTTAAATCCCTAAATGAGTTAGGTCCCAAATATCAGAAAGGCGCCAACTTCCCTACAGACCCCTCTTGGGTGTTGAGATGGGGGCCCTTTTTGTAGCTCCACCATCCTCAGAAGCTCGGGGGATGGCCCAGGAGAGGCATTCTCTGTGGCGGCCCCTAAGTTGTGGAACAGCCTCCCCACCAAGGTGCATCTGGGAACTTTGCTGTACAGTTTTAGGTAAATTCTGAAGACACACCTCTTTACCCAGGCCTTTGACACCTGAGATATGTATTTTTAGAACTCACCCTATTTTGCGATTTTAGGTTGTTTTTAATGTTGTATTTTAGAATTGTTGTAACCCACCTTGAGACCTTTGGGTGAAGGACAGGTAGTAAATGATTTTGATGATGATGATCATCATCATCTATCTATAATGAGAATTTGTAAATTAGGGTTGCATTTTTATATTTCTTATTCAAAATTAATCAGGATTAGTGACAGCTTCACAAAATGAACCATCTACATCTTGATTCAATGAATTAATTAACTAGTGAATTAATTGATCCATTTTGCAACTGTCCTTTTGCAATCCTAGCTAATTTGACACACTTCCTACCAGGAGTGGGAAGAATAATGAAACAGACCTGTACTGGCATGCCCAAGACAGTTAAGCTGCAGCATTTCAATTTAAGAGGTTGTAGCACCAGTGCACCACTGACTAAAAAGACTACTCCAGTCACCAACACTACTCCTGTCCCTATATAATATTTGCTATCTTTGGTGCTCTCCAGACAGCACCATAGTTGCAGCAGTTTTACAGAGGGAATGGTTTGTGATAATCATCAAAGGCAAATGATTCTTGGTATCATAGCCAAGAAATTTGGCACTGTGTGTTACATTAAACAAAGCATGATCATTTCTTCAATTATTAATTCATTTGCATGCTTCTGTTTTAATTTACCTATTTTTGCACTGTTGTGCAAAAATATGATCATTATGATCGTTGAACTCAGGAAAGAAATAGCACCAGCAAATTTACAACAGCTAGGAAAAACTGTCTGAAAAAGCCTGCAACATTAGTACATTTTTGCCTGTCTCATCACATGCACGCATCTCTCAGTTGTGCATATATACAGCCTACAGACCTCCAGCTTGGAAAATAACTTCCAATCTTTAAGGAAAGGGTAGTTTCAGCTAAAATCTGGAAGCCAAGGGACCTCTCTATTTGTATACCTAATAGTCTGAAGAGGGTCTGAGACACTTCCAAATCAGTTGCAGTTCCAAATCTCATTGGCACAACTTCCACAAGTGATTCCCAAGGCACAGCTGAGTACTGACATGAATTAGGGAGGGCTCTCTCCCATTCCCTATTCTAATTGGCTGATGGGGAGATTTAATCTCACAAACAAGTTTTGGTAAGCAAACAGCTAAGGGGCAGCTGGATGAGAGGAGTTGGAACAGCAGCAGTCTTTTGAAAAGTATTATAGTTAATTATAAATTACTGTCATTAATATAAAATGGCTCTTTAGGCATACACAACAATACAGATCACCTTAAACAATATGAGAGTCTGAGAATATATACATACATGCATTATATTTTAAAACTGAGGAGGCATGCAGTGCCTGTACCAGAATACAAAACATTCTGTGAGAAGTTTCTTTGAAGTGTCTAAAGGCCTCAGACCACATGGTGAGTGTGGTGGATTTACCTTGGGAGTTAACATGTGCAGAATCCCATCTATTGCCCCCCTTAAGAGCAATCCCCGGACCAGGAAACAGATCAGCACCACGTAAGGAAAGAGAGAGCTGAAATACATCACCTGGGGGGGGGGAGAGAGAGAGAGAGAGGATAAACCAGCAGTAGACTGTTTATAATGAAAGTCTCATGGATGAACAGTAAGGCCATATCTACACTACTAGAAATATATATCAGTTTTCTCTCTTTCTGCAAAACATTTTGGGAATTGTAATTTCATGAAATACTTTGGTGAATTCTCCATTAGAGATCCCTAGCTCTCCCTCCAAACAGACCTACAATTCCCATTTCGTTTTTGTGGATATGCCCTAAGACAGTGAAACTGAACAGGTGTACCCCCAAAAGAGTGGAAGTTGTGCCACTGAGGGCCATTGGCCACTGCTGACCTCATTTCCCTACAGGCACAGGACAAGCACTCCTGGATTTAGTGGTTGAGAAGACAAAGTCTGCACCCTTTCCTTTTTCTTGACTGGCTTTACCATCTGTGGTCTCCTGGGTGCTAGGGGCTGCTCAGGATGTGTGGAAGTGGTTGAATGTTCCTGGCCACAGGACTGTGACCCGAACAGCAATTACTGACTTACATATCCCTTAGGACCGGGAAGGGGAAACTGTGACCCTCCAGAACTTGTTAGACTCCAGTTCCCATCAGCCCTAGCCAACATGGCCTATGAGCAGGGATGATGGGAGTTGTAGTCCAGCAATATCTGGAGGACAACAAGTTCCCCAACCCCTGGATCCACCACTTTGTAAGTGAGTTCATTTGTGGGTTCTGACAGGTTCTGTTCTGCTTCAGGTTGCCCCCATCAGCACTTACCTTCCCTGAAGACTGAATTCCTTTGATCATGGCCAACCCCACAATGCTCCAAGCTGCTAGCAGGCATAGTGTCATTCTCCAGTTCAGCCCACCACTCTCTGAAATGGAATTGGAAATGTCCAGGGCATCCCGGTACCAGAAGAAAGTAGTAGCAGAGCTTTTGTCACATTCTGGTTCCACCACTGAAAAATGACAAGATCTTAGGTTTTACAAGGTCTTAAGTCCTTATGCTTTGACATCTCATAAAGATGCCTAAGTCACAGCAAAGTGAGACAGCATTTAGAGGCTAAGGAGGACAGACAAGCATCATGGGGCACTTCAGGAAGGATGCCCAAAAAAGAATACAAGATCTTGCCAACTGAAACTAAAAGTTAAATAAATGGGGCAATTTACACCCACTATAAAATATTCATGTATATGCTGGGAGACGTTCAAATTCTATTAAATACTCCATTAACTTCCAAACTGTCTCTATAGCACTCTTTGGAAAGTATCCATTTCCTGACATCTAATGTCCAAATGCAATTCCCATAGTCTAGCAAGTGAAACAAACTTGAACTATTGTTACGTTTTTGACCAAAGGGTTGTTTCCTGCCAGTGCTCACAATACCCCTAGCGAAAGAAAAGTGGAATTACTTTAATATAGTAACTATAGAGTACAAGGCAAGTAAACACTTCTGTCTCCTTGTGTCCCATAATCATGGAAAAGAGAAATGAATGGATGCATGAACCTGAATTATGTGACATTAGCCAACTTTAATTACTCTTGCAACAATTATCCACACTTGAATTCTAAGTAGTTGGAATGACAACAATCCCAACACTGGATCCCACTTATAACCCAGAGAAAGTGTGTCTCATCTCCCCTCTCACACATGCAAAGTTGGAAAGACAAGGTACTTACTTGCCACTGTGCCATTCTTTACGATGGGGCACTCACTCCAAGGCAAAGGGTACTGGAAGGATTTAAAAAAGTAAAAGATGCTCCACCCTATGATCACATTGTAATAGAGCCCTACAAACAAGCAGACCTGGCAAAAGGAGAATAAAAAGTGATTGGATCCTAATTAACAATATGTCTTTTGAACCAACTTATACTAAAATGAATGGAGAATGGTCCATTGAAATGCACTGGATTATATCCAACACTGCATGCACAGAGTTCCACATGCACAAGAGGACTTCTTCCATCCTCTCCCCACACACCCTCAAAAATTGCTCTGGAGGCTGCACTAGCAGAACAGCAGCATTCAGTATGACCCAATAGTTTTTTCTGAACAGCCACTGGAATGCACTGAACTGTCCTTATGTCCCAGAGAGAAAGCTTAGCAGGACAGCTTGGGATGCAAAGCTACCCATATTCACAAGACTTGGTAAGAAGAGGTTTGATACATTTTTAGTATAACAATTTTTATATCATTATTCTGAGCTGCATTTTCATTGTTTAGTTGGTCAATACAAAAATCTAATTTGTACATCTAATGCAGGGATAGCCAAAATAGTGCCCTCCTGATGTTGTTGGACTCTTAACTCCCATCAGACCCAGTCAGCATGGCCAATGGTCAGGGGTGGTAGGCATTTCAGTCCATCACCATCTAGAGGGCACCATGTTGCCTACCTTGATCTAATGTTTCTACAGTATTTTTTAAAGTACAGATCTTTGCTTTTCATATTAATCTTATCACTTACTATAACATTTTGCAAAACTAAATCAGAAATGAGGAAAATAAAAATGATTTTTAAAATCATTCACAACAAAAGGGAAAAACATGGTACGCAACTAGAAAAAATGTACACGATTAATAGAATTTTTTTTAGTAGAAAACTAGGGAACGATTTTCTACAACTTTCAGATTATCACAACTCTTTTTTTTTTTTGGCTAACCCTGTACATCTTATGATAACACAAAGCTTTAGGTAAGTGAGCAGAAAAAGTTCTATGGTATTCCAGTGCTTTGAAAAGCTGAATTGTATATGATGAACCATACTCTCTAGCACATCAGTGCCTTCTGGGTCTGGGAACTCCACTGTGCAAAGGAAATACCCACACACACAAACTGCCTTAGTTCAATGGAAGTAGATCTATGTGTGAATTCTATCGAATGCATGAATGTGCTCCCTTCAATGAAATTAATGTGACAATTTGCATGTGCAAGGCTGGGCTAATGATATATGTTCTTCCTTTAAACATGTGAGTAATTTCAAATCAGAACATCAGCAGATTCCAAATGGGAAGGCAAGTGCACTGAAGTAAATGGTACTAAATCAGCTTTTAGGCTTTGATTTAACATGACTATAGAATGAACCGATTGTAACCTTTTATATGAAGGCCCCACCTGTCACAGCTTCTCAGAGGCTGAATTTTTTTTAAAAAAGGCTAATCCACCAGGGCACACATTGCTTGTTTCTTCTGCAAGTCTCATTAAAATGAATGGGCACCATGAAATGACTTAATAAGCCTTGGGCTACAGAAACGGGGGAGTGAGCGTGCAAGATTCACACTAACAAAAATCCCGAACCTGAGAAATATTACTAGAAAATGCACACCCACCCATATGTGATTGGCTTGGTCCTATTACCATCAGCTCACACAGAAAATGTGATAATTGTTAAATAAAACAAAGTGAATGGATTATTCACCCAGGATAATGAATGAGTTCTGTTCCTTGTTGAATTATCACCTCCATGTTTTTCAGTGAAGCTGCTTTTAAGACATAGTAACAAAAAGTAAAAATGAGTGGGGTGGAGGGCAACAATAAAGTCAAACACTTTGAAATGAATTTCTCTGGTGATTCCCACATGACTGTAAGTCATGTACAGTGTCATGTTTTGCAGGCAAGGTCTTGTTAACTTTTTCTTTGTGGAGCTCCTAACCATTTTAGGCACTTTACTTACTGAGATACTCAGAACTTACTAGGACCAGTTTCAGAATTTCCTGAGTACCTGCTCTGAAGTTTGATATGGCAATAATGCTCTTGCAAGATTGTTTGGAAATTGGAGAACTGGGACAGTACAATACATCCTGATCCTATGGGGCTGCTTTAGTTGCAGCAGCCTAACACAATCATACAGTTCTTTTCCACTTGCCATGTGAACTGCACTGCAATCCCTCAAAATGACCAAAAATCAAGGCTGCAGTGTTGCACTTGTAGGAGATCCAGAACTGCACCAACGACCCTTGAATGCCGGGGCCTTTGGTTGTCACCCCAGTGATTCAAATAAGATGCTGAATGGAACAACTCTGTTTAAGGGCCAGGAGTGAATGGCGGTGCTGAGCTTGGGTTCCCTTATCAGTGCCATAAGGACAATTGTGCTTTTAATTAGCACCCCAAGCTGCTGATCTCTGTGTCAGCAGAGGGAATCATTAGGACTGGACTACAAGGAGGTTATTTTTGACAGATGCAAGCAGAGGATCCAGCAGCTAGGACACATGTTACAGAAATATATATATATATATATATATATATATATATATATATGCAGAGATACTTAGCGGTCTGAGCTGCCTGTGCCAGTGTGTGTATTTACCTTAGAAGCAGGCTTTTACCCTGCATTTAGACCACTAAGGCTTCAGACTTAGTAAAATAAGAAAAGCTACTTTATTTATAGAAATACATAGCAGATAGGAAAGGCATACCTAGTTCTAACTAACTAACTAAGGTGGAGGCACAATGCCCAGACTTGGGTATTGCCCTCATGGCTCAGGAGAGAGAGCAAAGACAAAGATGTCTCCTCTCTCCTCAGACAGTCGAAGAAGAAGACGACAAAGGAAGGAGGGGCAGGTCAGCTTCCCTGAGGATATCAGTTTACAACGGAAAGAAGTTAGGTAGGAAGAGCACAGATAAAGGTAGGCAAGCCTAGCCAGCTGGAGCCTAATTCTATCTTCTTTCTGGAATACAAACAAAAGTACCCAGACAGGAGTTGCTCCTGAGCCACTTCCAACACATTCTTGAAAGGCATGCTCAGTCTGTTCAAGTGTACATGTGAAACTATGTATTCATTCTCCATTTGGTCTGGGGAAATCAAAGGAAGTCAGACCTTGATGGTAAATGCTGATCCTGTTGTGCAATTTCATGTTCAAGGCATGGACCCTTTGTTCCTAGCTAACCAATTTCACAGACTGATGTCTTCGAATTCTATTCTGCAATAAATAACTGTCCTTCATTGTAGGAAATGGGTTTATTATAGACATGTCCGCCAGACAGCCCAGCTGGAAAACCACCTGTCTATCATCCATGCAACCACCCCAAAGCCAAAGCCCCATCCAAGCACTCACAAGACAGCTGGCAAATCCAATGCCCCCCAACCGAGGGCAGACATAATTCCACACTCCTATACTGCCCCGGCGGATCCTCTGGCCGACAGCCAACTCCAGAAAGAAGAGAGGGAGTCCAATGAGGATGAGCAATACCAGATATGGAACCAGATAGGCACCTGGAATGAAAGAGAAGGGTCATTAGAGATGGCCACCTTTGATTACAAGAGGCAAAGCATGAGAAGGTGACAACAACTGCAACTAGGAGACAGCCACATCTGCTTTATCTGACTTGTCTGGCCCATCAATTCACCCAGGGATGAGGACACCGGTGGCCCTCCAGATGTTGATGGACTCTGACTCACATCAGCCCCAGCCAGCATGGCCAATGTTCAGGGATGACAAGAACTGTGGTCCAGCAACACCTGGAGGGCCACAAATTTCCCACCCCTAAGTTAACTCCATGGCAATTGAAAATATTTTACAATGCTCTTCAGACAAGAAGGGTCCCAACTTGAACATTTTTACCTCTTATTCTCAGATCTAATCCATGAAACATGATGTCTGCAAACACCAGTCCAGCATAGAACAAGCAGAAGGACAAATTGATCAGACTGTTGGGCTGTAAAAGTTCCAAAGCAGTTTAAGATTGGGTGAGGAAATATTTGCAGTGGCAGCTAGGAAGAAAAGGGAAAGCCAAGGTTATGGGATTGGCCCACAATTACACAGGCAATCGGGAATATGTCTATGCCTGTGGAACGCAAACTGAGTTTTCTGATATACATAGCATTTGAATGCTTACAAAGATACTCAAAATGTGGATATGCAAAGCTATAAAAAGACTTACAAATGTTCAAACACCCAGATGCAACTGTAATTCTGTGGCAGATATTGCAAGAAGCCAGTGGGACCTGCAACAAAATGTTGCAGAGCTCCCTGTTCAGAACTCCAGCCAGTCCATTCCACTATATTCCATCCACTTCCCATCTGGTTTTCCATTTCTGCTCTCCCTCCCTGCTACAGCATTCCATAGCCATTGAGCATGCACAGACCTCATTGGGCAGTTTACCAACACCCCTTAGTATTTCTCCTCAAGCCTGCCGATACCTCCGTCTTGTACATGGGAGGTGCTATTTTGGCTACATAACCAATGACACCGACAGCAATGGCACTCAACATCAGAAACAGATGGAAATGTATGTATAGAGCCCTTTAAATCCTAGGATGGGAGGGGGAAGTGTAATACTGTAGTTGCACATGTTGAGTGAAGCTTTTTATTGAAGCACTCTCATTCTCTGGTGACGAGATGGTGAAAAAGCAGCCTTTTTCATCCAAGGCATGGGAAAAGGAGATGAACAGCATAGCTCAGGGTTGAACTGAAGGCCTAACAGATGTGGATTTGAATTCCTCTCACCCCGTAGAGGTGCCCTCCGGATGTTTTGAACTACAAATTGCATCAGTCCCAGCCAGCACAGCCAAAGAGGACCACCAAGCCCCCCACAAAATCTGGAACCGATCACAAGAACATTCCTGCTGGATCAGGCCAAAAAGCCATCTCATCCAGCATCCTTTTCCGCAGTGGCCAACCACATGCCTGTGGGAAGCCCAAAAGCAGGACTGGAGCACAAATGGCACTCTCCCTACTTGTGATTCCCTGCAACTGGTATTCAGAGGCATACTACCTCCAGTAGTGGAGGCAGAACACAGATGTCCTGGCTAGTAGCCATAGATGCCCTCCATGAATTTATCTAATCTTCTTCTAAAGCCATCCTGCTATCACTGCGTCTTGTGGAAGTGAATTCCACAGTGTAATTATGCACCATATGAAGTTTTTTCTTTTGTCTGTCCTGAATCTTCCAACATTCAGCTTCACCAGACGGCCCCAGGTTCTAGTATTATGAGAGATGGAGAAAACAATCTCTCTATCCGCCTTCTCTGGATACCACACTATGCATACTCTTATACACCTCTATCATGCCTCCCCTTACTTGCCTCGTAGCCATTGAGCGCCCTACCCTCCATGAAATGTATACATTTATGAAAATATATAAATATGCTCTGTTAAAAGCAGCATTCCTTGAAGCAAGTTCCTTGATTTATCCTGGTGCCAGGACAATAGAGAGAAAGGTTATACAACTACCATACACAGTATCACTCATGGAGAGGGAGGCACACATCTTTAATATTTCATATACAGATGTATATACAGTGTGATTATTTTCTGCCTTCACAGTTGCTGTTCCAGGGCCAGCTATGCGATTAAAGAGAACAATTCCTGGAACAGCTAGGTGAAAATGCTCCACAGAGGACCTTAAATAGCAGGACCATCAATCTCTGGCTTATTGGAGAGAGTAGGAAAAAGTGGGCAGTCTGAAAAATATAAATAGTTGATCAGAGAGGCCAAAAACTCTTGTGCTGGAAGTCTGAGCTGTTGACTAAAAACTCAAAGCAAAAACAAAAAACAATATTCCTGGAATGTCCGTAATTCTAATACAGACAGCAAGCCGTGTAGGCAGAATTTTGTTCCTGCTTCATATTCAGGGTATTCAGATAAGCAACCTAGAAATGATTAAGCACAACCAGCACAATATCACCGGCTTAATTTTTGACACAACTCACAGCATTTCAGCAAGATACAAAACAATTCCTTCAGCTCCTAATAAACTGACAAAAATCCACTGAAAGACTCTGATCCAAGCAAATGACAGCAAAGTTTCTTTTTCTCTTTAGAAAAAGGTCTCTGGTATAAATATAAACCTCTGAAAGCAATGGGCATTTTTAACAAAGGTTACTTCAAACTTTACATAAGACTCTTATTGGTTCTTCCATGGCAGTATTTAAACAAATTTCCAGAATGGCTAATAACAAATATTAGTAAAAAAAAGGGGAGGGGAACCCTTCAAAACAGAACAATAAATAAAAGCAATCACATCGCCGCAGACCAATAAACAGAACCTTTGGGGACAAAATGCAAGCAGGTAGGTGCGATTTTCAGCAGAAATCAGTGCAAGGTCTTGATCCAGATGAAGAGCACAATTCTGAGTCAGGAGTCTGATACAATGGCTACTTTTCTTCAAAATAAAAGCAGCCAGACTAAGCACTCTTATTTAAACATGTAACTTCACAGCTGATGTAATTTGCCCCTCAGACAAAGGGAGTTCTTGGCTTACTCTCCGCTGTGCTGCAGTACTACCGCTACAATGGCTTGAGATGGGTCCAGCACTACCATTAGGCAGAGTGAGGGAGTGGTGGCGTGCCATAGCTGTTCCTTCCAAGAGCCCTGGCTTTAACTTTCTGTTACAGGGCCAAACTGTCCATGCCATGTAGCCTGTCCTGCAGCCCCTTATCTACCCTGCTGCTCTCAGGTGTGGCAGAGTATGCTGTTCTTAGTACTGAAGAAAGATTCAGCTACCAGTCCAGTCAGCTTCTCTTTGTGACATGGTGTGGCACCATCTTGCCCTTTTCCTAATGCAGCAAAATGTCTTGGCCAGTCCCAAACAGAGATGCTACTGCTGCTCTCCAAGCCAGTTAGACGAGGTTACCAAAAGAACCAATACAGGTCTGTCTGGCTCTATCTAACTATTGGTCCAGGCTTGGTTAACGAGCAAAGTCAAGGAAGCTCTTAGAGGCAAAAAGTCTTCCTTCAGAAAATGGAAGTCTTGTCCGAATGAAGAAAATAAAAAAGAACACAAACTCTGGCAAAAGAAATGCAAGAAGACAATAAGGGATGCTAAAAAAGAATTTGAGGAGCACATTGCTAAGAACATAAAAACCAACAACAAAAAATTCTATAAATACATTCAAAGCAGGAGACCATCTAGGGAGGCGATTGGACCCTTGGATGATAAGGGAGTCAAAGGTGTACTAAAGAACGATAAGGAGATTGCAGAGAAGCTAAATGAATTCTTTGCATCTGTCTTCACAGTGGAAGATATAGGGCAGATCCCTGAACCTGAACTAACGTTTGCAGGAAGGGATTCTGAGGAACTGAGACAAATAGTGGTAACGAGAGAGGAAGTTCTAGGCTTAATGGACAATATAAAAACTGACAAATCACCGGGCCCGGATGGCATCCACCCGAGAGTTCTCAAAGAACTCAAATGTGAAATTGCTGATCTGCTAACTAAAATATGTAACTTGTCCCTCGGGTCCTCCTCTGTGCCTGAGGACTGGAAAGTGGCAAATGTAACGCCAATCTTCAAAAAGGGATCCAGAGGGGATCCCGGAAATTACAGGCCAGTTAGCTTAACTTCTGTCCCTGGAAAACTGGTAGAAAGTATTATTAAAGCTAGATTAACTAAGCACATAGAAGAACAAGCCTTGCTGAAGCAGAGCCAGCATGGCTTCTGCAAGGGAAAGTCCTGTCTCAGTAACCTATTAGAATTCTTTGAGAGTGTCAACAAGCATATAGATAGAGGTGATCCAGTGGACATAGTGTACTTAGACTTTCAAAAAGCGTTTGACAAGTTACCTCACCAAAGACTTCTGAGGAAGCTTAGCAGTCATGGAATAAGAGGAGAGGTCCTCTTGTGGATAAGGAATTGGTTAAGAAGCAGAAAGCAGAGAGTAGGAATAAACGGACAGTTCTCCCAATGGAGGGCTGTAGAAAGTGGAGTCCCTCAAGGATCGGTATTGGGACCTGTACTTTTCAACTTGTTCATTAATGACCTAGAATTAGGAGTGAGCAGTGAAGTGGCCAAGTTTGCTGACGACACTAAATTGTTCAGGGTTGTTAAAACAAAAAGCGATTGTGAAGAGCTCCAAAAAATATCTCTCCAAACTGAGTGAATGGGCGGAAAAATGGCAAATGCAATTCAATATAAACAAGTGTAAAATTATGCATATTGGAGCAAAAAAACTGAATTTCACATATACGCTCATGGGGTCTGAACTGGCGGTGACCGACCAGGAGAGAGACCTCGGGGTTGTAGTGGACAGCACGATGAAAATGTCGACCCAGTGTGCGGCAGCTGTGAAAAAGGCAAATTCCATGCTAGCGATAATTAGGAAAGGTATTGAAAATAAAACAGCCGATATCATAATGCTGTTGTATAAATCTATGGTGCGGCCGCATTTGGAATACTGTGTATAGTTCTGGTCGCCTCATCTCAAAAAGGATATTATAGAGTTGGAAAAGGTTCAGAAGAGGGCAACCAGAATGATCAAGGGGATGGAGCGACTCCCTTACGAGGAAAGGTTGCAGCATTTGGGGCTTTTTAGTTTAGAGAAAAGGCGGGTCAGAGGAGACATGATAGAAGTGTATAAAATTATGCATGGCATTGAGAAAGTGGATAGAGAAAAGTTCTTCTCCCTCTCTCATAATACTAGAACTCGTGGACATTCAAAGAAGCTGAATGTTGGAAGATTCAGGACAGACAAAAGGAAGTACTTCTTTACTCAGTGCATAGTTAAACTATGGAATTTGCTCCCACAAGATGCAGTAATGGCCACCAGCTTGGACAGCTTTAAAAGAAGATTAGACAAATTCATGGAGGACAGGGCTATCAATGGCTACTAGCCGTGATGGCTGTGCTGTGCCACCCTAGTCAGAGGCAGCATGCTTCTGAAAACCAGTTGCCGGAAGCCTCAGGAGGGGAGAGTGTTCTTGCACTCGGGTCCTGCTTGCGGGCTTCCCCCAGGCACCTGGTTGGCCACTGTGAGAACAGGATGCTGGACTAGATGGGCCACTGGCCTGATCTAGCAGGCTCTTCTTATGTTCTTATGTCTCCCTGAGCAGCCACACAGTCTCCCTTGCCTCACTCTTCTTCTGTAACCACACTACTGGCCTACCTTTGACCCAGTCATCTGCCTCTAGTGCTTGTCTGCCTCCTGCTCTGGAACTTGAACACTGCCCCATCTTTGACTATGTCATTGTCTCTGACCCTGGTGGTCCCAATATGCAACAGTTTTCAGAATTCAGCATACACTAGCTAAGCAGTAAGCTCCAGTTCCAGACATGCCAACTAACAAACTCTGACGCTACCCACAAATTTAGTGCACGCCAGAGGCAATCAGTACATACAATAGAAAAAGCAAGCATTGTCACAGGTTAATAAGTATCATTAGAGGGTACCAATTTGCATCCTTAACCTGGGTCTCAGCTGAGTAACTGTGATGCTGGCTTTCAACAAAGCTTTAAGCTAATGCAACAACATCCTGTAAGCTCTTGAGCACACAGTGTTCCAAAGAATTGGCCCAATACCACCCCTTTTCTAATGGGAATCTGTTCTCATTGCCAGACATATGCACACTTTATTACTGAGAAAAACAACAACACAAAATTTACCATCCTCACATACAGCAGTATTAACAGAAAAATCTTGTATCAAGTAATAACACATATATCATCAAATAACTGTATTTATCACAGACACATCTGCCTATCAATAGTTCAATCCTGTTGCATTACACCCAATTGATACTGAGCCAGTGCTTTGATTAATATCCGTGGCTAATCCAGGAAGATATTTAAGCATATGCTTACTATTAAGCAGATAAACATTCATGGTGTAATGACTATTCATTGAATGTCCTACTGAGAGAAAACACCATTGGGCTCCACCCATTTGTGCAGCCAGCAATGAACCTTACACAGCTGTCCTCTGTGGTTATGCCTTCAATCTGCTTCCTCCACAACGTTAAGCAACATGGTGGTTAAAAAAGATCTGTCATGGAATATACATGGCATGTCTCAAATCAGCCATGTACAGGCTAGCAATTTCAGGTGCCATTGTGGAGGCCATGGCTATGTGCTTGGTTATGGCAAAACAGCTGCCCATTAAAAGAAAACTAATTCTTACATTATTTACTGGCTACATCAGCCAAAGTTAAAATGATTTGGTGGTGGATATCTGGTATGTGGTCTCATGTTAAAAGGGTTCTCTGTAATCAGTAGAGCTTCTTGTTCGGGAATGCACATACAGAGAGACACCTTACATCAAATGTGCCCAAAATATTCTTTTTATGCATGCCATTGATACTTACAGATTTATTAGTAAAAGCTGTGAAATCTCATGCATGCCCTGTTATGATGACTGATGAGGAGGAGGCGGCATTTGTTTTGCTACCAATATGCTAGATGGTAGCAACATTTTTGGTCTCATGTAAGATGAATCAAGAGCAGCACTACTATTCCATTTTTGTCAGATCTTGCGATCTAATGTAGCTAATGGATCTACCTGATCTTTACACACACCTTCAGGGATTCTGAAATAGAGACTGCATCTATACAATGTCCTTTTGGTCCAGTGCCACAGTATTTGCTCGAAGCACACAAAATCATCTTTAATTTAATCTGAGACAGTAGCTTTAAGCATCATGAACCAGCAAGGTCCATCAAGCTAGGGAGTGAAAGCTGAGCAATATATGAGCAGGCTCAGCGGGTGAAGGTAACTCAAGAGACTGACATTAAAGAAAACAACATTAAAGAAAACAAGCTTAATTTATATACTGAGCTTCCTGGAAATGTGAGAGTTGCAGAAGTATGGGTGTATATACTGTGACACGAAAGGAAGGAAGGCAGTACACTGTCAGAATTAAATCCCCCTTCAGTGCTGTATTTGTGAATGGGAGGCAGACTCCTGTTCTTCTGTCATGCAGTATAAATTCAGCATCAGTGAACCAACTACCAAACAGGACAGAGAATGAAGTAGCTGGATAAAAATCTTGATGTTTCAGTACCCCTACATCTTCATAAGAGCCTTTAAGACCATATCTTCAAAAGGTGCTGAGTAGGATTGCCACTTTGATTTTTACCCCTGGAGGAACTCCTGTAATTTTAACTGCTATGTGACATGCCAAAATTCAACAGCTGCAGCAATCTCCCAACACTGCATCCTCATGTTTGGGAAAAATGTCACCTATTAATTTTTAAATTTTGTGCATGTGCCTGTTTTGCAGCACTAAGGACCAGGAGACCTGCTACAAAAATGGCTAAGAATTCAAGTGTTGTGTCACCTGATCTGATCTCCAAGTGGTTGACACTCAACAAAAGCACAATCGAGTCCTCAGAATTAGCTCACTGGCTCTAATTCTGGCTGTTTATGCTCATAACAGCCAGAAATGACTAAAGGCAAATAGTTTTCTTGAAAATGGTTCAGAAAATAACTTGACACTGGCCCTACCAGTGGACTTTTGGTGCTGGTGGACTAGAAAAGAACCTTGGTGACATTTGCCCAAAGGTAAGCTCCAAATCTTGGGATCCAGGATTTTAGCCAGGAATAGCACCAGCAGAAAACCAGATCAGGCACTGGCTGAGGGTCGCAGAAGCTGCCATTTACTGCCATCTCGCCAGGCTCCTGAACAGCTGTTTTAGCAGTGGGTGGGTGAATGGGAGCCAAACTTGTCTCCTGTGTTGGCTGCCTATCATTTTTATTAACCCAAAATGCAGTGCCCCAGCCCATGCATCTATAGGCTAGGGTACTGCACCACCCAGGGGCCTGGCAAGAAGAGCAGTAAATGGTGTTGCTGCCACAAGAAAAATGCAAGTGGGGTAGGGCATGTGTGTCAGGGGTCCATCGGTGGCACTGTGTGAAGGGCCCCCAAGACAGATGCCAGTCCCAATCTCACCCACAGAATCCTTCACTAACCATCATCTGTACTGGGTAAAAAGAAGCCAGTTAATGGTGCCATTGCACCTTGGTTAGTTCTATTGGCATTATCCTGATGCAAAATACACTAAAGGAAGAAGAGTCTAACATTTTAATGGTAAAAAGCAATACTGATCTGCATGTTTCTAGAAATAGCCAGCATGAAGAATATTAGTACTCACTCGCCTCCCCCAGCTCTCTATGCAACAATCTTCCCCCCTTCCTGAAAGTTCAATAATAATTACCATCCTCATTCCCAATAAGAGAGGGAATGAGAATTACACCAAAGAATTACACCAAAGCAAGTGAATTGGTTAAGAGATAGTAGATCACAAACTGTAAACCTGAAATAAATTCATAGTACATAATACAACTGAACAATTTGAAACCACCAGAAGACTTAGCTGAGTTCATCTGTGTGAAAAGGATAACTAAGCTTCAGAGGACTTTACACATTCATATATTTTGAGATAATAACAGTTTAATATGGATTTGCCATGCATGATCAAGAAACCTCGACATGGCTGAAGCAAATTATAGATAAGACACAGTCCAAGAATAATCTGGCAGCCTTTCACTATCTCAGGTTGTTACCTTGACCCACATAAGTAGCAACTATTTAAATAGTACTTGCAAGCTAGCAAACAGGAACGGAGGCCTACCTGCTGAATGTGATGAAGCAGTCACAGAGTAATCTGGAGAAATAATCTTGGTTTGTATAAACAAACATAAGGGTTTGATTCAGGATACCAGCTCCTCATTAACTTTAATGAGTCCCACTGATCATACAGACTAGGGACAACAACAGTCCATGGAAGGGAAGGCCATAGCTCAGTGGCGAAGCCCATGCTGTAACAAGTATTTCCAGGCAGAGCTGGGAAAGATTCCTGTCTGAAACCTAGACAACCGCTGCCAGTCAGCAGAGGCAGTACTATCTATGGTCTGTCTTGCTATGAGACAGCATCCTATGGCCTTCAGGCCTAGGCTCCATTTCTCTTACTTGGAGCAGGAAAGCAGAACACGTGTCTGTCTTTTATATTGATGCTTATAGCGCAAGTGGCAAAAGATGTGCTGTGAGGCTGATCAGGCACATCATAATTGTGCCTACTGTGTGGCAGTGAGGGCAGTGAAGAAGGCACACTTCTCTGTCTCATTGCATCCTCAAGCAGCCGTCCAATGGAGCTTTTTTGTATCGTCCAGAATCTGCTCCAGGAAATGAAGTTTTAGACCTTATGGAAGCACACTGTGAATTGTTTGCAAGCCACTTTGAGGGTAAAGTTGCTTGCCTCCATAGCAATCTTGACACCACATCTACATTCACTGCAGTGCCCAGTGAGGTGTCCAGTGTAAGGTCTGCTGCAACTTATTGGCATCATTTTCAGTTGTTGTGGCCTGATGATGATGATGATTGATGGGCCAGCAATGTGTCTTCTTGATCCTTGCTCTTCTTGGCTTAATAAAGCTTACCGAGGGAGTATGACCAAATGGATCCAGGGTGTGGTGAATGAATCTTTGCAGCAGGGAGTTGTCCCAGCTGCCATTGGTTTCCGACAACTACCGCCTTGTTGAAAATGCCCCTTTATAGGGAAGATGTCAAGGGGATTGCGGCACAACAATTGCAAGTACTCTTGGATGAAACAGATTATCCTGATCCATTTCAATCTGATTCAAGCCTGGTTATGGGACTGAATTGGCCTTGGTTGCCCTGATGGACTACCTTTATCAGGAGTGCAACCCTGTTATTCTTATTTGTGCCACATTCACACCATGCATTTATTCCATTATTATTCCACTTTAAACAGTCATGGCTCCCCCAAATAATCATGGGAAATGTAGTTTGTGAAGGGTGCTGAAAGTTGTTAGGAGACTCATGTTCTCCTCACAGAGCTACAATTGTCAGAGTGTTTAATATTCAGTCCCTCTTCCCAGAGAACTCTGGGAATTGTAGCTCTGTGAGGGGAATAGGAGTCTCCTAACAACTCTCAGCACCCTTCACAAACAACACTTCCCATGGTTCTTTGGGGCAAGCCATGACCGTTTAAAGTGGAATAATAGTGGAATAAATGTATGGCATGAATGTGGTCTCAGCACTTTTTAATACCACTGACCAAAGTACCATAGTATACTGGGAGTGGTCACTATGAGATTTATGGTGAGGTGTCAGCAGTATGCCACCCTGGGCTTCTACTGGGAGGAAGGGCGGGATATAAATAAATAAATAAATAAATAAGCAAGCAAGCAAGCTGATGATACCCAGCTTTATTTCTCTGTAACGTGAATTGGGAGAGGCCATGCAAGCCCTGAACCAATGCCTAGAGTCTCTGGTGGGCTGGATGAGGGCCAATAAACTGACTCTGAATCCTAGCAAGACAGAGGCACTGTGGGTAGGTTGTTTCTGAGTCCAGATAATTGGTCAATTGCCTGCTTTGGATGGGATCGTAGTCCCTCTGAAATAGCAGGTTCATAGACTGGGGGTGCTCCTGGATCCATCTTTGTTGCTAAGGTACAGGTGATCTCAAAGGCTAGGAGTGCCTTTCACCAGCTTCAGTTGGTAGGACAGCTGCAGCCATTTCTAGACTGAGAAAGCCTGACCATTGTTGCCCGTATGCTGGTAACATTCAGGCTGGATTACTGTAATGCATTCTATGTGGGTCTGCCCTTGAGCTTGGTTCAGAAGCTGCAGCTGATGCGGACTTCCCAGGAGGATCCCTACGCCTGTGCAGCCTCTGAGACGAGCTCCGTCTTGGATGAAACTTTTCCAGTTTAAATTCAGTCAGAAGGCTCTTTTCTGACTGGGAATAATTTCTTCCGGTTAAAGAAGAAACGTGAGATTTCCTACATAGCTTTGTTTTGATTGTTGGAGTCTGGAATTCGTTAGAATTGTCTGTCTTCCAGCAGCTCAGACGGAGCGAGGATTTTTATGCTAGCTCAGCTGGATAAGTGACCCGTTTTTTTTATACGGATTAACAGGCAAACATCCTCCTGTCTACATTCATCATTTTCTTATCTATACAGCTAAAGAGATTTGTCAAAGTAACAGCAATTGAGATAACCTAGGTGAGGTAAGACTTTCCTTTTTTTATTCACGGAACTAAGGGGGAAGAAAATATAAATAGCGTATCTTTTTTTTATTGCAAAAAGCTGACATGGAAAATAGCATTCTAAAGATTAAACGGATGAGAGATTTCTGATTGAAAGAGATAAGAAATCTTTTTGATTTATTGGCTGGGACTATTTTTTTTGATCTACTTTTTTTTCTTTTTTTTTGACGAATCTGCTCATTCTCTCTGCTACTAGCTATTTCGACGCTGTGAACTAAAGCCGTTCTTACACTTCTGGGCAGATAAGAGATAAGGGCTGTCTAGCCTGTGACGTTAGTTGGCTGGAAAGATTAACTCCTTTGTAACTGGTTAAAGAAATAAGCTGTTCTCTGTTTGGGACATTGAAAATTGAAGGAGTTTTGTTCCTTTGGTTTTAAGAATGACAATTAAGAAGATCATGGATGTACAAGAAGGGACTTTATCTCTAGACATGTTTCAGAAAATAATGAATGGGATTAACTCAATAAAACAAGAACTGAGAAATAATAGACAAGCGTGGAGAATTGAATTTCACAAAATGAGACAGGAGCTGAAAGAAACTCAGGATTCTATGAGAAAGGAGAATAAAGATAGATCTGGAAAACAAAAAAAGGATGAAAGAGAAATTAAAGGCAAGGTTCAAACTATGGAGATTGGCTTAATTATGGACATGAAAAAAGATTTGGATTTCCTGGCTGTGATGGATCCTGGAGACAAATATTATAGTTTGGAATTCAGCGCTGTCCTTGAAGGAATTGAAGAGATTGGAGATAAAGATATTATCGGTTCAAGAAAATTCTTGGACTGGAAGGATTTGATGGAACTTGAAATGGAGAAAGTTAACAGAATTAATCCCTGTTTTGTGTCAATGGAAAAACCTTCAAGAGATGTACTAGTGTATCATGTGGAAAAGAGGAACAGAGATGCGGCTTTGCAACAATACTTCAGTGATACGTTTGGATTTGATGGCAAGAAAATATCTGTGATGGAGGAAATTCCTATCAGACTTTTATTATATGACTATGACAGCAAGATTTTTGGGTGCGTAAAGATGGAAGGTGGAAGATGGACCCAATATGGATAATGACAGAAGAGCGATTTAAAATTACTGGACTTATTTGATTTGATGAGTTGGATTAATTGGCATGTTTATTTAGAAAAAAAATTGATTGACATATATCTCAAGGATTGGAAACTTCTCTTTGACTTTTTGTGGAAGATTAAAATGATATGATGTTAATGAGATTTGAAACCAACTAAGATAACCGCTGGAGGAAGGTGATTTTATAATCTATTAAGAGATAGGTTTGTTATATATTATAGATTTATAGCTGAACTATGACAAATCGGAAGTCAATATTCTTTCTTTTTTATATATATATATATATATATATATATTCTTTCTTTTTGTATTGTACTAGTTATTGATTTGTGTTGTTTTCTTTTTGTATTGTTTTGGTTTTGAAAATTGGAATAAAAATTAATTGAAAAAAAAAAAGAAGAAGCTGCAGCTGATGCAAATATACCCTTATATACCCAGTCAATCACTGTGCTCTGCAGGTAAAGGCCTCCTGCAGATACCATCTTATAAAGAGGTCCATTCCACACAACGTAAGAACCTTTAGTATAGTAGCACCAACCCTTTGAAATTCCCTCCCCTTAAATATTAGACAGACACCATCTCTGTTATCTTTTCGGCACCTACTAAAGACCTTCCTCTTTCAACAAGCCTTTTAGAGAGACCTTATCGCAGTCCATGTTGGAATTGCTTTTTAAGATGTTTTTAAAGCTTTTTTAAAATATATATTTTTAAAGGTGTTTTGTTTTAATATATTTAAAGTTTGTTTTTAAGATGTTTTAGCTTGTTTTTAGTGTTTTTGTTTGTCGCTGTGGGCTCCTATTGGGAGGAAAGGTGGGATATTATTATTATTAATGATAATATTAATAAGTATAAGTGGCAGCTTGATTTCTCATTGGGACAAGATATTACTAACACATTACCCCACTGTTGAAAGAATTGTACTGGCTGCCAATTATCTACCAGGCTAAGTTCAAGGTACTGGTTTTGGGATATAAAACCCCATAGTTTGGGACCAGGATACCTGAAAGTCCATCTCACCCCTTATGTACCCAGTCAATCACTGTGCTCTGCAGGTGAGGACCTGCTGCAGATATCATCTTATCAGGAAGTCTGTTCTGAACAATATAGGAAGCAGACCTTTAGTACTGTGGCATCGACCTTTTGGAATTTTGGCGCCTACTGAAGACCTTCCTCTTTCAGCAAGCCTTTTAAGTCCATCCCTTTAACCCTGTCTGCATGTGTATAGAATTGTTTATAAGACATTTTTTTTACATAGTGTTTTATCACTTGTTTGCCGCCCTGGACTCCTGTTAGGAGGAAGGGTGGGATAGAAATTTACTAATAAATAAATAAATAAAATGTGGTACACTGTACCTTCTCCATTGGCCACTTACCTCCACCATTCTTCTGACACAAATATGGAAACCGCCAGACATTCCCCAGCCCCACAGAGTAGCCAATCTGAGCCAAAATGTACTGTAGTTTGCTATTCCATGCTGGCCTGTCTTCACCAGCTTCCTCTCCATCCTGCTGTTTGTTCCAGTTTTCTGCAGCCACATTTAAGGCACTGTGTCTATAGTCAACAGGCTCTTCAAGGGCCAGTAGGTCAGCCACTGATTCAGTGACAGGCTCAGTGCTTTGTTCCCGCTGGGTCACTTTGCTGCTCTTAGGCATTGAGACTGTCTGATTCAACCACTCCTATCTAGGAAGGGGTTTGTGGGGGCAAGATGGATATCGGATAGGGTAGATATTAGCTTTGAAGATCAGCCCTCAGATCCTTGTCATCTGCAGGATCTAAAAACCAAAACAAAAAGCAAACAAATTTAAACATTAAACTTCTCTGCTTTCCATGGTGTAGATATATATCCAGAGCTACATGCTCCATCATTCTACAATCACATGATGCAGATATGGGTATTGGTGCCAAAAGTTATGTGCCTGAGAACTCAGTTTTCATTTTAAAAGAAGAGCAATTTTCTCATCCTTAAGACTTGAAAGGCAATGTCTTTGCAATCATGGAATTTGGGGAAGAGGTCGAACTAAATAGAAGATATGGGGGCAGAATTGTATTGCTCTACATAAGTATCTGTCACTATCCATGCAGAAGCAAAATAAATTATATGAAATATGCAAATTTGCTTCATTTGCATAATTGATACAGGCTGCAGCTTTTCTTGCTGCAGAAATTGAGGCTTCAGCAAAAAAGTTTTTTGATGCACTATATGCGCAGAGTTGGGATACACCCAGTAAAAAAACCCTGTGAAATGGTTACATTCCCACAATACTCTACCCCATAAGGCCAAGGAAACTCATCATCCAGTTACCCTTCTTAGTTCCTCCTCCTTTTTGTCTAGAATTTATGATAGTCTGAGGACTGGCAGTAATTTCCTACTATGACTTCTGTTTCACATGTGCTTAGTGCCAGCAATGTGTCAGGTGCTATTTAGCTTAAAATATTGTGGCACTGAAGAACTGGGCCGACTTTGGCAGTTCTTGTATGATAGCAGCAAGCACCAAAGTTATCTCTTAGCTGATGACATTATCAGAGCAACCGGGATGGCCAGGAATCATTGGTTAAATTGCCCGTGACAGTTTTACAACAGATAGTATCTGCAAAATGTTTGGCACTGCATGCAAAGTCATCACTTACTCCCGCCTCTTATTCAAGGGTTGCTGTCTCTCAGTACAGGTCTCCAGCTATTATTAGCTATTATTAGCCTAGCCCCACTGACTTCAGTGAAACCCTGCCAGTTTACACTCAGCAAGAATCCGATGCTAAACTATTTCAAGATGAATGGGGTTTGGTTTTCTTAAAAGCGTATCTAAAAGGGGCAAAGAAAAGAAAGATCTTTTGAAAGGAGTTTTTGCCAGCACATTCCTGACAATATTAGGAGCAATTCAGGTCCTTGAATGTAACATCTGTTCCACAAGGAACAGGTTATGAATTATACAAACCTTGTGTATGTTCTTATGGCCAGGATATATTTGGGCAAACACACAGGATCACTTTACACTATTGAGTCACCCTGTTGTACTTGCAAAACAGGTGCACTTAGGTGGTTTTCCTCTTCATTTCGTCACTAAATGTTTAGGAGTAAAATGGCAGCTCTATTCTGCTTTAATGGCTGTGAGTGCAAAATCAAGATGGCTTATAGCGGATTAACTTGCACAGAGCAGAGTGTGATCTTGCACACACATCACAAGCTGATCTAACACCAAAGGAAATAGGATCAGGTTCACCGATTAGAACCATACTTCACGATTTCCCCTGCCACCTGCTCTCCCACTCAAATGAAGAGCAATAGTAGAGCTATTCAGGGTACAGTGCAGAGCTGGGCACAACTGGCCCTTCAACATTCTCCAGCCTATTTGTAGGCTGAGAAATAGGGGGGATTTCACTCAATTTCTTCAATGGGAAGAGAAATGTTTACAATAGTGATGTGGGAGTAGGGCTCACCTTTAGCTGTAACAGAAGCACAGCTTCTTCCCCCTGCCCCAAAAAGATTGATTGTTTCATTATTTTGCTAGTACTAGCAGCAACAACAATTATGTTGGCAGCCTGGCTACCATTTTGTATTCTCCACAGTACCCCAGATCTGATATCGTTCTGAGGCGTTGTGGAGGCAGGTCATGGTAGCTGCCACACAAATATGGTGGAGAATATTTGAAAAACTTCTGGAAAGTAGACTTCTTTTCCTAGGGATGGGGGTGGGGTGGAAGTGGGAGAGAGAAAAGAAAAATATTGTAAATTTTATCAGAAAAAAGGTTTTTAAAGAAATTTCAGCTCAGGTCTCATACAATAAATGTTACAGTGACAACATCAGCCTATAAATGATTGCCTGTCTCAAGCAGAATGAGCTATCCATTCCAGATGCAGTGCGCTATGCGTATGTGGGGTGCACCTGCTGAAGATGACCTTGTAAACCATACTAACCTCAGGATGGTGAGTATGCCCATACTGGGCTTATTTAAAACATTCCCACCGCTCAGAAGACAGTGGTTACTCCTCAACAGAGGTAGTAACAACAACAAAGATCATGATCCCAACTGGGAGAATTTGTTTTTTCTAGAATCCTGGCAGACAGGCCTTTGCAAGGACCAATATGCTGTCACAAATACAGAAGGGACACAATATGCATGAAGCACAGTATGACTCAGAAGGTGGTATTGTGAAAGTCTTGTGTGCACATACACACACACATGCCCTTAAAATAAAGCCTTATGTCTCAGGGCACATTTAAGAAAGAAATGACCATCAAACTATCATCAAAACAGAGAGGGAGAAAATGATATAAGGGAAGAATTTGTCCCCAGAACACACAGCATCACAGTAACAGAGCCCTGAGTGTCAAACTAATGCAGTGTTAATCATAAAGGCCTTGGTAACTCTTAGGGTAGAGGCACACTCACTGTTCGCCCAGTTCCAGTGCATCTCTACCTCTTCCTTCTGAAAATAGGAGCACATGACGCAAGTCAAACCCCACTGCTTTTTACAGTAAAACCTGGTGCGAGCTGCTTAAATGCATTTTTTAAAAAAGCTTCAAACAGATTTCACAACTGATTGGCAGATCAACCCATTCCCCCTCCAGGTATGGCTAACAGAAATGCTTTGCTGTAGGCGACTAGTGCATTCACAGCCTTAACTACTGCAGCTATGACCGAACGAGGTGCAGGATTGATAAGCAACTTCCTTCAAGAACTCTCTTCCATTTTATACCATTTCCTTTGCCAGATGCTAAGTACTGTTTCCTACCTACATGCAAACTGAGTAAACTTCCAGAAAATCCTCTCTGATAAGAGGCTGACCCCTTTACCCATCTAGCTCCCTCCAAGAATTAAACTTGAACAGAAATAGTTTGAGATGTTTTCAATCTCCATCTCCATTTGTCTTTGACCAGTTGCGTGGTGGCAAATTCAGCAGTGCCGGGTCCGTTCATGTTAGTCACAGCCATGCCCCCTCCCCCTTTTTTTGCTGCTGAGTTGTGGATGAGATCCTTTTTAATGCCTTCTCCCACAGACATCTCTAGGAGCCAATAAGCATGAAAGGGGAGAATATTAGCTACTCTCAGTGGCTGACTTGACTCACCTCCTTTCACTTTGATTGGGTCCAGCAGGAAAAGGCAAGGAAGCATGTTAGAAGACTCTTCTCAGTGGCTAATACACTCCCCTTGCATGCTGATTGGCTCGCTGGATCCTGGAGACATAGGGACCCTGCTGGGACACTGCTCATAAAAACATAAAGGGTCTAAGGCCCCCCAAGACCCCAATCGACTACATCCCTGCCTTTGACCTAAGTTGAACGGGATTGGATCCCAAGCTCCTCCTCCTCCAGCTGTAAATCTCTTGATTGTAACAGTGTTAGTTTCAGCTAGGAAAATCACTGGTTTATTTTCTTTTCTTGATCTCCACTTGCTTTACATGGAATTTTTTGAATAAGATACTTAAATTGGAATTATGGAAATGACCCAGTGTTCTACAAACTAAGGATCTGACCCATTCACTCACCTGGCCATTTCTCTAGTCTTCAAGACAAGGAGAAGTGGGGATTACAGATTTTGATCTGGCTGCCTTAAACAGGTGGAAATTTGTCAAGAATGTTCCCTCATCTTGATTCACTACCAAAACCCAAGTCTTGGGCTTCTTCCCCATTCAGACCTTGGTGATTTCAATGAAGGTAAATGGTGGTGGCTCTACCCAGGAGTAAATAATGAAGGGTGCTTCTCAGCCTGCCTCCCGGGAATAACGAAGGGTGATTCTCAGCCTGCTTCCTGGGATTGGTATGTGGGTTGGCCACCAGCCATGTGAAGCTAGTGGTAGGCATTTCCTTTGCCCCATGGAGAGGCTTTTGGAAAAAAAATGTCAGGGGGTAAAGACTAAAGTAATTTTTCCTGTTTCAAAGCTAGACAATTAGTTCAAAGAGATGATGAGATCTGAATAGTTCAGACAATATTTTTACAAGGGTGACAGAGCTATTTATGTGTTCCACACAAATTGCTACACTATTAGTCTTTGATATGAAGACTAATTATAAGCCAAGAGACTGAAATACCAGTTTTAAATGTACATCAAGCTCCATCTTGTTTGCTGTGAAAGATGATATTAAATCCCAACATGTATTGAATTGCTCTCATTCTGCAAGAAAAAATAATATGCCATAGTCACAGAGAAAAGCTAAGACAATCAATATTCCTAAACCTGGTAAAATTACATTTAAAGTCAAATACTATCATCCAATTTCACTGACACTGACAACAAAGTCTTTACTTAAGTGATGGGCATGGCTCAGTGGGTAGAGCATCTGCTTTGCGTGCAGAAGGTCTTAGGTTCAGTTCCCAGCATCTTCAGGTAGGGCTGGAAGAGAACCCTGTCTGAAAACCTGGAGAGCTGCTGCCAGTCAGAGTAGATAATGCTGAGCTAGATGAACCAGTGGTTTGACTCTGTATAAGGCAGCTTACTATGCTCCAAATCAATAGAGAAGTATTTTGTGCATGTATGTACACCCTGATGAATCTGACTTTCTGATAGGACAGAATCTTAATCAAAACATAAGAATAATCAGTCATGACTATAAACAGAGAAATCCCATCAACCATCATTATCTTCCCTTGATCTTGAAAATGCACTTGATAGAATAGAATGTGTGCTTGAATGTGTTAAGTACTAAAATAATGTTCATGCACTTTGATTAATTTTGATGTAGTGTATGAATAATTAAAGAAATAATCCCAAAATGTACTAACAAGTTCACTAACAAGTAATTCCATTAATACTGGAATATCTTTGGTGTTCTTCACTAAGGTATAGATATGGCCGAGAATTTTAATACTTTTTCAGGACATTTAATTTCAGGCCTGAATTATTGAGCAAGTGCATGAGCAATACAAGAGGTCATGTTTATAGGCAGGTGTGGATCCAATATTTGTGGATGAAAAGGAATCCACTACTATATTGTACACATGACACTAAAGTTCCCTTACTAACCCTTTTTGAGTCTGTAGTCATCTTCCACAGCTGCCCATGACTGCAAGACGTCTGTGTAACTTCCCTTAGAGTGCTATAGAAGATTCCTTGGCCATTTGCCAGTTTGGTCTATGGCATCTTAGAGCAAAAACTGGAATACACAATATGAGACAGCAGAAAGTTGGTTGCTGCACCCCAGTAATCCATTACAGCAGCCTTACCCAATTTTGCACCCTCCAAATGTTTTCGACTCAACTCCCATCAGCCACATCCAGAATGGATAATTGTCAGGGATGGTGGGAGTTGTAGTCCAAAACATCTGGAAGGTACCAGGTTGGGGAAGCCTGCATTACTCTGCATCTGTACTGGAATTGTTTTTAGATATTTTTAGATGCTTTAATTGTTTTATCAGTTGTGTGTTTGCCACCCTGGGCTCTTTTGGAAAGAAGGGCAGGAAATAAATTTAACTAATAACTAAATTAGTGTCCAGGCTTGGGACAATATCTATCTATTTATCTATCTATCACATTTGTATCTAGCTCTCTGACCAAGGAACTCAAGGCGGAGTTCATGAGATTACTCCTGTTTATCATCACAACAACAACACTGTGAGACTGAAAGACAATGATTTGTTCAAGGTCATCAGTGAATTTTATGACTAAGTAGGGATTTGAACACAGTTCTCCCTGGTCCACACCCAGCACTCCGTCTGCTATACAGCACTGTCTCTCAATGTGCAGAGTTTAATATAATTAACATCATTGATTAAGGCCGTTCCCCCCCTTACTCACAAACAAGACCCTCCCTGACATGCTTAAGCAAGAGGAACCTGAAGTTACTTTCCATTTGAGCAAATATAGAAAGCTAAATGTTTAGGGTGGGGTCCTAGTTAAGCTACCCTGAAACAGGAGCATATACACTGTGTACCTTAAACTGCAGATACCTAATTTAATTGGATAGCTATTAACCTGTACTCACAGTGACAACCATGATGAGTTTGGCCAATCTTTCCCTGTAATCTCCTTTCATGTGCTTCATCGAAAGAAATATTCTGAACAAGGCAGCCATTCTGTGACTTAGGGGAAGTGCCTATGCTATATGGTGGAAAGTCTTCCTTATCCCTGAGATGGTGATGTGGAAGTGTAATACCCGAGTTCTATGAATAAGTCACATTTTAAGCTAACATAAAGAAAAGACCATTGAAAAAGCTGGATCAATGAGAACCTTTCAACACATCCAGTGGGACATGTTGATGAAGGTTTTAGCTATTTACTGTGTACCGGGGAAAGGTTCTTTCTGATTCTGTAATAATCCTTCCCTGAAATGTGAGATCTGATGGTACTCAGCAAAGGATGTACTTTTTAAAGGTGACTTGTCCCTGAAGTAACTGCCATAAGCTATGAGAGAACAGAATGGCATGTTTTTACCAAACTATACCCTACTGTAAATTCTATGTTAATTTGGGGAAACTACTTAAACCGATTGGATGTATCATTCCAAGACACTATTGATACAGCAAGGCCATAGAACTGACAGTGTATCTTAGCAACAGTCAGCTTAAAATAGCATTTCTAATAGAAGCAGGAACTGGATGAGTGAACTGTGAGTTCTCAAAAGAAAGGGAATAATGAGGTGAAGAAGCAAAACAGTCTAAAATATCTCACTGTTAAGCATTCCTAGTCCCTTGTGAGGCTCTCTTAGACACACAGGCAATTCACTGGATCTTCTGGAAGCTCACAGTTATTGTCTGAGCTGGTTTCCATAAACATTCCAAGGCAAAACAGGGACTCTCAGACAGTACTCACACAAGCAAAGTTGTATCTTCTCAGCAGTGTCTACACTCATATAAAGTGCATTGGTTAACAAATGAAGCTACATTATACAGAGGCAAACCATTGACCAATCTAGCCTGGCACTGTCTGACTGACAATAGCTTTTCATAGAATCATAGAATAAAAGGGTTGGAAGGGGCCTACAAGGCCATCAAGTCCAACCCCCTGCTCAATGCAGGAATCCAAATCAAAGCATTCCCAACAGATGGCTGTCTTTTCATCTCTGGCAAAGATCTGTCCCAGACAGAAGACCTGATTCTTCTTAGTCGTCATTTTGTGCAACTGCGTAGTAAATATATTTGATTTTGTGAGATGAGGTTGCACTGGGGTGAAGAAAAAAACCTGGTAATAAACAATAAAGGTCTATGTTCCTGTGGAGAGAGAGTGCTGTCCTTGGTGCTGATCCCTCCTTCTAGTGCAGCATTATTGTTATAGAACACAGACAAGACAGTATTTAAAACATTATTTCCTTCTTATGGGACCACATAAGCTTCCTGGTCTACTGCAGTAGCATGACCTGCATATCGTATGCCAGCTGCATTACCATATGGTCTCTTTTTTTGCTTTATCTTGCCCTACATCTCCACATCTCTGCTAACAGCACCTCAGAAAGCTTCACTGATCCTAATTTTCAAAATATAAAAAGGTGCCAGAGCTCATTAGAATGACCTACAGGGCACCATTAACAAGGAAGCGTGACAATCTGACCTTGGCTACATAGATGGAATTCCACATACCACACTAGAAATGAATTTAAGTGAAAAAGCAACATAGAAGTTTTACTGCCAGCTTTTTTTTGAGGAATCAACCACCAATACACCTTTTGCTACCACCCAATCCAAAAAGTTGCCAATATCTAGACGACTTCCGGGAAGGGTGACTTAGCCTGTGCCTGCTTTTGAGACGGGCTCCTGCCTCAAAAGAAGCTTATTCAGATATATCAGTCAGATTTTCTTTTTTTTTTGACTGATTAAACTTCTCCCGGGTAGGGAGAAACGAAGAGATTAACCTCAAAGCCTATTTTTGTTGGGACGACCAGATCTCATTAATTTATGGGACGAGGTCCAGCCGACGAAGGTGGGACGGATTTTCAACAACAAGCTCTATCTGATAAAGCGAACGTTAATCTTATCTTCTAAGAGAGAACGCACTAACAGGCAAGCACCCTTCTTTCTATATTTTTCTTTTATTTGACTTAAATTGTTGCTGTTTAAAAGAGATTTGCCAGATTGATCGGTTCTTGACATCTCACTGGGGAGCCATAACTTCTCTCTGCTACTCACTAATTAATAGCTTATCTCTGTTTTTGTTGCAAAAAGCTGTCCTGGATTTGCATTCTAAAGATATACACAGAAGAGGGATTTCTATTCCAGATTTTTATTTTGAAGAATATTATATTGTCTGAGACTACTCTCTTTTTGGTCTATTTTATTTTGACGAATCTGTTTCCTGACGACCGCCATTAATTGTTTCGAGCCTGGGAACTGCATTTTGTTTACTTAAACATGGAGAGATAAGGCTGTCTGCTCTGTTTATACTGTGATGTCACCAAGTTTGGAGTATTAACCCAATTGTTGCTGAAATAAGAAGTGGTTTTCCTATATTTTTCTTTTAAAATGGCAATTAAGAAAGTGGCTGAGAATCTGGAAATAACTATGTTTCAGAAAATAATGGATGAGATTGAGATAACGAAACAAAACCTGCGACAGGGTTGTAAGGAGCTGAAAATTGAATTGAGTAAAATGAAGCAGGAGATTAAAGATACAGGGGTCCCTGTGAGAGAGGTGACCCTGGAAGGGGTCCCTGTGAGAGAGGAGACCCCGGAGATTGGAACAAACGTGGAACAGGAAAAAGATTTGGAGTCTATGGACTTTAGAAACAAAATCTATTGTTTGGAGACACAGGAGATTAAAGACATAGGGGTCCTTGTGAGAGAGGAGACCCTGGAGACTGGAACAGGGGTCCCTGTGAGAGAGGAGACCCTGGAGACTGGAACAGGGGTCCCTGTGAGAGAGGAGATCCCGGAGATTGGAACAAACGTGGAACAGGAACAAGATTTGGAGTCTATGGACTTTAGAAATAAAATCTATTGTTTGGAACTCAATGTTATCTCTGAAGAAATTAATGAAGATTCTAGAGATAAAGTTATCAATGGCATGGATAATCTTCTGGACTGGAATGATGTGATGGAGCCCAATATAGAGAAAATCTATGGAATTAACTGCAGCCATGTGACAATGGAAAAACTTTCAAGAGATGACCCAGTGTATTTTGAAAAAAAGAACAGAGATATGATTTTACAGCAGTATTTCAGCAACCTATTCAGAATGGATGGCAAGAAAATTTTTGGGATAGAGGTAATTCCCATCAGACTCTTACTATATGACTATGGCTTTGACAGCAAGATTATTATGGAATACTGATAATGGAAGATTGGATACTGAAATTACTGGACTTAACAAGACTACTGAAGATGGAAGATGGAAAATGGAACTAATAGGGATAATAGAACAATGGCTACTGAAATTACTGAACCTAACAGATTCTGATGTGATGGATTAATTGAAATGTTTATTTTGACTATGGTTATGACAATAAGATTATCATAATTAGTAATGAGATGGATTAATCGATATGCTTATCTGGAAAAAAAAATTGATAGATATATTTCTTAAAGAATTGAAACCTCTCTTTGACTTTTTGTGGAAAGAATAAAGTAATGTTTATGAGATTTGATGATTAAGTAAGATAACTACTGGAGGAAAGTGATTTTATAATATGACTTAAGAGACAGGATTGTTATATATTATAGACTTATAACTGATTTGATCTTTGACAAATGGGAAGTCAATATTTTACTCTTTATTTTTTATTTTTGTTTTTTTTTTTTCTTTTTTTTTCTTTTTGTTTAACTATTTTTGATTTTGTTTTTTGTCTTTGAATGTTTTATGATTTCGTCTTGTATGTTTTATGAAAATCTGAATAAAAATTATTGAAAAAAAAAAACAAAAAGTTGCCAATATCTAATGAACAATTTTGAAGCAAATCTTGATGATCTGAAATTAATAGTAGAACAATACGGCTATATGCTTGAAGCAGGATGGACTACATTGTTATTCTCCCAGAAAATATCATCTTTGTCCTCTGACATTTTCTGCTCCTGCAAATTCCTCCTTGATCTCAGCACTATCCATTCTCCTCTTGATGCTATTGGCTGATCTGCTCCAAAGTAAACATGGGACTTTGCAAGTAGCTTGCCAGCAGCCCTCTGGCTGCTTTTGACTCAAATGTTCTGATATTGCCAAGACTCAGCAGCCTTGAGCCATGCGGCTGAGGGTTAAGAAGAATTTAGTAGACACAATGGGAATTCCAAGGTCCACAAGGAACTCTTACATTCACCTATGTACGGTAGGCCAATGTTATTGTCCACATATTACATATGGATGGCAGGGTGGGGGCTAAGGCAAACAGAGTGGGGCTTGCCAAGGCCATTCATGACAAAGCAGAGATTTGAACAGAGAACTACAGCTCATACTCTTAACCACTGTACCATGAGAATTTCTCAAAACATTCTTTTTACTTCCTGAAGTCATGGGGGAAATGTACCTAGGCAGAGTCATTCAAATGCCAAAAGCAGTGCTGAGGGATCTCAACAAAAACGTAACTTTTGGGCCTCATGAGATTCTTCACCGAACATATGTTCAGCATGTACTGAGCATGCAATGGGAATAAGGTACAGTGGATCACAATCAGCTAAACATAAATCCATGGAGACAAGGCAGAATTAGCTTGTTTAAATCGCATAGTGCCACAGGTGTTCCCTGGCTTCACCCCTTGGGCATACTTTATACACCCCATTGGTCTACTTTTGCCACTTGTTGCCTAGTGCATCAATCAGTATTTCTTAATGGTATTTCTAGTCTTTTACTTGGATTACAGATCTTCATAGCTAACATTTTTCATCTAATCCTATGAAACTGTTTAAGCAGATTGGTGCAAACTGTGGCTTGCATTATCCCAGTGGAAAAGGACATCCTTTCTTGGAAAGCAGCAAGAACCAACAACCTTTTCTCTTTTTGTCAGGCAAATTCCTAAACTCCCAATATTAGATTAGGACCGTGATGGGCTTCAGAGCAAAGAATTTCACATGTCAATCAGCATTCAGTTCAGATAGGAGCAGGGGGCATCTCGACAGTCTGGTCACCCTTTCCCCTTCCCCTGCGAGTAGCTTTCCATGTCATTTTTCCTTGCATGACAACCCTCTACATGCTCAGTAGAGTAGATACACATGGGGATACTATAGCATTCATATTTGGCATCTGATGATGGCGGCAAAGAAGTGCTGCTCCAAACTGCTGCACTAACATATTTCCTGGGTCAGCTGGCAATGCCAGCTAGAGGCATTGCGCTATTGCCGTGCTCATTGCTCCCAGTTTTAGATGAGTTTTGCTAGTGCAGTTTCTGGCAAGATCAAACCATGACAGATCATCTGCTTTGTCTGCTGAAGGTTGCATGTTCAGTCCCTGGCATCTCCAGGTAGGACTAGGAATGTCCTCTGCCTGAAACTCGGGACAGCCACTGTTAATCAGCATACACAATACTGAGCTAGCTGAACCAATAATCTGACTTGGTACACAACAGCTTCCTATAGTCCTATTGATGCTAATTCTTTACACTGTAGTGCATAGGCATGAAAAATGAAAATTTGCCCAGACAGCAAGAGACAAGAAACTGAGTTAATCCTGGAACAATCCACTGGGACATTCTCTTCTGCAACCGGCATTGAACTGAGTAAGAGTTGCTCAAGAGCACAACCCACACTGCATCACTGTCCGTAAGGGTACCAGAAGGCCTCTGGCAGTGTGAGGGCCATCCCGCCAGCAGGCCTGCTTCCTCTCTGGCGGTGGAGCAACACTTACACTGCGTTCAAGACCCCCTCAGCTGGCCTGTGTCAAGCTTTAGGATTACATCCTAAAAGAGCTATAGACATTTATTATTAATAATTTTATTACTACTAATAAATGGTGCAACGGCTTACCGGACAGCACTATTACACTTAGGGGTGTGTGTGGGGGTCAAGGCTTCCTTGTTATATAGTCAATGTCTGTTTAACAGCATTGCATTTGGGAGTCCAGCAGGAAGGGATAGAGAATTAATTGCAAGGTCCCCACTTCAGTGCTTTCATAAAAGTTTCCATTTGTTTTTGTTTCCTAGGAGAGAGATAAGAGAACTTTGCAACACTGTTGGTCAGAAAGCGCGTTTAAAAAAAGGACCATTCATCCAATAAATTCCATTTTTATTTCTTGTTTGGTATCATAGCAGCACATATTGGCTATTAACAATATGACCTTGTATTTGAAGGCAGTGAAAGCCACTAATCATATGACCCCCTTAATGCTATGAATACATTTACAATATGGTGTTTTTCTACTCAGTGCTAGAGGACAAACTGGTACTTTAGTATAAAACACAAGGCCAATCTCCCCATAGAAATCAGCAGCAATGACTGAAGATTAAAACTGGGCCACTCCATCACAGAAGACAGCATTGCCATTGTAAACTACATTCAGATAATTTCTAGTCTTTTGCAGCAAAAACAACAAAGAGTCTTGTGGCACCTTAAAAACTAGCGAGTTTTATTACGGCATGAGCTTTCGTGGACTATAGTTCATTTTACATATCTGCAGGAATAATAGTTTCCTCCCCTTGCCCCAAAATACAGCCTGCCCGCTCTGATCTGGAAGGATTGCTGTAGCGATAACAAAGAAAGAAGGCAAAAAGGCTTTGCTAACCACCCCCACCCCGGGAGAGGTGAAAGCGGAGTAGCAGCAGGATGAAGCAGGTGTGAGGCCCAGAGCCGCTGAAAGGGAAAAGGTTACTCTTGAGGAATGGCAAGATGAGAGGGACAGATGGAGAGATGACACTGCTGAATAATGTCAGGAGGACCCTCCCCCCAAGGCCACCAGCAATGCGTTCTTCATTATTAATAATGTATGCAGCACTTTTAGCTGTGCAAAGTACCTTGCCATTTTTAGCTCATTTTTAACCTCTTGTTCCTCTTTTGCCCACACAAACCTTGTGAGTTCAATCACCGCTAGTAGTATTAGAAATGGGAAACAGATAATGCATTGGTCCAAAACCACCTAGTGAATCTATGGCTAAGCTAGGAAGGCGACCCAGAATTCCTACACCCAAAATTCTGTCTGATGGTCCATACTGACTCTCAGCATCAGAGAATGAGCTTTCTAGAGGATAGGGAGGCACATGGAAACTTTATTATTCCCCTGAGAACATCAAGATGGATGGAGATGACCTTCTACAAGGATGTTTCTCTGCAGCTAAAAAGAAGTCACAGGCTGGGAAGATCTATATGCGCTGTTCAACAGAAGACTTGATTATTTGACTTGATTGAACCTTAGGATCTGTGGAATATATGTCTGCAAATAGCAAGGGCCAAAAATAGGTAAAGGGCCATAGCTCAGTGTTGGCGCATCTGCTTTTGAAACAGAAGGTCTCATGTTCAATCCTCAACATCTCCAGATAGGCGTAGGAAAGGCTGTTGTCAGTCTAAAACCCTGGAGAGTCACTGGCAGTTAGTGTGGACAATATCAAGCTTGATGGACTAATGAATATGGCTACCTCCTACATTCACTATTAATATGCATGTTGCAAAGGAATTCAATGTCGTTTGTAGAAAGAGTCACATGCCAGGCTGGCCTTACTATTAGGTGATCCTTGCACTGTACTCTGTAGGGAGCAGTGTTTTTGCTGCAGCAGCACAGCAGGGGGAAAATTCTGTATCTTTCGCACATGTGCTTTTGTCACTTAGGCACAACAAGGTATGAACAGAGGTCGGAGGACCTGATTCTATGGCTGGTGGGAAGAGGTGTGAAAAGTGGGCTGAGGCCACATGTGAAGCATAAATCAGGGCAGAGTCCAGACATGCAGGGAAAAATGGAAACCAGGTACTCCAGTTGTCTGACCCAGCTACAGGAACTGGAGTAGTAGTGAAAGAGGCCTTATCAGAGTTTGACAAGGAACATGAACAGGTGAAGTGGAATATGTGAAGAAACTCCACCAGTCTCAGGAGTCCTGGGATGCTATAGGCACCATTTAAACATTTCATCTGGGACATCAAAATACTCACAGTACCTGCACACAGCTCTGGTTAGATGTCTACACGAGATAAGAATTTGATTCCGGATTCACTCTGATTTAAGCAAAAGTGTTAATGGAGCTTCACAAACAGTTGTAAATGTAAATCAGGAGCAGAAGCCACAAATGTGATGTATTTTTTAGGCAGTTAAGCTAGAATCAGAACAGTATTTCTGACCTCTGTTTATTAACAGGAAAAACATTTGGACCTGTCAAATTTAATCTCTTCTAAACCCCTTCAAGTGAATCTCTAGCAGAAGAACTAGATGTAGGTCAAATATAATGACACCTTTCCCTCCACTAGGAGATTGTGCCCATTGACATCAGAAATGGCCTCCCATTGCAACCCACAGTTTCTCAAGTGTCCAGTTTTGTTTTTAAAAAAACAACCCTAAAGTCAAATCACTAGTATCCTCCCTTCCCCTCCCGCCAAAAAAACCCCAGGTTATGAGCCAAATGAATGCAGCTTCTTGCTGCCCATATTTTATGCCCCTAAATTAGGAGGGGAGGAGGGGTGAGCGAGGATTCGAGCGCCATCCTTTAATTATTCATGAGGATGGAGAGGCTTCTGCTTCCTTTCCCAATGTTACAACCAAGGTCACACTTCAGGCTGCATAGATTTCAGGAGGGCCCCCAAGGATCTGTGCTTTCCTTCCTCTCCACCCCACGCTTACTTAAAATGTCAATTCTACAAGCATCTGTTCAAAAGGGAGCAGGCAATTTACCCTGGCTTTAGGAAAGGGCCATTTACTCTCCACCATCTCCCTGCTTTCCTCCCTCAGCTGTGCGTGCAAGGACTTGGGTCCTCCTTCCGTTCCGCATCGCTGGCTATTTTTAGGCTTCAGGTGATGCTTCTCTTCTCCTTCCTCCATTTCCCTTCTCCCTTGGTCCACCCGCCTTCCTCTCTCACCTCCTCTCCATCCGTCCCCAGTTGCTAGGCGAGATACCTTTTCCACTCTCGCTTAGCAACTAGGCGTTTTCCTTCTGTAAGCAGTGGAAACAAGCAGATCCTACCTGTTTGGGGGAGGAAAGAGATGGAGGCCGAGGCAGGGAAGAAGAGTTGCGTAGACGGGGTGCTGCACCTACGAAAAGGTTGAACACTGCTCGCTCCTCCTTACCTCGGTGTGCCGTCGAGGAACTCCTCCGGGACGCGGGATGGAAGGCGGCTGGGCTGGGTTGAATTGGTTGGCCGGACCTCTGCCAACTCCTTGCCTGCAAGCCCAGCGCAGGCGAAACTGCATAGGGCTGGTGGAGCGAAAGCCACGTTCTCTGACGCACCCCCCCAGCTTTCCCGGTAGCCGCGCTGCGCTTGCACCCCGGCTACTCTCGCTGCGCTCCGGCCGCTTTGAACCTTCCTCGCCGCTGCCGCCACTTCTTGCGAGGGTTCACTTTCCTGTTGCTCTCCCAGGTCCCGTTCCTACCGACCCGCCGGCCCCCCTCCCTGGATCTCAGGGAAGTCGACTAGCTGCAAAACGCGCCCGTCCGCACCGCCTTCAAGAGACCGTCGAGAAAGCACCTTGGAGCGGCTCCTCTTTCCCAAGGCAAGGAGACCGTCTTTTGGCTGGGCGTGGGTGACGTAGGTTTGAGTCACTTGGCGATGCGCGTCAGCGGGAAAGCGCGGGGTTTTGGTTGGCAACCAGAGCGACTCGCCCTTTGGGGATCAAGTGCCGAGGGGGGGCCTGGGAAGGCCCACTGGAACGGGCTGGCTTTCCCCAAAACAAACCCAGCGCCCAAAAGCGATGGGCTGGGCCCGGAGCTGAACGTCGCGGGATCAGTTCCTCAGACCAGCGAGATCGCCGACGCCCCCTCCTACCCCCCCCAACGGCAGGGCCAACCAACACCTGATGCTTCACCCAAAGGCGGGCTTTTCCCACAATGCCTTGAGCGAGTCGCTTTGGCAGTGCGGAAAGTGTCCGGAGCAGCTGCGTGGTTGGACTTGAAGATTAATTATAAATATTCTTTCTTCACTAGTCGCAAATATGGTTGACAATTAGCCAGTATTTGACTGGCCCCAATTCAAGGAACTGCTCCTGCATCAGCCTAAAGACCATCTGCCTGAAGGTGTCCAGCAGCCGAAGCACTCTCCCCACACCCCAAGAGTCTGTCTAAAAAGCCATGTGCCCTAAAAGAAACAGCCAGGGAACTCTTGCCATCAATTTCTAAAGTGACACCAATGTTCTGAGGCAATTCTGCTATTTATCTTTTATTGCACAGCTACCCATTGGCTAATTATTTTGTTATTGGTTGTTTTAGTATTTTACATTGTAAAGTGCCTTTGATTTATTCAGTTTATACTCCACCTTCTGATTCAGAAGGATCCCCTAAGGCATAAAATAATACAATGCAGTTACATCCCTAGCCACTTGTACACATTCCACTGCTCTAGATGGCATATCCTCCCCTCAAAACCAATTTTCATTCTGTTGTAGCTGTCCCTACATATTCCCTTCCATCCCATTTCACTCCCCTGGTTTCTGGCAATTGGTGGTATGTTGATCTCCTGTGAGCTTCTTACGGCCTTCTCCCTAGGACTGGAGGGCTTCACTGACCAAGGGCAGTGAGGGAGAACAAAGTGCAGCAATTGTGGCAGTTGGCTGATTCTGTTGCATTGTTGCAATGCTTACTTCCTCCTCACCCCCTGGACTGAAGGGCTGTTCACTGTCCAAGTACAGAGAGGGAGGGTTTAGTTTAGCAACAGTCAATAGATTCTGCCAGACTCCATTCATGTTTGGCCATTACACACCCATAAACCACAAGGTCTCCTGTAAGCCACTAGGTCTCATTCTGGCACTCCCCCAACCTGTTAGATTCTGTCTTGGTGCCATAGCCCAACCCTAGTTCTGCTCTGGACCTAACCAGGAGCATGGCACTTTTGAAATCAAACGGTGACATCTCCAACGTGCTCTGCAAGAGACAACAATGCCTGGAAACCAAGAGCTTGTCTGAAAGGTAAATATACTGCTTGTATGGTGCTAGTTTCAGGAGCAGATAGGGGCAGACTTCAAGCTTGTGGGTTTGACTTTATTTTTAGCTATAAACCAAAAGTCCAATAATTGGAGCCAGGTGCAAAATAGCGGTTTCTTAGGGTGGGGGCCAGGGGAGGTGCAAAATGATGTCTCAGAGGGTGGAACCAATTACCTACTGAGCCCATGAGCCACAAGCCTGGGATAATCTGTGTATCCAAGTACAAATCTACCTCTGAGTTACTAGAGTTCACAAATTCTAACACAAACCCCCAAAACTGACCTGGTCAAAGGCAAACAAACTCTTATTTTACACAAAAGCGGCATAAATAAATAAAAGACTAGGTTGCCAGTACCACAATGTCTATAAGCTATACACAAGAGTCTCTTTTTTTTTTCATTTAAAAAAATTGTGGCTCCAAGTGGCGCTCTCCAGTTTCTAGATCAACATTGATTCCTTTCCAAAGTGACACATTCCAGAGAAGAAGGAATTGGTCAGATACAGATGACCAATAACTTATCTTTAAGTGAAGAGATAATCAGTCTGAGCAGGTGTGTGTAAATTGTGTCAATAGTTTTGTTTTCATTTTAAAAACCCTTTTAGTATCTCCATCCTCTTGGTCACTCTTGTATAGCCTCACCCCCTAAGTATTGTTTGCATATAATGATGCTACTGGTGCTCATTTCAGTATTTGTATAGCGTTACTCTTGTCATTTCATCCAAGGAAATCCTTTATATTGACAAACATAGATAGTTCATGGAAAACAAGTAGCAAAAAAACAGGGTTCCTCCCCTCCCTTTTTTAGTATTTCTGCAAACTTTGAGGTTGCCTCCCTTTTGTGGGTGGGTGTTGTTGTTTTGACTGCATAAGCAGTGGCACTTGCACTTGAATAGGGTAACAGAGAATATGAAATGATCAGAGAGTTGTTGGAAGTGTGGAAGATTGCAACTGAAATTTGGAGTTTGAAGTCTGCATGCCAGAGGGGAAACATAAAGATAGTTCTCCATGGTGGCTACACTATCCATCTGACCTGTGTTCATTTATCTGTCTTCCTTCTTTTGTAAACTGAGGGTAGAGACAGAGGGTAGAAACACACTCATTGTTCTGCAGGTTCCAATGCGTCTTCATCTCTCTCTTCTGAAAATAGGGGCACACAACGCTGGTCAAACCCCACCCCTTTTCACTGTAAAACCTGGTGGAATCGGCTCAAGTGCATTTTTTAAAAAAATATCAGCTTCAAAGAGATTCCACAGCTGATTGGCAGATCAACCCATTGCCCCTCCAGGTGTGGCTAATATAAACGCTTTGCTGTAGGCGAATAGTGTGCTCACAGTCTGATAGTCTCAGGGAAGCTGACCACTCCTTCTAAACTCTTCCTGCTTCTTTTCCAACCACAGAAGGGAAAGGAGACATCTTGCCTTTGTCTCTCCTGTAGCATGGGAGCAATGTCCAAGCCTGGCCATTGCATCTCCAACTTAGTTAGGAAAGGCAGTGTAGTTCTTCTATCAGCTATGTATATTTTAAAAGTGGGGTTTCTTGTTTTTAACCAAGTCTGAAGTCTCAGCGATTTAAAACAGGGTAAAAAGCCTACTCCTTTACAGGTAAATCACACACACTCAATTCCTCTGCTGATGCTGTACCACAGCTAATGTCTGCCTAACAAGAGTGAACTGGGGAGGGAAGACCTAGCAGCAGAAACAAAGGAAGTGGGACAAAAAATAGACAAAGAAACTTACCAGGCCATGGAGATGGTGTAGATGTGTACAGATTAAAGGTTGGTTCATACCAGTAGCAGCCAGTATGATGAGGCAGAGCCATAGAAGTGCCCTGCTGACACTGGCATTGCTCCAGCTTTCCTGGATAGGGATTGGGTGGGACAGACCAGTGGTGAAGTTGGGCTGCATTGATGCACTGGTAGGAGTGCCTGATTGGCTCTGCTCGTGTGTCCATGCAGCCACAATGTCATCAACATCCCACTCCACACCAACCCTGTCCAGGTAAGCTGTAGTGATACTGGTGTCAGGAGGGTAGCTCCACATCTCTACCCCACTACACCAACTCCTGCTGATTCATAACCTGTCTTCGCTGCTGCAGGGATGCCATTTTTGTGCTTCTAATCCCACACTGCTCCACTAATATATGAAGTAGAAAACAGAAGAGTTGGGTGCAAGGAATGGATGTATTTAGTTCTCACACAAGTGCCTTTTCCAAGGTCCACTTTACAATAGAGAGAGGGTGACGTAGCCAAAAAGATTTGGGTAATATCCTTTTTGTAAAAAACAAAAGAAACAAAACCTCAGTGTTATTCTATACATAACAGTATTAAGGCTGTTGGTCAATTAAATAACTTTATTTGATTAATCATATGTTTTGTAACCTATTAATTTGTTAAATATAAATACACTTGCAACATATTGTCATAACTTCAATATAGGTGCCTTTCTTGAGATACTGATATTTTTAAAAACTACACCTGTGAGTACAGACTCTGCCCAAGCAATAACATGATGCAACTGATTAGATTAAATTTACATTACTGGTTTGATCAGCAAGTCTCTGTGTGTATTTGTGGCTGCTGCCTTCCCTTTTTCACCTAATAAAATTCTTCATACTTTGATATTTTATTACCTTGGGTTTTAAAAAAAATTCTCAGTGGAATCTTCCCTGAGTGTTTAAAACTATGTGGTCATTTCCCTTGTGCCCTAAGGATATTTCACAAGATTTTGGTTAAGTTCTGTGTCCAGTGGGCTTTGGGAACATAAATCAAATGTATTCTCTTTATTTTTCACAGAGCTGGGCTGAAAGGAGTCAAAAACATTTGGAGGGTGCAAAATTGGAAGCATGTTAGAAGACAGAATTTTTATACAAAAAGGGAATCTGTTGGTCAGGAAAACAATCCATCACAGCAGTCTATCATCTTCTTTATCTATTGTGCAGAGCATAGTTTGTTTAACAAAATGATTATTGTTAATTGACAATTTAATAAAGAAAAGGTACCACATTCTTCTTTTTTTGAAAAAGGTCATATTTATATTGTTTCTCATTTCCTATTGGGCAGAGCAATCCTAACCCCTGATCTATTCTGCAGAAACAAGTTAGGACACAGCAGATGTTTCCAGTAGCGTAGTGGCAAATTCAGAAGTGCAGAGTCCCTTCATGATAGTCATGCCACACCCCCTTTTCCACGTTCCCTCATCTCCCTTGCTCTCCCTGTTGTCTCGCGAGCCAATCAGCATGAAAAGGGAGGCTGTGTGTTAGCTATTGAGAAGAATATTCTGAGTTGCTGGCTCATCTCCTTACATTCTGATTTGCTGCAATCAGCATGAAAGGACAAGCTCCCTTTTCATGCTGATTGGCTTTGGCTCATACATAGTGACCTGGCTGTCCCAGGTCCCTATGAGCCCCCACATCTCTGGACAACTGCACCCCTGCATGTTTCCCTCCGTTGAGGGAATTGGGACAAGGCAGGACCAGCCAAGGATCCACTGTATCCTAAACTGGTCCAGCAGTCAAAGAGGAACCCAGTCTGGACCTTGCTGCTGTGCCAGCATGGAACAGACAAAGTAAAAGTTAAGAAAAAAATTGCTGCCCATCTTTTTCCCCAGTCAGTGCAAATGACAGGACTTGGGCTTCACAGCTTCTTTCAGCTCCCTGGCTGGGAGTTAGGATGGCTCCTACAATCTCAAAATAAATAGATGGGCCCTTAATTTATATAACGCATACCTAGAAGAAAGTCCCATTGAACTGAATAAGACTTATTTCCTTGTAGTCAGGCATAGGCTCGCACTATAAAAACGTTTATGGATAGAAAAATGTTGATAAGATATCCTATCAACTGTAAGGTATTGTGTATTAGGTTTCTACTCCTGTTTGGTGGTTATTAAGATAGGAATTGAATACACATCTTCCAGGTCCAAATCAATCTTATGAATGCATTGGCACACAGCCCTGGGCTACTGCTGGGAGGAACGGCAGGATATAAATCAAAGAATAATACCTGGTGTGTCAAAACTTTTGGGTACTTCTAAATGCCAGACAAAAGATATTGTAGATCTATTATGAGATCTTCTGCTTCTCTTTTTTATTATTATTAAAACAGCCATGGAGGGTGGTGGGATCAAGACTACAGCACTGGGGAAGCAGAGATTAACTCATTCCCACTCACCCTCATCTACCATTTTCCCAGTGTAAACAGTCTCCCTGAAGCACCTCTGTGCCTTGCTGGAGAATGCTTATGGATACTCATAAGTCTTCCAGATCCAGATTCAACTTTATGTCTGCTGGATCACATTATTCATAGTTTACCTGAAAATGGAAATGGACTGCCTCCAAGTCAATTCTGACTTATGGCTACCCTATGAATAGGGTTTTCGTGGTAAGTGGTATTCAGAGGTGGTTTACCATTGCCTTCCTTTGAGGCTGAGAGGCAGTGACTGGCCCAAGGTCACCCAGTGACCTTCAGGGCTGTGTGGGGATTTGAACTCTGTTCTCCCAGGTCGTAGTCCAACACTCAAACCACTACACCACACCGGCTGCAACCTGCTCTGTGATGTTTCTGAAGCAGAGAGGTTTAATTTCATTTTTTCCATGCAAATATGAAGCAGGAGGTAGAGTCTGTAATGGTGCAAATCTGTTGGCAGCACAAGGTGAGATATGGGATCACCCATCAAAGGGCTGCACTTTAGATAAATATTTTTGTCACCTTCCTCCAAAGGTGAATATAATATATTCAGCCCGACCTTAAACATTTTGTTATCCCATATTTTACCTGAGGGATAGCAAAATGTTTAAGGTCAGGCAGAATATATTATATGCACCTTTGGAGGAAGATGACACAAATATTAATAGTGCAACCCTTTGATGGGTGATCCCATATCTCGCCTTGTGCTGCCAACAGATTTGCACCATTACAGACTCTACCTCCTGCTTCCTATTTGCAAGGAAAAAATGAAAATAAACCTCTCTGCTTCAGAAACATCACAGAGCAGGTTGCAGCATGGCTTCTCTGTCATGTGTTCATGGAGTGGCCGTGAGTAGCAGATATTCTAAGTTGTGGACTGACCTGAGTTTTGAGCAGTCTGAGTAGGTTTGTGGGAGCATCTTGAGATGAAAACATTAACATGAATTTCAAACCTGGCTTATCTCAGCTTGATCAGAGATAGGCTACTGGGAACTCTTCCTCCTCTGCATTAATTCAAAGACTAGAGGGATTTGTATAATGCACTCTTCTAAAAGAATAATCCCACACCCTATCCCACCTGAGACATGGTGAAAATGAAACACAATGCTCAAATACAGGCACAATTCCATAAATTCACAAACAGCAGCCTATAAATAACTTGCTGGTTATGCAGCCGCCCTCCTGTGATCCTGGTTCTTACATCTTACAGCTGCCATCTGTCTCCATGGTGATAGAATCCTATGACCACCAGCCATTCATTCATAGCAATTTCAAGCTGACAGAAGGGAAAGGGACAGAGAAGGGAGGATGAGGAAAAAATCATTTGGAAAAATCAACCTTTGAGTTTTGGGGGAAGGAAAAGTCAAAATACAAGGATAGAAAGACTGATCTTGGTCAGTATGAATGCTGAAGAGAGAGGATTTTGTATACTGTTGTTTAAGAAAACAGGTTAACATTCAGGAAAAAGGAAGAGTATAAATAGCAGTAAGACTGGATCAGACCTAAAACTGGCAACTCCTGATCTCAAGAACCCTTGGATGTGGTATGGAGACATTCAGCAAGTGTTACTTCTGTCGTTACAATGCAGAAATGGAATCTCTCTGAATTGCACCCGTTAAGACAACTGCAGCCATCTTTAAGGCCAGGAAGTAGCCCACCTTGACAGGCCAATGACCCATTTAGATGACTGTCCTTTCAGACAGCAGACACTGCTAGTGCATTCCAAAGAAAGGTGATGAGGAGCAAAAGTAAACACTTCCCTACTCTGCCTGGAGTGAAGTTCATTTTTTACAGAAGGAGATCGGGGGCAGGGAAATGGTGTCCTCTTTGAAATCTATTGCCTTGCGCAACAGCAACTGTTCCATGGTAAGCCCAACCAGGATCTTATTTTATGGCATGAGGTTGCCAGTGCAGCACTCAGGAGTGCACATGCACCACAGATGCTTTTACTGGTTCATCCCCCTTCCCCCCTGAAATTGGTTTGGGAAAAACCTTCTGTAGTAGCCAATCGAGGCTTTTTTCAAGCCTCCATGATGGCAGGGGGGAGGGAAGAGTGACTGCAGATATAATTTGTGGTGTGTGCACTCATATGTAGTTGAGGTGTGTACATGGCACCCACAGCAGTTTCTCCAGTTTGCAAATGTATCCACCAGCCCTAAAAAGTTGATGACCCGTTTTTCAGAATGTTCAAGACTACATTCAAGACTTAAACTGTATTAATAGTCATTTCTTCTCCCAATGGAAACCCATATGCTCCAATTATTGCTATCAGTGATGGGGCGAACCCCCATATCCAAGTTAGGCTTGCAGTTAGACTAGGAAAATGGAGCCCTTTCTCCCCAAACATGTAAATTGCTTGATTTATCCCGAATCCAATTACAAGCCTAATTGGATGTTATCAGGAGCACAGCAGGGCCCAGTCCTATCCCCAGCCTCAGTGAGCCTCCAGATCCCCACCCACCTGCCTTACTTTGCTTGCTGTTGCTCCAGTGGCAGCACTGGGTGAGGAAGGGAAGAACAGAGGGAGGGAGCAGTGGAGATTGGTGTCTCTAATGCAGCCTTTCCCAACCAGTGTGCCTCCAGTTGTTGTTGGACCACAACTCCCATCGGCCTCAGCCAGCATTGCCAATGGTCAGGAAGATGGGAGTTGTGGTCCAACAACATCTGGAGGTACACCGGTTGGGAAAGGCTGCTCTAATGTCAGTGGGGCAGTGAATCTGCTCTGGTTTTTAGTCAAAACTTTCAAGGAGCTGTCCAGGGTGCTCAGAACCTTGGTCTGCTCCTTGAAAGTTCAGACTAAAACCCAGAGCGGATTCACTGCCCCGCTGACATCGGAACCTCCAGCCTCCACTGGGAGCAAGGGAGAGAGAGCACCTTCCCACTCTAGTATTGATTGACACTCTGCTTTGGCTGCAAGCCAGGTGTCAGGAGCTCTGTGAAATGCAGCAGGGAGGAAGAAGCTAACATACTCTCTGGCCCACATTTTCCAAGCCAGGAAAGAACTCTTGGGGTCATAATGCTTGCCTCACATATGGGCATAATGCTTGCTTCGTATTATATTATGTGCTGAGATGTGTATTTCCAGACCAGGAATTATAAAACTCAGCAATTTCACTACTGGTTTCTATTTACTGTCCTATTTTCTGATACCCATTCCTGGTAAATCCTTGCCCCTGTTTTGTCATTTGGAGAGAGGCTGAAGATGCCTTATAAAATGGCAGTGAGAGATATTTTCTTCAGGTTTCAGATCTCATATTTCTAGAGGGGGAGGGTGAATACACTGTGATACTAGTGTACATGCATGCATTTCTACATCTATCTGCATACATACAAAATGAGAAAGCATTTGGTGCTGCATAAAGGCAAAATGGGGAATCAGTTTGAGGATTACACTCTGAACATGAGTCATCCTGATGCTGTTACAGGAATCGTAAGTGCAGTTTTATTTGAGAAGCACTATGTCCAGAAAGGTACAGAAAGCAATAGTGTAATGTTACTCTGCACTGACTACTCTACTAATTAGTACAGCGCTCAGTTCTAACTTTAGCTGAATGAGAAATACAATAAGGTTGGGTTTACCCTATGGACAAACCAGGAAGAGCTATTCCCTAGACTAAAGAATAGAGCCTCTGTCATGAAAGTGCAAATTGCCCCAAACTATGAATGTCCTGAACATCTGGTGGTCTTGTCTGGGGGCTCATTCAAACAACAATTTCTTACACAATGAAGTCAAGCCAAGTTAACTTTCTTGGCAGATTCAAGTGAATGCTCCAACATGCATCTAGATCACAATTCCCCACAACCTAGTCTAACTCACTTTTCATGAGACTTTTCAAGATGCAGTGAGCAGATGCTGCAACAAGTTCCAAAGCATTCACAGGACTAATTCAGCTCACCAAAGTTCACTGAAAAGTCACATTACTTCATATCATAGAAAGTGACTGTGAATAGGCCTTCAATATATGGGCAGTTTTTAGTGTGGCAACTTGTCCACAAACATTGCACTTCCTTGATTAGGGATGGAGATACTGTGACACTCTAGCTCCCATCTATTGGAGAGTGGTATATATAGCAGTGGAGTGCCAAAATGAATAGTCTGGTTAGACTGGTGGTTGAAAGAATAAAGAAACTTAAGGTTTATTATGCCTGGGAAATAAAGCCATTCTGAGTAAAGGCATACATGTGGCTATTATGGAGTCACGAGGTTAACACACACTGACTAAGAAGGAGGAAGGAAGTAAAGCCTGAGAAAAAAAATCTTCAAATCAGCAAGTAGCTGCTAACGAAGGAATCAGCGAGGGAAGAATAGGTTGTCTTTCTGTCTTATTGCCCACCACTTGTTCAGGTTACTTGTTACAAGTGTTGGTGATTTACTCACAATATCATTATCTCACGCCAGCATGGCCAATAGTGAGCAATGATAGGTGTTGTAGTCCAGCCACAGTTTCCTCTCCCCTGACCTTGCTGGATCAACCCAAAGGTCCATCTAGCCCAGCACTCCAACAAACACAAATCCAGACAAACATGTTACCGCCATTGTCAGAGGCAGTATGCCTCTGAAGACCAGTTGCTGGGACTCACAAGTGGGGAGAATGCTGTTGCACTCAGATACTGCTTTTGGGCTTGTCACAGGCATCTGGTCGGCCACTGTGAGAACAGGATGCTGGACTAGATGGGCCACTGGCCTGATCCAGCAATGATCTTATTATGCTCTTTTGTTCAAATGACAAAGTTTGCCCTCATCAATTACAGGGACACTGATTTTGATTATGAAGGTCCCATTTTAACTAGTGCTGTGCCAAATCATGCCCTCAGCTTTATAATGTTCACCTCATGTGAAAGAGACTATTTTATCTTACGCTTTTTTTCCTCACGATGCTTGAGAAATTGTTCTTTTTATTTTAGCAGAGTTTGCACTTACCTTACTTATGAATGGCTGAGATGTGTGTGAGTGAGTGTTCTCTTCCAGTATGCAATCATCTCTTGATGGCCTGACACCTTCCCATCCCTCACTTCCTCAAAACCACGAGGTCTTGGCTTGGCTTTCTTGTAAGTACAGGCACTTGGGAAAGCTGCAGACACTAGACCACCAGAGATACTTTGGACAATGAAAACAAAGGACACTGACAAACACCCCTCTGCCACCTCAAAAGTGAGTGCAACAAAACCCCTGCACCCTACCTATGAGAATGTCGCCCCTCATCCCTGCCCTGTAATTTTTGAATGTAATTTAATTCCTCATGAAGAATGACTGAAGAAATGTGGGAAATTTTTCAATACAGCCCTAATTTTAACTATTATAGCCAAAATCAACAAAAATGTGTGAGCCTTCGATTAAACAAGAAAGCAAAGATTTAATGTCGAGCCAATCGCCAAGCTGAGGCAAACAGCCCTCAGTTAATTGTGAATAAGCAAAGAAGCTGAAGGATGTAGTTCTGAGTTCCATTTATTCACCAGCCGCAGCAGCTAATAGAGGGCAGTCAAATATGAACTATTCCTTTCCAGGAACTGCTCCCGGCTTTTTTAATTGGCTGACTTGCTGGCACAGTGAAGCAAAGCAGATGGGGAACTGGTTAGGAAGCCATGTGTATGGAAGGGCCTTGTACTGAATGAAGCCATTCTATCCCTGGCTTCCTGAATGCTGCCAGAGTCTTCAGAAAGGGATAGAAAAGAAACAACGCTTGATTATCTGCTAATTTACAGTCTTCTGTTCCCCCTCCTCCTTGCCTAAGTTTGTGCTTCAAAGATCATGTTTCACAACCATCATGTGATTTCTTTCCTCAATCCTGAATATATTTTAAGCCTCTCCTTGATGTCACACTCTTCTCCATCTCAACAGGACCCTGTTCTGCTTGTTTTCAGGGATTAGACACTTACTGTCCAGCTTGCTCTTATTCTCCCTGTCACATGGCAATTAATGCTTAATAAACTGCAGTACTGGAAGAGGAAGAAAGGTTATGTTCTTCCTCACTGTCACCCTTTGGTCACCATGAAAGCATCATTTCCCCCTGAATCACCCTAATCCGGACCCTCAGCTTTCCTGAAAGGTAGCTTTTCTCAGCACTTGAAAGAGCCATTGCTGACAAGGGTGCTTAAGATCTGTATTTTGAAAAACAAAACATGTCTTCCCCCATTTTCCTCTGTTTCCTCCTCTGTAACAAATGAATCAGGTGAGGCAACCTCTACACCAAAGCCTGACTATATGTAGTGGTGGGATGGATGAGGAAGAACAATAAACTGACACTGAATGGTGGCAAGATGGAGGCTCAGTGGGCAAGCAGTTCCTGAGTCTGGGTGATAGATTAGTTGACTGCTCTGGTCAGGATCACACTCCCTTTCAAGGAGCAGGCACTTAGCCTGGGGATAAGTCTTCATCCATCATCACTGGCTGAGGCTCAAGTAGCTAGAAGTGTCTTTTATCAGCTATGGCTGGGACACCAGCAACAACTGTCCCTGAACAGAAATAACCGACACAGTGAGCATTGACAACCTCAAGAATGGATTCCTAGAATGTGTTTTATGTGGCGCTGCCCTTAAGGATAGTCAGGAACCTGTAGATGGTGAAGAATGCAGCACCTAAGTTGCTTACTGGAGCAACCTGCTGCCACGACAACTGCACTGGCTGCCAATATGTAAATTCTTAAACAATTTAGGACCAGGACACCTGAAAGACCACCTTCTCCCTTAAGGCTTGCCAAGTTCTATGAGGCCCTGCTGGTGGTGCCACACGCTCCACTCTGTTGTGACACACATAACCATGCCCATAGCCTTGCGGCACCTACTCTGTGGACTATCCATTTTGTGGAAATGTTTTTGAGTGTGTTAAAGACTTTATTTTCCCCAAGCATTCCTGGGTTAGTTACCTAGACACATTTTCTCAAGTCACTTTGTGGTTCTAGCTGTAAGTTGTCCCTAAGATCATCCTCCATTCCTGAGGACTGAAAAGTGACTAAAGTAACACCAAATTTAAATAAAGGATCCAGAAAGTTAAATGCCAGTTAGCCTAACATTTGTTCCAAGAAAACTGGTGGAAAGGCTACCAAAATGATTATAGGGCTGGAACAACTCCCCCTATGAAAAAAGGTTATGACATTTGGGCCTTTGTAGTTTAGAAAACAGACGAGTAAAAGGAAACTTTATAGAGGTGTATAAAATATCATGTGGAGGAAATAGATAGAGAGAAGTGTTTCTCTCTTTTCCATAATACTAGAACTGGGGAAGAGAGTGTGTGTCATCCAATGAAGCTGAATGTGGGAAGATTCAGGACAGACAATGCCAAAACACTGTGAATATACTTCATAGCACAGTGCATAAACTATTTACTACCACAAAATGTAGTCATCATGGCCACCATCTTGGCTAGCTTTAAAAGGGTTTCAGCAAATTTATGGAGAATACAGCTATCAGTGGCTACTAGCCACAATGGTTGTGTACTGCCTCCAGCAGCGGAGGTAATATGCCTCTGAATACGCATTGCTGGGGAGCACACAAGTGGGGAAAGCCCTATTGTGCTCAAGTCTTGCTTGTGGACTTTCCAAAGACATCTGGCTGGCCACTGTGAGAACAGAATGCAGAACCAGATAGCATTTGACCTGATCAAGAGAGCTCTTAAGCAGTGTTCTTAAGCAGTGTTGGGAGCAGAAGAAGATGCGACATTGGGGACAGAGCTATAAGCCCACTCCCTCTCCTTACCCTTAATGCTGTACACACAAGAAATGCATGAACAGGGCTTGTGATATTCGATCAGTCAAATCCATGGTCTATAGCAATTTACAGCATGGAATATTCACATGTAAGTTGGAGGGGGGGAGGAAAATGGAGGCCAGAGGAAAAGTCGGACTTGACCTGTTCAATACCCTGATAGCTTATAGGAAGTATCCTAGAAGGGGAAGATTAGGGTTATCAGGGCTGACTCCAGCAGTAGGTCAGGTGGGGCACTGGCCAAGGACCCAGCATCTCAGAGGGGGCCTTCACTTGCCCTAACCCAACCCTGCCAGCCAACCCAGCTTATGGATGTTGCCGTAATATCAAATATTCTTTATTTACATACTTTGCTTCTACAAAAATGTTATGTTTTTATCTCCAAAAAAGGAAGTGTGATGAGATTATAGCAGATAGACCCAAGGGTTAATTTTAGACGTGTGGGAGTGATGTATCCATTTAGTGATAAAAAAACGTTCACTAGATCATTTCAAAAGTTCAAACTATTGTATTCGTTTTCTTTGACAATAGAGGGTTGTCCTATTGGTCAAGATTTGTTTTACTTTAAAGGGGTAGGGCCAAGAGGGAGGGAGAATGTGGTTTGAGGAACAAAGCAAGGGGCCAAGGGGCCCACATATAGCCTGTGCTAGGGATGGGTGACGATTTCAATTCAGTTCGCATTTCAAGCAGAATTTATAAAATTCACAATTTTTGAAACAATATAAGAATCAAAACACAGCCATCCTTCAAAATTTGCATTTATTAGAATTTTGGGATGCAGTCCGCCAACTAAACAACATTTACAAAAATGCGTATGTTAGGGGAAAGTGTGCATAAAAATGAATGCATGAGTGAAAATAACATGCAAAAAGGCATGAAATGGTGAGAACTGGCATGCAAAAATGTGTACCTTTGTCAAAACTGCGTACAAAAATGTGTTTATTTGGAGAACGCACTAAAATGGTGGAGAATTTTCATGAGGATTCTTTTTTAAATTGCAGATTGCTGTAGAAATGTAGAGAGCCGAATTTAACGCTGGAAAAATGAGAAACTGAGAAAACTGAAACAGACAGATCTTTCCATCCCTAGCCTGTGCCAAAGGGCCCTCAGAAACCTGGAGCCTGCCCTGAGGGTTGTAAGGGGAAATGCCTTTCACATCTCCAGAACGGCATGCTCTCTAGCACTATATAGCACAACAGGAGAAGGCTTTGGCCCTGGCCATGACCAAGCAAGTAAGCAGGTAGAGAGGCAGCCAGCCCAAGCCATGTGCTCCATTAGGAAACATGCATTCATTGCTGTTTTTTTGTGGTGCACATTGCTGCTACCTTGTGGGCAGCAGGTAGATGCCAGGCAGAATAGTGAGTGAAAGGCAGTTAGATACTGTGGACAGAGCTGAGTTTGCCACCATAATGGGTTGCCCTGTGTCCCTTAAACTAGCCTCCCGTCCTCATAGGAGGTTGCTGTCCTGTTAGTTACCACTCTGGCAGTAAGTTTTAACTACCAGTCTGGTTTGCTTCTGTGTGTGTATACGTGCCATCTTTTCCTTCGTTTTGCTAAGCAAAATGTCAGACATTTCTTGAGCCAGGACACCCAGAACTCAATACATTATGCCCAATAATATATATGATGGTATGATATTCTTGTAGCTACTTCTTTAAAGAAATCACAATCCCATATATGCAGCTGTTTCTGTGACAGAGTCTAACTGTCATTGGAAAAACTAAAGCACTTTAGCATTTCAAAAATCCATACTGACTGGGCATTTACCATACACAGTTCTGGTCCCAGGCTATGGGCTGAAGGCACATGAGGCCAGCACTCTGCTGAAGCTAAGCAGGGGTCAGGTCAGGTCTAGTCAGTGCCTGGATGGGAGACCACCTGGGAACCATGTGTAAGCTGCCTTGGGTTTCTATCATGAAAAGAAAGGTGGGGAATAAATAAATAAATAAAAGGAACCCTGCTACTATAGATTGTATCCAGTGATCCTTGAGATTTCTTCAAATTGTGTAATACTGCAGTTTGGATTATGCTGTTGTAGGACATAGATTAGAGGTGTGCACTGAGCATAAGATTCAGTCTGGGCTCTGGACCCCAATTCAGTGCTTCAAAAATTGTCTAATTCAGCTTAAATAAATTCAGAGAGGCTGTCTGGTTCAAACTGGGGGTCCAAGTGTGCTTTGTCCTCCCAGTCCCTATTCACAACTGGGAAATCAAAAATTTACAGTAACTTTTTTTCCTTTTGAAAGATGTGGAGTTCCCTCCACTTAAATATTAGACAGGCACCATCTCTGTTATCTTTTTGGCACCTACTGAAACCTTCCTCTTTCAACAAGCCTTTTAAGTAGAAACCTACTGAAACCCTTCTTGTGTTGGAATTGCTTTTAAATATTTTTAAAGCTTTTTAAAAAATATGTTTTTAGTGTTTTGTTCCTTGTTGCTGCCCTGGGCTCCTTCTGGGAGGAAGGGCAGAATAGAATTATTGTTATTGTTGATAAATCTGTAGATGCAGCACGTCTTCCTGAGTGAGTAAAGCCTGTCAAATTTATAATATTCTCCCCCTTCTCCCAAAATTAATTTTGTCCAGAATATGATGAAATTTGCAGGCAAGATCATTCCGAGGGAATTAATCTTACAAAATTTCAGAAAAATAGCTGCAGTAGTTTTCCTGCAAGAGCACAGTCATTACTGTTTTGGGCTAGATGAAAAAGAAATAACTTAATCTCTTCTTGCATTTTGTGGGCAATTGTTCTGAAAACTGCAGAAATGAAACAGGTAGCCTGGATTTTTTTTAAAACCCTGCCAAATACACACAAGGCCTTCTGTGCTAAGCACTTTTTAAGTTGATTTGGGGAGAGAACTAGAAGGAATTTACTTTTGTGGTGAAATCATTCCCTCTGACTATAAGCTAGAACTGTCAGTCATGAATGAGCTCCCCTCCTTCCCCATCCTGGCATCTTCCTTAAACTTCCTTAACCTTAGCTCTTGCATAGCAATAGGAAGCAATAGGAAGCTGTCTTATACCAAGTCAGACCACTGGTCGATCCGCCAAGACATCCCACTTTGCATACTCCTAATAAACATACAGAGGAAGCCATATTGGCTCAGATGTTGATTATAATATTGACAGATTTTCTCTTCCTCAGTCCCTTTTATGGCTTTTGGTTCATTAAACAATTCCAGCTTTCACTTCTGTGTAAAACGTCATTCCTGTGGCCATGGTGTTTACAAACAGAATTACTACTGCATGCTAATTAAATACTTGGTTACCGCCAACTTAATTTTACTCTTAAGAAACGTTCAGTGGTTTCATGGGAGCTGTGGAGGGCAGAACAGAATTATAAATGTCTGCAGCCCTGTTATTAGAACAGCGGTGCATGGTGTTGAGCTCAATCCTTTTGATGCCATGAAGGCTCAAGTGTACAGAGCTCTTGCTGTAACAGCTAATGCTACATGAAATCTGGGGCTTCCTATATTATTTTTCCTGTGTGGAGATCAATATTAATGTAACATGGGTAGGGAACCTGTGATCCTCCAGATTCACCTTCCATCAACCCCAGCTCTTATCAGTCCAAGCCAGCATGGCCAACAGTCAAGGATTATGGGCTTGTATAATAACATCTGGAGGACCATAGGCCTTCCCCCTTGCAATATAGGAAAAGGTGTGCATTTTATAATGTACAGAACTGGTGGATCCATGCAGGGCAAGGCAGTTGTCATTACATACATCCATGTATCTGTTACAGAAATAACACTCAGGCAACCCTTTATATATTACAAAATGCACACATTAATTTTTTCTTACGGAAAGAAAAAAAGATAACCCAGGGCTCTAAGACAAATTTTTAGTCGACAGTTGGCTATAATTCTGAGATTAGATTGGTCCTTTCCTCCAGTGATTAATTACTTATGCAGTCAGTGAGTGATGATCATCTAGTGGAATTAAGTGTTCTAAAGGGATTCATCTTGTGATGGACTCTGCACCAATCAGCTTTTGGGCAAACTTGTTATTTGCAGCATGTCTGAAATATGAGGGCTGCAGACTTTATCTTGAATTGAATCACTTCAGATAAACTGCAGCTGATCATTTGATCTGGGTAGGTCTGCAGTATCATATTACACTATTGATTCAGCATCTACAATGGCTCCCTATTACCTTTCAGTCTAATTTCCAACTTATGCTTTAAGATGGATTCCTGCATTGAACAGGGGGTTGGACTTTATGGTCTTGTACCCCCTTCCAACTTTACTATTCTGATTCTAGGGGTTGATAAGAACACATAAAGCCTTTGGCCTGGGCCAGATGTACCTGAGTGTGCCACTACTTAAGGTGCATCACAGTTTCTAAGATCAACTAAGTGCACCCTCTTACATTTACCATCTATATACCAAATCAGGACTGCAGGTACCCATGGAGGTATTCTTGGTGGCTATCTCTTCATTGTCAGGCATCCTTCCAAGCATAGTCCAAGAGCAGTATAAAAGTTTTTTTAAATTTGGTTTTGGCTGACCAAGGATATGGTGGTATGAAGGAACTATTCTAGTATTTTATATTTAAATGATACCCCTCCCATGAGCCAATCCCATGCCCTGCACATGTCAATCAAAGAGCTGGAAGATACCTTAGAGGTCATCTAGCCCAACCCTCTGCTCAATATAAGATCTACAATGCAGGATGCAACTAGAGTAGCTATAGAGCCTCTGCTTAAATATCTCCAGTGAAGCAGATCCCCCCCACACACCACTTGAGGCAGTCTGTTCCACCGTTGAACATTTCTTACTGTTGAGAGGTTTCTTCCAAAGTGTAGTCAAAATCTGCTTTCTTGCAATTTCCACCCATTGGCTCTAGTCCTCTCCCCCGGAGCAGACAAAGTCTACTCCATCTTGTGAATTACAACACTGTAGATATTTGAAGACAGCCATTAAATCTCCACAGTGGGGTGCGGCACAGTTCATAAGTCTGGTGATTTAATTGCCCCCTCCCTCTGTGCTGAAACATCCATTTTAATCTTCAAGTCTAAAAAACATACCTTCACTTCTACTGAGTTCTTGGACAGTTAACTCAGCAGAGGAACACAGTGACAAATTGGGAACCATATCAAAACGAGCATTTCACAGGCAGCTTACTGAAATCAGCTTAGCATATGCAAGAGCACAAGTAGCGAAAGACGTGTTGTGAGGCTGATTGGGCACGATTAAAACATCATAACTGTGCCTACTGTGTGGCAGTGAGGGAGGCGAAGAAGACCCACTTCTCTGCCTCCATCTTATCCTCAAGTAGCCATCCAGTGGAGCTTTTCCGTATTGTCAGGGGTCTGTTGACATCAACTCCAGGAAATGGAGTTTTAGACCCTTCGGAGGCCCACTATGAATTGTTTGCAAGGCACTTTGAGGGTAAAGTTGCTCATCTCAGTAGCAGTCTTTATGCCCCCTCCATATCTACTGTAGTCCCCAATGAGGTGTCCAGTGCAACATTTGCTGCAACTTCTTGGGTGACTTTTGGCCCCCTAGCAGTTGTACTGTGGGGTGCTGCAGGGTATCATCTTGTCCCCCATGCTGTTTAACATCTATATGAAGCCCTTGGGAGTGGTCATCAGGAGATTTGGGCAAGGTGTCAGCACTATGCTGACAATGCCCAGCTCTATTTCTCCATAACATCTGAATCGGGAGAGGGCGTGCAAGCCCTGCACTGCTGCCTGGACTCAGTGGTGGGCTGGATGAGGGCCAACAAACTGAGTCTGAATCCTAGCAAGATGGAGGTGCTGTGGGTTGGTGGTCCCCGAGTTCAGATAATTGGTCAGTTGCCTGCTTTGGATGGGATTGTACTCCCTCTGAAAGAGCAGGTTCATAGTCTGGGGTTGCTCCTGGATCCATCTTTGTAACTAGAGGACCAGGTGACCTCAGTGGCCAGGAGTGCCTTTTACCAGCTGCAGCTGGTAAGACAGCTGTGACCGTTTCTGGACTGGGATAGCCTAACCACTGTTGTCCATGGACTGGTAACCTCCAGGTTGGATTACTGTAATGCGTTCTGTGTGGGTCTGCCCTTGAGGTTGGTCCAGAAATGCAGTGGGGAGGCTGCTCACTGGGGCAGGGTATCACCAACATGTCACCCCACTGCTGAAAGAACTGCACTGGCTGCCCATTTGCTACCAGGCAAAGTTCAAGGTTCTAGTTGTGGTGTACAAAGCCCTATACAGCTTGGGACCAGGATACATGGAAGACCATCTTATCCCTTATATACCCAGTCGATCACTGCGCTCTGCAGGTGAGGGCCTCCTGCAGATACCATCTTATCAGGAGTTCCATTCTGCACAACATAGGAAACAGACCTTTAGTGTGGCGGCACCTACCCTGTGGAATTCCCTCCCCTTGAATATTAGGCAGGCACTATCTCTGTTATCTTTTCGGTGCCTTTTGAAGACTTGCCTCTTTCAACAAGCCTTTTAAGTTGAGACCTATTCCAGTCTGAGTCTCTGTTGGAATTGCTTTTTTAATATGTTCTTAAACCTTATTTAAAAAAATGTTTTTAATCTTAGAAGATGTTTTGAAAGCATTTTTAAGAAACGTTAAAGATGTTTTTGTTTTAATGTGTTTTAAAGTTTGTTTTTATGATGTTTTAAAGTTTTTAGTGCTTTTGTTTGCTGCCCTAGGCTCCCGCCAGGAGGAAGGACAGGATATAACTCAAATAATAAATAATTATGCAAAGAAACAGCAACCAAGTAAAATCAGGAGACTGATCTCTTGGGGAGTTTAGTGGACTGGAATAGCTCTACTTAAAGGTAGGGAAATAATAACCTCTCATGTAGATTCATTACTATGTAGGACTCAGGACCACACACAGTCCGCCACCACCCCAAACACAGAATGCAATACAATTGCTAGGAAATATATATAAAATGGATCCTGTGAATGGCTCTTTAAATGTTTGCTTGAACTTCAGTACAAAATTGGGAAGCTACCACATGCACTATTTGAGTTCCTGCCTGTGATACTCAGAAGCCAGCTTGCCATATGCCCCTATATGACATGCTTATTTTAAGAAAGTAATGTTAGATTCAAGATATGGAGAGACGGCATACAAGAACAAACCATGACAATGGGCCATCTCATGCAGCGTTGTCAGGCCTGACCAATTCAGAGTCTTGCTGGAGATCTTCAACTGTTCGTTGCAAGATACTAATCTTTTAAATAGCAATGCCAGGGATGGAACCAGGGACCATACATATGCACATCATGTGCTATGTTACATGTAGCTTGATACAAACTATGTGTGGTGGGGTGGAAATTAATCTTAGCAGAGCTGCTCATGACTACTAGCACTATACTAGAGCAGATCTGAAACAGGGAGGCAATTTTCATTAACATTTTTGCACCTCCCTCAAAATGCCCCATTTATGGTGTTTTTTCATGTTTCTGTTTTGTTGTGGTTTTACAAAAACATTCATGGAGGAAGAGGGAACATATTCACCTCTTGCCAAGACAATTGCGCTGATGCCTCCTGCCTTGCTGTGCTGAGCTGTCAGACAATTAAACTGCTGGTGCAGTAAAGCAATACCGGGAACGCTGGCTTAGTCACCTTGCCAATGGGTCAGTGCATTCTCTCTTCCTTTCTTCATTCAGAGTGACAGTAACACAGGGGTTCATTTGGCCTTAGCAATATTGTCACATAGCTAGCTCCTATTGGAAGCGTGGTGCCATGACATCACACTAGGTACAGGATCACCAATTGGTACCCAAGCAGCGGCCAGCAGGGGTAGCCAGCAGAGGTAAATGTTTGGGAAAGGTACACTTTCAAGGACTGTTCTGTGCCTCCCACAAGGACACCTTGTCATGCCAGAATTGTTCACCCATGAAAAATGTAGCACAGCACTAGTTTTGATACCAAATAATGTTCTTTAAAACAAAGATGTTGGCTGCATTTACTAACCCCCTCTCCTTCTAGGCACAGAAGACACACTTCTACAGTTCCTACACCTTCACTTTTTTATTTTGAAGATCCTAACTTAGACTCCTCTAACAAGTCTCTCCAGAGTTCTTCCAGCACCACCTTCCTTTCAGCATTTCTTGTGGCTCAGTCTGTGTTGCCTGCTCCTTCCTGGTTTCAGGCGCTGAAGCCTTGGGGTGCCCCTCTTGTTGTGGGAGCTCACCTGTAGTCACCAGCTCACCTTCAGTTTCCACAGGGTTCAGGATGTTCTCTGCTAACTCTTCAATGTTTTCCAGGCTCAGCAGGCCAAGGCCTCTGTAGTAGTCATTCAGCACTCTCTCGAGAATTCTCACTGCATCAGAAGTTCTGAAGTGATTCTCCAGGACTTGGGACAGCCGATACCAAACTGAGTGGAGCTGGGCGGGATTTGGCTTAGTGGGCTCCTCAAGATAAGCTCGCTCAGGTTTTTTAATGACCAGATAGAGGATGGACTCTGGGCCGATGAGATAGTCTGATAATCTGTGCTCCCCTTCCAGTACTTTGCCCTGGTACAACAGGGTCTGCTGGTTCGCAGGGACATTCAGCTCTTCTGACACCAGGCTTTTTACCAGAGAGATCCTCTCCTCGCCGGATACCTGAAGGCGGCACTGCTGCCCAAGCAGCCTCTTCACTGTGAGCAGCATTGCCTTTTTCAGTGGGCTAGAAAACCAAGCCCTGCTTCAAAGAGGGAACAGACAGCCCCATGGAAGGGTCAAAGAGAAGGGATGTGATTGGATGATTTCTCTCTGATGTCATAATTCTACTAGGGCTAGTCTTTATGAAATATACCCTGCTGCACTGATGAACTTTACCTGTTCGGCTAGACAGTTAACATCTAGGGGGAAAGATAATTTAGTTTTGAATTAACTACTTTTCTGCTAACTAGCTGCTGCTCATGTAGCAACTGTTAATTATTCTCAGCGTAACTGATCCCTCTTTGCATTGGTTTCACGTGTTCCATACTTCACTCTGGAGACAATGATGCAAAGTTCTTTTGCAGCAAGTAAGAGCATGTGGAAGATGTGGGGTTTGACAAGCAAAAGCAAACTAGCCAAGAATTTCTGTGGAGGACAGTAGTTATTCCAAATCCCAGAACTGTCAACATTATTTTCCTAATACTAGTTCCCCTGGGATTGCACCCAATAATTACTAAAACTTATTTTATATTCAAGTCAGTTGCCATCAAGGAAGTGCATACCCCACAATAGCTGTGACATTCTTAGTAGGAGTCCCAACAATGAAAATGTAGTGCAAATAGGCAAGGGTATGGATAGGTATCTAGAGAGAGATAATGGCATAATTTGTATTATATTTTTTTTCTTTCAGAAAAGGCTGTTGTGTTGACAAAGATGTGTTCCACATTCAAAAGTGCAAAGGAGCAGAGTTAGGATTGCAACAAAAGAAAGGGCTGCCGTAGTGATCTGTACATAAGATACTGCCTTCCACCTGCTCATGCTCCACAAGATTTAGTCGAGTGACATGAAGGCACAGAATGCCGGTGCTCATTGGCTACCCCAGACTTTTGAAAGCATTGTAAGACATTTTTGTTAGAGGTTTGAACCTGGCCTCTAGATTGAATCCTATGATCTCACAGACCCTGATTATTGTAGTGAGATTACAGTGGGTTAGTCACTGGGTTACTTCCTCCACCAGGTCTCATATGAAGTCTCTAAACTGACTAGCAGTGCAATACTATACCTATTATTTCTTAGGTTGTTGCTATTATATATGTATTTTATACATTCCTTATTATAATAATTGCTTTAATTTTTTGTATTGTATAGATGTGATGTTAAGTATTTACATATATTTGCTATGTTCTATGTTGTAAACCACCCTGGGATCTCTTGATAAAGGGGGTATATACATTGAATTATTATTAATAATGATGATATCTGCTCAGAAGTAACTCTTACTGAGTTCAGGGGGGCTTACTCCCAGGTAAGTGAGAATAGGATTTTAGCCTAACTACCCTAGACTAAGTTGACCACTTAATAATTGCAGCATCAAAGGGTCATTTGCATCTATAAATGAACCATCACTAATTAGAAAACAAGTAAACACTGTGTTCCCCATTTTAAACAGTTTTCAAAGGAGATCATTTATACTTTTAAATGCAAATCGTGAAGACATGCTGAACAAAGACATGCTGAAAATACTCCCATTTTAAGAACAAGGCTCTAGGGCAGCCTTTCCCAACAAGTGTGCCTCCAGATGTTGTTGGACCACAACTCCCATCAGCCTCAGCCAGCATTGCCAATGGTCAGGAAAGATGGGAGTTGTGGTCCAACATCTGGAGGCACACTGGTTGGGAAAGGCTGCTCTAGGGTTTATCTGGTTTTGTTAATTCTAAGTTGGCAGACATGGTTGTTCCCATTTAGCTTAGTGTTTCTTACGTGCTTGGCAGAGATGTAAGCAACAGAGAAGATAGGGATACCACCAAAGTAGGATGTTTTAAGCACACTGGAAGTAGGTTGGTCTCTCCCATTCAACATTCTAAGTTAGAGAATTCAGGATGACCGAGGAGTAATAACAGACTTGCCAAAACAACCCCAGTGCTGACTTGTTTCATTTTATCTGTTAGAGACAAACAACTCAGCCAGGGAATTTCTTTTGAAGTTTGGCCAATGGAACTTGGTGGTGTAAAACAGCATTTTGGGACGTTTACCACACAATAGCTCCTCTCAATTATAGTGAGTGTAAGCAAGTGTAATTACAGAATCAAAGCATATAATCAACCCAGTGATTGCTGTAATTAAAAACCAAAATTGCCTGCTGAAGTGTGTCTTGTATGTCTACAAACCTGAGCTTGTAGAAGACTAGAAGGAAACAGGATTGTGGGCAGGAATAAGAGGCCCTTTTGTTAAAGACATTGCTATACATGGAGGACTGTATACAATGCCGGTCCTAATCAAAATAGACCCATTGAAGTTAATAGACATGACTAACTTAGGTTCATTTATTTCAGTGAATAGGACTAGTATTGAACACAACCCATATTCCTCAATGTCCCATGAGGACATAAACACAGGCTGAAGACACACTGCTGCTTCAAAAGCAGCCAGACTGTTTTCACTGGCTTTGGTTTAAAACGTGTTTGTCCAGGACTGGACGCATCTTCCTTCCCTACTCCTGATTTCAGACCTTTTAGAGTTGTTTTTAACTCCAGATGAATTATTTGAAACAATTGTTATGTTTTTGAATTGATTGTTATTGATGTCATCATTTGCGTTTTTGTAAGCAGCTTTGAGCATATTTGTATGGAAAAGTGGCCTATATATTCAAGTAATAAATAAAAATAAATAAATTAGAGAAAGGATCTCTGAAGATCAAATCCTGTAAAGAAAATATTTAAACTCACTGAAATGAACAAGCTTGGGTTGCACAACACTGCACAGGATCAAGCAGCTAAGCTCTTTACACACCACAAAAAGCAACTATCAACTGCATGTAGCCCTTTATCCAATACTCTTGCATGTCTTTCTTGGGTAATAATAGTAAACCTTCAACCTGCAATAAAGTGGGATTGGGGCCAGTTGCATAGTGGCAAATTCAGAAGTGCAGGGTCGTTACCCCCCTCTTTGCTGCCAAGTTGAGAATGAGATGCTTGTTACTGCCTTCTCCCATAGACATCTCTAGGAGCCAGTAAGGATGAAATGGGAGTGCGTTAGCTACTAAGTGGCTGACACACCACCTTGCACTCTGATTGGCTCCAATCAGCAGGAAAGGGCAAGGAAGCATGTTAGAAGACTCTTCTCAGTAGCTAACAAACTCCCCTTTCATGCTGATTGGCTCACAGGATGCTAGAGACATAGAGACACTACTCCCAAAAAAGTTAAGGGTGCTAAGATACCCCCCCCCAAAAAAAAACACTCCAGATGACCACAACCCTGTTTGGGGAGGGGAGCCATACTATTCTCCACTTGAGTTTAGAGAAGTCTTTTGTCAGTTCACAATTCTTTTTTGGCAGAGTCTCTGAAGAAAGATGAAACTGATATGGACTTCTCCAGCCAGCACTCACACTACTTACACTATCTTGTTTTTTGTTTATTCCTGCTGCAAGGAGCCTGGTTTGTGGCTTCCACTCTCCTGGAGTTCAGGAGGTCTCTTTCTCAACTGTAATGCACATTGATACATATTATGTACTGTACCTTCCTGCAGATGAGCTCTTTCAAGGCAGCAGCAACATGAGCAGTGCTTCCTGCACAATCTCTTCCATTGTTCACGTGCAGATTACAAGCAATAGCCAAAGTGTGCCCGGGAAAGCGGTTGACCACTAGCATCACATTCTAAGTAGCCCCCACATGGGAGCATTCCACTCCAGGACAAGTGTTGTGAGAATCAATCAGGTCTCCAAACAGGCTAGATATTGGACTCTAGATTTGCAGGTAGGTAAAGGATTAGAAATGTTACCAGAGATTGTAGCTGCGGGGGGAAAGGTAATTTCTACAGTATTATGAATACTAGTTCATACTTGGCTCACATCACTTTTGTCCTGTGCTGCTTCCACCCGTGAGTGTGAGAAGGCATTGGCAAAGATGCTCTTATCTGACAGCTGTTGGAAGGGGTCCCCACTTCAGCCCTACTGTGTTTTTTTCTGCAACAAAGGCCATAGCAAGATTGCCAGTATTACTTTGCTCTGAAGCTCCAGTTGTTCAGCCCAAACCAACAGGGATAGAGCTGCTTGCTTCTGCCTACCTGCATGATTTTCTTTCTACCCATGAATGCAAATGACAAGAGAGTATCTTATCCCCAGATCTAGTGTGTGACAACAAAGGTTTGTAGAGATGGACTTTGGTTAAGGAAAGGTGAGCATGCATGCACTCAGCAGGGCTAAGCAACCTTGAGTACAGGACCATTTCATCTGCACGATGCTAAGAGTTGCATCTCAGCCAACTGAGCAGCCTGAGTGTGCCTTGTCTGCACTCCAAGTATTATTAGAAGAATCAATTATTCTCTCAAAAACTGCTTATGTATTCCAGTCATCAATACACAAACTCTGGGTCTTTGCTTTTGTAGACAATAAAATATCCTCAATAAAACAGAGGCAGGAGCCATTTGATATTAAGAATGTAACAGCCCTTCTTGGTCAGGCCAAAGGCCCATCTAGTCCAGCATCCTAGTCTCACAGCAACTAACCAGATGCCTATGGGAAGCCTATAAGCAGGACCGGAGTGCAGCAGCACTCTCCCCACTTGTGTTTCCCAGCAAATGGTATGCAGAGGCACACTACTTCTGAAGTGGAGGGAAAACATAGCCACTATGGCTAATAGCCACTGATAGCCTTATGCTCCATGAATTTATCTAATATTCTGTTAAAGCCATCCAAATTGGTGGCCATCACTACAACTTCTGGGAGTTTAATTATGCGTTGGTGAAGTTCTCTTGTCTGTCCTGAATTTTACAACTTTCAGCTACATTCATGATTCTGGGTTCTAGTATTTAGAGGGACAAAAACTTCCATCTACTTTCTCCACATTATACATATTCCCCACCGGTTCAGTCCCTATTAAGATTTTTTTGCCCCAACATGCTTACATTGAATTGCACTCACCATTTTACTGCCCCATTCTCTTTCTTGTGGCATTAATAGTGTATTAGTATCCTGGTTGTAAACTACCTTAGATATTTTGTAGAAAGGTGGGCTGTATTCACAATTAATGAATAAAATAAACTCACTGCCTCATTGCCAGAAAGGGGCACTATTTCTTATTATCTAGAGACGTATGAAATTCCTCTTATTTTTCAGCAAAGAAAATTATAGTCTGAGTGGCCCAGCAGAAATCTCAGCCTGCATACTATTAGAGCAATTTTGCTAGAAAACTGACCTCCCCCCCATCCCATTTCAGACAGATGGGAGATCACCAAAGAATGTATTAAACTGTTTATTGCCGTATTAAATTATTTCTATTGTGAGGTATTCTGAGGTTTTTTGAGGGATGAGAAGGATGAGGTAAACAAAATAGCTTGCAATTACTTTATCTGGTAAGAGTCTTCTTTTGCAACTTTAAGTAGTAAACAAGTCTACTACTGCAAGGTGACTGTGCAGGAAGGGACCCTAGGTGCATGCATTCCTAGTTCAATACTGCAGCAATAACTCCTATTGCTTAAAATGTCTAAGGAAAATGCAAGTATCCTTCCTCTATCCACAGCCATCAGTGCACTCATGGGAAGAGGGGAAAGCAGATGACTAAGCTGCAGTCTGTATTCATCATACAAGTGGCCCCATCAGCTGTGTCACAGACCAGCAACTGCTAACAGAATAATTTAATATCAGGATTTCACTTTAACAGCAATTTTAAAAAAGCAATAGTATACCACTCTGAAAGGAAAAAGCTGGTCACATGCTTGCTCATATCAGAAAATAAATTTGTACATATCAAAGAACAGGAATTTTGCAATACCCGCCAGCCAAGCATAACCACCATCTAGTGGCACTACCAGGCTACCCCCAAATACTTCCATTCAACACTGGAAGGCTAACCTGGTCTTCTCTGCCTCCTGCCCCCAATTCTATCTCCCTGTAAACAATGTAGAGAAATTGAGCTAGCTGAGGGGTAAAGCTAAGCCAAGCATGAAATTGACTGAACCCAGGGAGGCAAAATGGAGGTAATCTGTAAGCGGGACCTGTCAAGTGATACATCCACCCATTTCACCACCAGGCTCTCTGAAGATGGTGGGTAGCAGGGAGAAACCAGAATGGTGTACCCTTCAGTGTATTGCATACCTCTTTCCTGGCAATAGCTGTAGGACTTTAGACATAAAAATGATATCATGAGGTAGGGCATGTGACAAAGGAGTGAGAAGAGAGAGTGTACGACTTAGCCCCTCTGGATGACTTATCTGTGAGGATCATAGGAGGTAGATCTCACTTTTCCCCCATCAGGAGGAATGGCAGCCTGATCTTTCCTGAAGAGCAGCAACTTGTTCTATTGCAACTGATGGGGTTGATACATAAGGTCCTACGTTCATTCTAATAGATTGCACCTGGAGCACTTAACCTCTAGCAGAGAAGCTCTTCTGACTTAGCTCTAGTAGACCCATCTGAGTGGCCACACCCAACTAAGGCAGGGCCAGAGGGGGGAAAAAGCACCTCAGATACAAAGGCCTAATTAGGGACAGTAGCCCTCAGCATGTTCAGACACTGCTCCATAACTGGGAGAAAGTCCAATTACCATTAGCTCCCTACTAGACAGCTATTGGAAACGTTTCTTACCATTTTTCGAAAGTCTCCAGCCCAACAGCAAAAAGAAATAGATTGCACCAATATTCCAACTAACCTGGTCCCACCCAAGGAAGGGAGAGATCCTCTATTCTCCCTTTTGAAGTCCCCAACGTTCACTGAGCAGAACAGTCTGGACTTATTTCCAAGAAAGAAATCTCAGGATCATACACATAAGCAGCCACTGTAAGATGAAAGATATTTTGTTGTTTTTAATGATTGTTCATTCTTTTATGCAACCGTATGGTTTTGTTGCATGATCATCTCACCATCACACTGTGTTAAAAATGCAGAGACTGGAGGGAGCCCCATGGCCTCAGTATGATACACCTTGAAGAAGCTTAGAACCGCATCTGTAGCACCATCACAATTATTGGAGTGTCTGCCTGGTAGCGCTTGCTCAAACTGCATTTGCTTTACTAAAACTGGATTCTTATTCTAAACTGACCAGGTATGCTTTGGTCCCTGCTGCTTTCTGCCTGGGAGACATTCTGCAACTTCAATGATGTAAACTGAACATACAGGAGTGTTTGGGTTTAAGTAATCCAGGCTCAGTGTGAAGTGCTGGAGCAGTTCCATCTACTGCTATGGTTTTGTAGTAGCATTTTAATGGTACCCCAGACCTTTCAAATAAGTAACATTAGAATTGTAGCTTAAGTACATAATCAGCCTACAAAGCAAAGCAAAAACAAAACAGAAAAAAATACCACCATACTGCAGTACTTGGTGCTGACCTATTGTACTTGCTTATTCTTCAATGTTTATAAATACAATAAGCTACACCAGCTGTGGGGAACCTTTGGCCTTCCAGATGTTGCTGAACTACAACTCCCATAATCTCTCGCCATTAAGCCAGGCTTGCTGGCACTGATGGGAGTTGTAGTTCAGCAACATCTGGAGGCCCAAAGGTTTCCTACACCTGGGCTATACCCAGATGCAGATCTCCTAGGGAATTGAAAGCATCTACTTTATGAACAGATCCACTTATTTACTTAAAGTAAATGCCTTCCACCTTATTCCATGTAATGGTTTGCAGAGACTCAGAAGCTAGGTTCTTCCAAAACAGCAATGGAAGTGGCAAACCTTTGTCTGGACTGTACCATTCCAGACTGCTGTGGGGGCTATTTGCCTTGGGAAAGTCCAGATACAGGCTTGCCACCATCTTCTGTTTACGAGTACTAGACTGGAGTGGAGCATAGGATGAATTATTTGGCTGGGTCAGCAACATCCAGATTGAGGAGACTGGGAATGAATATGTCACACTTAACCAAGAAGCACAGGCACAAATAAGGGGCCTGGCAGGGAGTCAGATTAAGGGAACTGCACTGGTGTGCACATCTGTGCTGACAAACTGTTAAAATTCAGTTATCCCTAGCAGAGGAAAGAGGAAAGGATGGCACATTGGTGAAAACAGAAAAATGTTAAGAGCTTCCCCCTCTAGTGCAGCTTCTAAAGCAGAAGATTACTTGATGAAAAGAAATAGATAATATTCAACTACACTGTGTTATAATTTGCAGTTGTTTAGACACGGTTTGACTCTACTAGGGGAACAAAATGGGACAACAGCCTTGATATAAATTAAGTGGCCTTCCCCAAGCAGGGGCAAACCATTTATAATGCTTCTACCAGATGAGAGCACTGCTGGCACTGCTATAAACACATCCTATTCCCAATTCCTGATTCTCTGAATTATACATGCACTAGATGGGACTCCAGATCTCCCCCTTTCCTGTATCAGTAGGAACAAATCTATCTTTTCTCCTTTCATCGACACCACCATCAAGCTGCTGTCTTTCCTAGAAGCTAACAGGAAAAGGGTTCCAGTCTGTCCTTTTGAGATAACGGTGCAGCCATAGCAGAAAAAGATGCCATCTTACTTTTGGAAGAGAATAGCTAGCCAACGTCAGTGGAAAGAAGCCTGACAAGGAGCACTGAACAGCCATTGGTGCTGACATTGATATTTTGCTCAGTGTTGTTCAATTAATCTGGGTCTCAAAGTGAATTACTCTGAATCCATTTAGCACCTTCTGAACCATTCAGTAACTGAAGCAGCCCAAAAGATGTGGGAAAGCCATATTGCCAGGTCCTTCAACGCAGTATAAATCCATGCTGCCACCTGGAGGAGAAGGGAAGAACTGCAGATTACAAGCCAATGAAAAACCAGTTTATCTTCTCTCTATGCCTGATTGACTGAAGAGAAGCCTGGTCCTTGGGAACAAGTACTAGCTCCATTTGCCTCTTATCAAACGTCATTGCAGCAATTCCTCCCAACAGATGGGTCTAGAAAAAACTTCCCTTTCTAGCCACAAATCATAATTCATTTGGAAATCTTCAGGAAGCTCCACACGCTGGCCCAGAACACTCTGCAAACAGTTATCCACAGGTAGAAAATCAGGATTGCTATGAGCTCGGTCATAGCGCCTAGAGTTGAAACGCTCTATGCTGGCCCGCAGAGCACACTCCTCAGCCTGGAAGTCCCATGGACGTGCATCCAGATCTGCAAAAATCATGAAGCAAACCATCAACTGAATGACCCCAGTCACACCCCCATCATGAAAAACTACAATCCTTTGCTAGACATGCCAACGCCTACTCTAGAAGCCTCAGATTTTCATCTTTCACAGTAGGATAGAAAACTACTCCGAAATCAACCAAAACCCCCCATTGTTTCCCAAACAGCTGTCTGATATACATCCATGAGTTATCAGGCTGCCAAAAATGTTTTTCTAAGGTACATGATAGGGACAATGTTTGTGTCTACTTAATAAATTAAGATTTGGTGGGTATGTAACAACATTTCTTACATGCAATTCATTGGTACCCACAAGGGAGCATGCACTTTGACTTGACCGGAAACAACATTCATCCACTTTGTAAGAATACTATTTGGTCCTTTTCATCGAAGCTTTGCTCAGTGCAACTCTGTACAAAGAGCTAAGGAAACTAGGCTGAGAGCCAGAGCAAGTACTCCTTTCTCTTTTTGGAGAGGTCCTCAGTGTTGAGTGAAGACCAGGATTAGCGCTACATTACATAAATACCACAGATGGCATAACTGAAAAGGCTTGACATACTGAAAAGGCTTGACATACAGAAAGACAGTTAAGTGATTTTTCAGAGCTCAGATTTGTCAGTTAATAACATGCCCTAAGGAATATGCAAAAACTAATCATGGGTTACATGTGTGGCTCCTTGTAGCATAAGCTTGGACAGGTGGTTCCTAGTGTTCTCCACTATTAACACTATTCCACAGGGAGGAGGCATGTTTATCTGTCTAAGCAAAAAAGCATCTATAAGCCCATACATCTTGCTGACATGTTGCATAGAGCAAAGTTGTAACACCAATCAAGTTATCTCTGCCAGATATATATATGGCTCTCCTAATTAACTCTGGTCCTCATGGTCCATGTCCTTATGTCTCCAGGCTCCTTGTCCATTTCTATCAAGAATGAACCTTAAGAGTTTTCAGTTTGGAGTTTTTACCCTGGAGGTCAGTTGTCAATACACAATATAGTCCAACACTCAGTGTAGTACAACAGAGGGGAGAAAAAGCTGTTATGCAACAGTCTGCCCCTGGAGACTAATGGAATCCACTGGATTCCTGAATGCCCTGGGGGAGTTCCCAGAAGATAGAGCAGGTTACCCTGTTGAAGCCCTTGTCACGCTGTGGAAGAGTGAGCCACATCGGGCTCTTGACATGGTTGTCCCCAAGTGCCCTCTCCGGCATTATTGAGTCCGGTTTGTACCTTGGTACACCAGTGAGCTAAGGGCAATGAAACAGGCTGGATAACGGCTAGAGCACAAGTGGTGAAAGACGTGCTGTCAGGATGATCAGGCACAAGTAAAGCATCATAACCATGCCTGCTGTGTGGTGGTGAGGCCGGCGAAGAAGGCCCACTTCTCTGCCTCCATCGCATCCCCAAGTAGCAGTCCAGTGGAGCTTTTCCGTATTTGTCAGGGGTCTGTTAACATCAACTCCAGGAAATGGAGTTTTAGACCTTTTAGAGGCCCACTGTGAATTGTTTGCAAGGCACTTTGAAGTAAAGTTGCTCTCCTCCGTAGCAGTCTTGATGCCTCATCCACATCTACTGTAGTCCCCAATGAGGTGTCCAGTGCAACATCTGCTGCAACTTCTTGGGAACGGTTTCAGTTGATGTGGCTTGATGACGTAGACAAGGTGGTTGTGTTGATGCGGCCAGCAACATGTCCTCTCAACCCTTGCCCTTCTTGGCTTATTAAAGCTTGCTGAGGGGGTTTGACTGAGTGGATCCAGGGTGTGGTCAACGTATCATTGTGGGAGGGAGTGGTTCCAGCCGCCCTGAAAGAGGTGGTGATCTGACCGCTCCTGAAAAAGCCCACCCTGGACCCACTGGTCTGCGACAATTACCGACCGGTCGCAAATACCCCCTTCTTAGGGAAGGTGATTGAGAGGGTTGTGTCGCAGCAATTACAAGTACTCTTGGATGAAACAGATTATCCTGACTTATCCCAGTCTGAGTTCAGGCCTGGTTATGGGACTGAATTGGCCTAAGTCGCCCTGATGGATGACCTTTATTGGAAGGAGGACAGGCGGAGTGCAACCCTGGTACTCGTACTTGATCTCTCAGCAGCTTTTGATACCACTGACCATGGTATCCTTCTGGGCCAACTTGGTGTGATGAGTATTGGAGGCACTGTTTTACAGTGATTTCAATCCTATCTCCAAGGTCATTTTCAGAGAATAGCATTGGGCTTTTCAGAGAATAGGATTGTCTTTTGGGCCCTGGCAGTTGTACTGTGGGGTGCCGCAGGGTACCATCTTGTCCCCCATGCTGTTTAACATCTATATGAAGCCCTTGGGAGTGGTCATCAGGCAATTTGGGGCAAGGTGTCAGCAGTACGCTGATGATACCCAGCTCTATTTCTCCATAACATCTGAATCGGGAGAGGCCGTGAGAGCCCTGGACCGCTGCCTGGACTCGGTGGTGGGCTGGATGAGGGCCAATAAACTGAGTCCGAATCCTAGCAAGATGGAGGCGCTGTGGGTTGGTGGTTCCCGAGTTCAGATAATTGGTCAGTTGCTGCTTTGGATGGGGTCATACTCCCTCTGAAAGAGCAGGTTTGTAGTCTGGGGGTGCTCCTGGATCCATCTTTGTCGCTAGAGGCCCAGGCAACCTCAGTGGTTAGGAGTGCCTTTTACCAGCTTCGGCTGGTAAGACACCTGCGGTCGTTTCTGGACTAGGATAGCCTGACCACTGTTGTCCACACACTGGTAACCTCCAGGCTGGATTACTGTAATGCATTCTATGTGGGGCTGCCCTTGAGGTTGGTCCGGAAGCTGCAGCTGGTGCAAAATGCAGTGGCGAGACTGGTCACTGGGGCAGGGTATCTGTTGGTCAGTGAAGCATGCTGTGAGACTCACAGACAGGGTTTTTAGCAGAGAGAGTGAAACCTGAAGCAGAAGGGTTAAGCTGTGAGAACAGAGCGCCAGGTTTGCCAAGGTCAGTAGCTGGCTGGGAAGCCTGATAAGGTGGGAAGCTTGGAAAAGCTCAGAGTGTGGGGGAAACTGTCTGTGGAGAGAACTGTGTCTAATGTCTTTGCCTAGTAAAGACTCTTACAAGAAACTTGCCTGGCCTGGCTTATTCCTGTTCTATACGACTCTTGGATTCCATCCTTGTATGACCTACACACGCACACACGCACCAGTATCACCAACATGTCACCCTGCTGCTGAAAGAACTGCACTGGCTGCCCATTTGCTACCAGGCCATAATTTTGTTGTACAAAGCTCTATACAGTTTGGGACCAGGATACCTGAATGACTGTCTTATCCCTTATATACCCAGTCGATCACTGCGCTCTGCAGGTGAGGGCCTCCTGCAGATACCATCTTATCAGGAGGTCCGTTCTGCACAACATAAGAAATGGACGTTTAGTGTGGCAGCACCTACCCTGTGGAATTCCCTCCCCTTAAATATTAGACAGGCGCCATCTCTGTTACCTTTTCAGCACCTACTGAAGACCTTCCTCTTTCAACAAGCCTTTTAAGTTGAGACCTTATCCCAGTCTGCGTTTGTGTTGGAATTGCTCTTTAATATGCTTTTTAAAGGTTTTTAAAAAAACATTGTTTTTAACCTTTTTTTCTTTGTTAAGATGTCTTCAAAGCTTTTAAAAAAATGTTTTCAAAGATGTTTTGTATTAATGTATTTTAAAGTCTGTTTTTACGATATTTTAAAGTGTCTTTAGTGCTTTTGTTTGCAGCCCTGGGCTCCTGCCGGGAGGAAGGGTCGGATATGCATGCATACATACATACATTTGTGTTTGAAGCACGACACTTGACTCAGGGTACTGGTAAAAGAGCTGCTAGTCTGCTATCATGTAGACACTCTAGCATGGTATCACTCCCACTTGGCAGATCATTTAAGAAATACAACTTTTAGAGATGAGATGCACAAGCACACATGGGACTTCCCAGCAGACATATTCATCCATAACATCTCACATTTGTATCCTAGCCTTCTTTGAACATGTATGGAGTGACTCCATTTTGTCGCTCACAGCCATTCTAGTAGCAAAATAGGTTTAAGGCTGAGAGCCAGTGATTTCTCCAAGGCCACCCAGTATAGTTCATAGCAAAGATTTGAGCATGGATTTCTGAGGTTCAAGTCCAGCACTCTAGCTACCGCACCACACTGTTATAGTAAAATATGCCCATTTAGGAAGGGCAATTTAAATAGGAAAAATTATATCACCAGCTTGCTCTGTTTAGGATAAGTGGAACCATCACCATATACTCCTAACAATTACTGATGAGATCTGTTAACACAGACAGATGCTTTACGGAAATGGCTTGACATAACAGCTAAAGGTTTATGAAAGATTTGGGATGGGTGGAGAGAGGAGAAACAGATCCAGGACATACCATTGCCATAAGCCCAGTCATCATTGAGCCGGTGCCGCACTTTTTGGTAGATTGCTGACATGGTCTTCATGTTGCTCTTCCTCCACTGTCTGCCCAAATACTTTGTCTGCACCTTGAGAAGTTTCAAAACATAAAGCTGCATCATGGCTTGCTTCACCTTTAGGGCTCGTTTCAGAATGGGTGCAGACTTGAATACCACCAACATCTGTGAAGGCAAAGTAGCACTCCGTTTGCTAAGGTTTCATCTGTACCTCTGTCACCATCCATTTGCTCAAGACCAAAATGATGGTAAATGCTCAATAAAGGAAAAGTGTACACTGCAGATACATACCCAAATGTAGGCTTCCTAAGGCATTCCTACTTACCATGGTCCTTGAGTGCTTCCACTTTGTTAATTTATTCAATATCCTAAGTAGATTAATGCAGGAAAACAAGTTTCGCCAGCAAAACTGGTTGTTGTCTCCAGCTTCCTGTAGGAAGAAGCAAAACAAAGGAAATATTACCAGGGAAGGAAAACCAACATGAGGAAGTGCCCCTTACTGATAATGCCATCTCCATCCCTTCCGTGTTCCTGTCAAGGCAGTTTAGCTCACCAGACTCTCTGCAGTCAGCTCAGGCAGCTCATGAACCACACAGTATGGGTAATCCAAAACAGAGATGCTGAAATAAGAATACCGAAAAGGGATCAGAATTGATGACTCAACTTGTCAAATATACCACAACCAAAATGGCTAGCCCTGTCTGGTTCAAATATATGAGGAAAATGATGAATGTGACATGATTTCCATCCCCTGCGATTCAGCTTGCAACAATCAAGACTTTTAATGTGTGTAATCTTTCCATATCTGCCTATCCTGACACTTACTGTCAAGAAAAATAAGCAAATCAACTAACTCAGTAATGCTTTAGCCCACTAGGCCAATGGTGTCTGTGGGGTACAGCAACGCTCATGGCCATAGGTTCTCTCTGTGAATGTAACTCAGTATATGTTCACATTTTTAAGCTATCTATTCAATAAACAAGAAGTAGGATTGGTGTGATAGACAGGCTTTTATCAACTTCCTTTTGGCAAGTTAAATTCTGGAGGATGACTACGTGTTCTTACAACCCACATCTGGATACCATCCAATGCCCCATGGCAAAGATAGAGTGTCACATTTGTTTTCATGGCATTTTAGGACAAAGGTGTGCTAGTGATGTCGACACCTACCTGTTCTTGGCAGTGATATATGACATGATGTTTTGATTGAAGAATTTCAATATAAGTGGAATACAGTTGGCAAACACCAGGTGCTGGGCCATGTATTCGAACTGGAGCAGGGAACAAAAGTGATGGGAACATTAAGCAAACAAATTCCAGATTAATCTCAATCCCCTCTTCCTGCCAACTCATGCTTACCTGATAGACATGATTTAGCTTAAAATGTTTGAGTAGCAGCAGCAGAACAGCAGAAATAGCCTTTACAATGATCTCTTTGTGCCTATTAACATCAACACCTAGCTTCATACTCTGCAGCACAGTTGTTCTGGAAGGCAAAGCAGTAATATTAGCTTCTGTGGTATGTGAAGGTAATTGTGGTAGGGCAGTTCTCAGTGCATTAAGACTTCTTTATACCGTCAGTGTACTTCTAATTTAAGTACTGCTTTACAGTCTCTCTCTTTTAAAGCTCCACAATCACCATCACTCCTAGCTTATATATGGGTAATCAAGACAGAGATGACAACTCCTCAACAGTTTTCTCCAAGCCATTCCCAACTCTGTTTAATGAGTCAACATACTGAAGAATTCAACAAGCTGTGTGTGGCTCCATCTGCCAACAAAGGTAGTTCAGGGTTTGCTGTGCAGAATAAAAGCTTAAAAGAAGAAAAAAGTACTACACTGAACCCACTGGATGCAGTGTGGCAGAATCTAGTTAGGACCACATCAAGCTTATGAAATCTTTCTTGCTCCAGGCAGATACTCTTTTTGATTTCACCTGAAGGATGGTGCATATATTAACAGACTCAAATGCAGGGAAAGAAGCACAAGCATCACAACTGAAACTGTCCTGGAGCTTCTCAAGAGACTTTTGATCATTGGCCTAACTCCACGCTGTATACCTAAGAGATCTGTCATTTCTAAGGACGCCCAATTCCAAATGGCTTTCCTGATCCAGTCTGAACAGTCTGTCTTGACTCTCTTCTTTCCCATACTGCCAGATCTCTTAATTCTAGACCACACACATAATTTTGCAAGATTTCAGAAAATGTAATGTTCCATCATCTGAAAAGCATTTGGATTTTTCTTATAAAAAACAGTGGGGAAGAAACATCTATATAAATAGACAAATGGCAGTCTGCCCTCTCAACACTCAACCAAGTCAAAGAAAGTCAAGTAAACACCAATTCATTGTCTGCCCTTCATTCACCATATGCACCACCTGCTTTTCCCCTAACAGCGAGACTCACGGCATCTCCTCAGGCAAAACATCTGCTAGGATGTTAATGGAATCAGTCTTGGCTTTGGAGGTGGGTGCTGCAGCCAACAGAATCTTCAGCAAGGCAATCTGTGGGTGAAAGTTATGAGGTAGAGGAGACCTTCTGAAGTGCCCAAGTACAGGAAAGAAAAGGGGGAATTCAGAAACATAGATAATGGGAAGAAATTAACACGAAGCATCAAAGGACACAACTTGTTACTTTCTGGCAAGCAAAGAGAATAAGGAGTTTGCACAAGCCAGGAATTAAATGCCAACTGAGACTAGATATTTCTCCCATCTTAAAGATGGTAGGAAGGCCAAAGTACAACACATTTAAGAAAATGGAAAAGAAGAAGGGTGGGGGGAAGGCCTTGGGAATGAATACAAGGAGGAGATTATAACTCACCATGTACTGGGGCAGGCTAGGAAGAAGACCCTGGTATAAGATTTCTGCAGGAACTTGCTCAACCTCCTCTTCCCCCTTAATGAACAAAAGGAGATAATTCATCCCTTCCAACCTCAAGTGCATGCTAAGCTGAACTACATATTGCATCTAGAACCTCAGCAAAACATCTCTTCGGGGTAGAATGCCTTCCAGAGGCAGACTACACAGCATTAGATCACAAAAGGGGATGGATCCAGAGTGCCCATTCCACAAACAGGAGGATTCCTTTCATTTGCAGAAGGTACTGAGATTCAGCAAGATGCCCACCGAGGGGGCAACTTTCACCAATTCCCCCTTTTCCTATGCCACACTATTCTGCAGGGTCCCTTAACCTTCTGGAGCAGATTTCAGGGAACACAGGGGGCTACTGGGGAGAGATAAATTGGGGAAAATCTGTCGCCCTTCCTTCCTCCACTGGGAATGTCCCATGGGCTGCTCACAGAAACTCTTGATCAAAGTCAAGACTCTGATGTGCAGGCTGGGAACCAAATGGGCCAATTCACAGCATATGCAGATAGTAAAAATCAATCAAACATCCAAATCCAAATAAAAGATATGGAGAACAATCCAACTCACTTTTCCGCAGTCTGGGGTGAGTTCAATGCAGTGGAGCCTGGGCTGTGCCGGCAGTAGCTCTCTGCTGTGGCTTAGCCATGGCGCTGCCAGGAGCCAGCCGGCACCACCAGCAGGCTGCTGGGGGCAGTTAGTCCGGCGGACAAAGGGCTGGTGGAAGCTGCCAGGAGCCCCGAGAACAGGGCATTCCAGGGATGGAGCCGCAGGGGGTACTTACGCAAGATCCTCCTCATGTTCAGAGCCCTCCCCCGGGTCCTGGTCCCCCCACAAATTCAGCCGGCCAAAAGGCCAGCACAGTAAAATAATTTTAATTATGTCTGTTAATTAGGCCTATTTGTTGGAGTTACCGCTTCCTGGCCAGCTTGTGTTTGTGGATCCCAACAGAGTTGGCGTTCAGCCAGGGTGACAGCCCCTGAACAGGAGGAAGATCTTGTAGAGTTTCCCCCCGGCTCCTCCTCCACCGGCCCCCCTCCTGCTGGCTTCTTGGCATTTGGATTGTTCTGTTATACCTCTTCAGCTTCTTCATACAAATACTTTTAAAATCATGAGTCCTCTCTCTATTGGATATTTTCCTTATGATACTTACCCCTGACAAGGGAGAACGCAAATACTCCTCTTCCATTTGAACTTGAATCTCTGCAATAGATGTATACTTGTGCTATAAAGAGACCGAACAAAGGAAGTTAACCTTACCATATTTGGAGCACAGTAAATTCAAACAGTTTCCCTGCCTGGGATAATATTACTTAGCACAGGGAAATAGCAACAGATTGGATGTTGTGTCTTCTATACACACAAATTAATAAGTCCACAAATTAAGTACTCACCAGCTTCAGAGTTTTGATACTCTCGTGAATGGGTCTGGGCAACCCCACTACTGTGTTGGTGTCACTAGAGGGGAAAAAAGCAAAAAGCAAATATCGTGATATAAAACAGCAGTTCCCAAACTTTTTTCCCCACCTGAAAATTGCCAAGGGGCTTGGCAGACCACTTAATGCTTGTAATGTGCTGTGCTAGATGCTGTATGATTTTTAAATGGATTTGTGTTTTTTATTTCTAATATATTTTTGTTTATTGTATTCCATAGAATTCAAATTGTAATACAAGAAAGTATAATATAAGAAATAAAAGAAGCAATTAAATTATTTAATATGATAAATGTGAAGCCATCTCCTGTCTTCAATCACAAATCCATCAGATACATCAAGCTTGCAGACCACTGGTTTGGGAACCAGTTTGAGAACCACTGTCAGAAAATATTATAGCTTCCTTTATCATTTTGAGATGCATGTATGACTGTGTGCATTGGCCTCATGAGATTTCAGGAGCAGCCAGGATAAGCAGTATTACAACAAAAACCCATTGATGTGTTGACCGTGTTATAATTGTAGCACAACACAGGATGAGAAACAAGGGGTGATGTTCAATAAAGTGCTTCTGTTAGCGCAAGGATTTTCGCTTGTGCAGTGCAACTATCCCTCCCTCTCTTCTCCCAAAGCACACACCCATGCCCACCCCAAATCTGCTCCAGAGGGTTGAGGGAAGTCCCAGAACAGGTTTAGGAGGTGCACATGGGGTGTGCAGGGAAAAGAGCAGGAGGGGAAGTTATGTTGTGCACCCAGAAGTCCTTGTACTAACAGAAGCACTTTGCTGTATACCACCCAATGATATGAAAGCCTAAAAATTAACAAAGCCCCAACAGCTTGATGTCTTCACTTTTTTCAAGAAATAGTTTATGCTGCCAGTGTCCCAAAACATTAAATGCATGGTGGCAAAAAAGAGATCCCAACTATCAAGGTGAGTCCATGAGTCAACAAATTTGGGGCTGCTTTAACTCACCTCCCCAAGGTGTAGCCAATGAATTTGCTCCGACTTGATTCCAGAAACATCTCAATGTCTTTCTCTCTGGAAAAAAAAAAGGCAAAAATAAAATCCAGTCAAAACGTTAGGGCTCCTCAAGATTACTACATATTTCATTCATCACAATGCCGTGGAGAGACGAGCGTCCATTGTATACAGATAGGAAACACAAAAACAAATCTGCTGATTGCAGGCATCCCATCTATACGGCTTAGCACTAACTAGACTCAAAGAGAGAAATCCTCACAGCCTGCCCAGCATCAAGTCTCCCAAACATCAAGGCAACATCAACATGAGAAGCCAGAGCACATCTTCATTAAAGTTATCACCTTCAGAAATCTATTAGGCACATTAACCCAGTATTCAAGCACTGTTTGAAGCTGAAGACAAGGGCCTTGCAGTTCTAGGATTAGGTCCTCACCTGACCTTGGGCGCCCAAGGTAAACCTTTTGGGCAAGTCAGCCGGTCAATTGGAGGGTGCTGGACAGGAGGGGGCATCACTTCATCTCTTTCAAGAGGGAACGTCTCTCCCTCAAGACTATTGTCATCATCATTCTCCTCCTCCTCTTCACGGGAGTCATCAGCTTTGTAGGGATCTCGCTCATTAAAGGCATCGAGGTTATCCTGTTTAATAAGAGCCTGGAAGGACAAACACACAGTGAAAGGCAAGCTGGTCTACCTTCCTCTCATGAACACTGATCTTCCCCAAAGAGGGGTAGATTACTCCTTCACAGACTGTACCCTAACTCACCTTGTGCTCTCGACGCCCCCGTTTCTGCTGCTGCTCAATCAAATCAGAAGCAGATGCTGGAGGAGAGGCAGCCCTCATGTTCCGGATCACTTTTATGCTATCCTCAGGAAGTGGGGGGAGCCCCAACATCTCCCGTTTCTCTGCTTTCATATCCTGAAGCTCCTCAAATCCTCCAAGGGTGCACTACACAAGAGGATAGATGCAGGTCATTCACTTGTATTATCTCTTTGGTCATTCACAAACTGTTCAAAAACTGGTTTGTTACTGATAAACTAAGACAGAGGAATGGAAGGTTTATTGTGGTCAGAAACATGCCCATGATTCTTCAGAGTACCATTTGTGAAACTGAGAAGGCACAGCACAGAAGGCATGTCTCTTGTGTTCGTATGAAACATCTTCACAGCTAACATTCTAAACAAATGAAGCCACTTCCTAGCAGACACACTTACTTAACACATCCTGCTCAGATCTTGTAAGTTCACATCTGCGGCTTCCTTTATGGAATCAATCCATCTCTTGTTTGGCCTTCCTCTTTTTCTACTCCCTTCTGTTTTTCCCAGCATTATTGACTTTTTTAGTGAATCAGGTCTTCTCATTATGTGTCCAAAGTAGGATAACCCCAGTTTCATCATTTTAGCTTCTAGTGACAGTTCTGGTTTAATTTGTTCTAACACCCAACTATTTGTCTTTTTCCCGGTCCATGGTACATGCAAAGCTCTTCTCTAACACCACATTTCAAATGAGTTGATTTTTCTCTTACCAGCTTTTTTTCACTGTCCAACTTTCACATCCATACATAGAGATCGGGAATACTATGGTCTGAATGATCCTGACTTTGGCTGGCATTTAGAGGTGTAAAAAATGCAAGGAAACTTTTGTGCTTGCCTCTTTAACTTTAACTTTCAACAGCACTCGTTTCAAATCATTACTGGTTTCTGCTAGAAGTATAGTATTGTCTGCATATCTTAAACTACTGATATTTTCCCCTCCAGTTTTCACACCTCCTTCATCTTGGTCCAATCCCGCCCTCCATATGACATGCTCTGCATACAGATTAAACAAATAGGGTGATAAAATACACCCCTGCCTCACATCCTTTCTGACGGGGAACCAACTGGTTTCTCCATATTATGTCCTTACAGTAGCCTCTTATGCAGAGTATAGGTTGCGCATCAGGACAATCAGATGCTGTGGCACCCTCATTTCTTTTAAAGCATTCCATAGTTTTTCATGATCTACATACTCAAAGGTTTTGCTGTAATATATAAAGCACAAGGTGATTTTCTTCTGAAATTCCTTAGTCCATTCCATTATCCAACGTATGTTTGCAATATGATCTCTGGTACCTCTTCCCTTTCTAAATCCAGCTTGGACATCTAGCATTTCTTACTCCATATATAGTAAAAGCCTTTGTTGTAGAATCTTGCGCGTTACTTTACTTGCATGGGATATAAAGGCAATAGTTCAAAAATTACTGCATTCCCTGGGATCCCCTTTCTTTGGAATTGGGATGTATATGGAATGCTTCCAGTCTGTGGGCCACTGTTTTGTTTTCCATATTTGTTGACAATTTTTTGTCAAAATTTGGACAGATTCAGTCTCAGTAGCTTGTAGCAACTCTATTGGTATGCCATCTGTTCCAGGTAATTTGTTTCTTCCAAGTATTTTAAAAGCAGCTTCCACCTCAATTTCTAAAATTTCTGGTTCTTCATCATACACTTCCTCCATGAATGAATCTGTTATCCTTGCATCTCTTTTATAGAGTTCTTCAGTGTATTGCTTCTATCTTCCTTTTATTTCATCTTGGTCAGTCAGTATGTTCCCCTGTTGATTATTCAACATCCTTACTCTTGGGTTTGAATTTCCCTTTCATTTCTCTGATCTTTTGGAATAGGGCTCTTATTCTACCTTTTTATTATCCTATTTCTATACAATAACTGTTGTAATAGTTCTTTGTCACTCCATACTATACGCTGTATTATTGTATTTAGGGTTCTGACTGCGTTTCTGTCTCCTTTTGCTTTCCTTATCTCTTTAACCATTTTATTTAGTTAGTTAGTTAGTTAGTTTAATTTATATACCGCCCTAAGCCCGAAGGCTCTCTGGGCGGTGTACAAAAAGATAAAAACAAGCACAATATATAAATACAATAAATCAAGAAACAAAACAACAAACAACAAAAGAACCAAACAACGTCCAAAATACAGAAATGCTGTTAAAATACACTTTAAAATGCCTGGGAGTATAAAAAGGTTTTCACCTGGCGCCGAACAGATAGTAGCGTCGGCGCCAGGCGCACCTCATCGAGGAGACTGTTCCACAGTTCGGGGGCCACCACTGAAAAGGCCCTAGCTCTAGTCACCACCCTCCGAGCTTCTCGATGGGATGGTACTCGGAGGAGGGCCTTAGATGTTGAGCGCAGTGTACGGGTAGGTTCATATTGGGAGAGGCGTTCCACCAGGTATTGCGGTCCCATGCCGTGTAGGGCTTTATAGGTCAAAACCAGCACTTTGAATCTAGCCCGGAAACAAATAGGAAGCCAGTGCAGACGGGCCAGAACAGGTGTTATATGAGCGGACCTTCTGGTCCGCGTCAACAATCTGGCCGCTGCATTCTGGACTAGCTGTAGTTTCCGAACAGTCTTCAAGGGCAGCCCAACGTAGAGCGCATTGCAGTAGTCCAATGTAGAAGTTACCAGAGCATGAACAACTGAGGCGAGGTCGTCACTGTCCAGATAGGGATGTAGCTGGGCTACCAATTGAAGATGGTAGAAAGCATTCCGTGCCACCGAGGCCACCTGGGCCTCAAGAGACAAGGAAGGATTGAAAAGAACTCCCAAGCTACGAACCTGTTCCTTCAAGGGGAGTGTAACCCCATCAAGAACAGGATGAACATCCACCATCTGAGCAGAGAAGGCACTCACCAACAGCGTCTCGGTCTTGTCTGGATTGAGCCTCAGTCTGTTAGCTCCCATCCAGTCCATTATCGCGGCCAGGCAACGGTTTAGCACGTTAACAGCCTCACCTGAAGAGGATGAAAAGGAGAAATAGAGCTGCGTGTCATCAGCGTACTGATGACAACGCAGCCCAAAACTCCTGATGACCGCACCCAGCGGCTTCATGTAGATGTTAAAAAGCATGGGGGACAGTACCGATCCCTGCGGGACTCCACAATGGAGAGTCCAGGGTATCGGGCAATGTTCCCCAAGCACTACCTTCTGGTGACGACCCACCAAGTAGGAGCGGAGCCACTGCCAAGCAGTACCCCCAACTCCGTGAGTCTTCCCAGAAGGATACCATGGTCAATGGTATCAAAAGCAGCTGAGAGATCAAGGAGAATCAACAGGGTCACACTCCCCCTGTCCCTCTCCCGACAGAGGTCATCATACAGGGCGACCAAGGCTGTTTCGGTGCCAAAACCGGGCCTAAAACCGGATTGAAATGGATCAAGATAATCAGTGTCATCCAAGAGCCCCTGGAGCTGGCCGGCAACCACCCGTTCCAGTACCTTGCCCAAGAACGGAACATTCGCCACAGGTCTATAGTTGTTCAGGTTATCTGGGTCCAAGGAGGGTTTCTTCAGGAGCGGTCTCACTACCGCCTCTTTTAGGCAGTCAGGGACCACTCCCTCTCTCAAAGAGGCGTTTATTATCTCCTTGGCCCAGCCGGCGGTTCCGGTCCTGCCAGCTTTCACCAGCCAAGGGGGGCAAGGGTCCAGAACAGATGTGGTCGCCTGCACCAGTCCAAGGATCTTGTCAACATCCTCAAGCTGTACAGACTGAAACTCATCCAATAAATAAGGACAAGACCGTGTTCTGGATGCTTCATTAGATCTCACTGCCATAACATTGGAGTCTAAGTCCCGGCAAATGCATGCGATCTTATCCTGGAAGTGCCTCGCGAACTCATCACAGCGGGCTACAGATGAATCCATAACATCCCGAGGGCCAGAATGTAAAAGCCCTCGTACAATTTTAAAGAGCTCCGCCGGGCGGGAGAGAGATGCCTTAATTGTGGCAGCAAAATATCTCTTTTTTGCTGCCCTCACCGCTACTATATACCGCTTAGAAGAGGCACTTACCAAAGCATAATTGCATTCGTCAGGAGTTCGTCTCCATCTGCACTCAAGCCTCCTCTTCTCTTGCTTCATCACTCTCAGCTCCACGGTATACCATGGAGCTGTATGAGCTTTTTTGTCAGTCACTCATTGAGGTCTTTCTCTCTTTTTAACTAGAGGTATTGTCTTTTTGCATTCTTCCCTGATAATGTCTCTGACTTCAATCCATAGTTCTTCTGGTTCTCTGTCAACTAAGTTTAAAGCCTCAAATCTGTTCCTTCTTTGATCTTTATATTCTTCTGGGATGTTATTTAAATTGTATTTTGGCATTATGAGCGCTTTGTTGGTCTTCTTTAGCTTTACTCTGATTTTCTATATTACCAGTTCATGATCTGTACTGCAGTCTGCTCCTGGTCTTGTTTTCGCATAAAGTATGAAACTTCTCCATCTTCTGCTAATGTAGTTCTTTTGAAAACTGGCAATAATATTGCACTTTTTTGTTTCATAATTTAGTCTTTAACAGTTAAAAAATGTAATTATCCACAGATGGGTTACATCATCATAGCATTCTCATTGTAGTGCTATCTGAAAACGATACATTATGGTAGTTTTTTAAAAAAGCCAGATTTATGTAGGATGAGTTTCCTTATGGCGCCAACTAAAATACTTTCCTGGTTCCTGTGCTCTTTTTTTTTAATAGGGTATTTCTTCACTGCAAGTCTATTTTGTGCCCAACATGAGCTACTTTTATAATCAACATCCAAAAAAATTGATTTATATGTGAAAAAATTAAAAACATTTTGAAGCGGTGTGGTAGGCTAATGTTTCCAATATTAAATTAAGTTATGGACTACCTACTTCAGCTATGCTGGTTTTCAAATTTTTGTCAGCAAGGGTATTTGCTGGCTTGTCACTCCTAGGATACTTACAAAAATTGAACTTCCTCATAAGACATTTTAGCTAGCAAGAAAATATTCATTAACTTTTACTTCCTAGTTTCAAAATATCTATTCATTGTTAATTTTAGTAAAATTAACCTACAGCTTCATTTCACATTAATACTGTGACTATGTAACAATGGCAGCACCATCTGCTGTTTTCAAGCAACCAGAAAGTCCAAAGGATACCCCAACTCAGCTAGCAGCCAGCACAAGAAAGCAGCAGCACTGCTACAGGGACGTGCCAAATGGCATTCGCAGGGTATATGTGAAAAGAACAGAATAAGCCCAACAAATTACAGAAGAACTCCAAAGCAGCTTTCCTATGTATCTGTTCCTCTTCAACAATGATTGAGGATAGAAGTAAGGCATTTTGCCAAGCCATTGCCCAGGATCCTGCTTCAGCCCAGCAGTGTTTGTATCTGGTAGGTGCCACACAATGCATGAAGAGGGGTTGATCTCGTGCCTGCTGCAAAGGCAGAAGAAGTATAATACCCTCTCCCCAAAAGCACACTACTATGAATTGTGAAACTTTCCCATGACATCTTCCACCAGTGGTGCTTGTTTCACTCTAGGATATAAATCATACAACACAGACATTCTCATATGACTTACATTTATTGGTTAGTTACAATAGATTTTTAGTAACAAAAAAGACTCCAGACCTATGCACATCAATCCTACAGCTTAAATGTTAAGAATGTTAGACTCTGTACTGAGTTCAGCCCAGAAGTTAAAAGTAGCCTTCCAAAGTGGTTACATCACTAGAAGAAATCTGTTAAAACATCACTTTATTCAAGGACAGGAACCTCTTACCAGTACAGTCTTCCACAGCAACAACAACACCTTCTTCATAGGGAAGTGTGGGGCATGGCCGCTGCAGAATTTGGTCACCATCCCAAATAGCATCACAGAAAATGGTTCACTGTTATACAGAGGTGCCCCTGAAAGGCAATATATTGGTGATGGCCATGCTACATGCAGATGCCTCAGTTCTACTTTTAAATATTCCAACCCCGTCCTCTGCAGTCAATCCTCTAGTGAGCCCAATATCTGCCATACTGTATATCGTACATCACATTTTTTTGTTCCTGTGCACACTGTCTTTAAGTTTTAAACTCAAGTTCACTAAGATCTTGTAGTTTGAAGGAAAAAAAGTTTCCTTCCCATACCTAGAGAATCTTTTCTTACAACAAAATAACTCCATCTTCCTGGCTTACTGATAACTTATTTACTTAAAATCAAAAGACTTATTAGATAGCCTTATCACAATAAATGGGCAACAAGAGGACCCCTACCCAGTTCTGCTCTAAAGGTCTGTCTCATCGTCTTCCACTCTGGCTTATCTCCTTCGCATTCCTGACGGACAGTCTCTACAATGAGGTACATAATATTCAGCAGCACCCTGAAAGTGGATTGCAAAGACTGAACATGTTAGAAGGCAAACTGACAACATGGATCAGCTTATTTAAAACTACTCTACAAAAGTGTAAGTAAAGCAATCTAGCCATCAGAGCTGCAGGGATAGGGGAGAGAGGTAGAATAGCAAAGTGTTCATGATGAATGTTCCCATTGGCTTCATCAGAAGCAGCAACATAATATGTTTGGAATAACAAGAAGACTGGTTTTACTGATAAAAAGCCAGCATTCTCCTTCTGCTCCCACTCTATATTTTCAATGTGACTGTTGCTTAGCAACCTGTAATTCCCAAAGAAAAATTTACTCATTGAAGAGGATATATCTTTACATAAACCACAGGCATTTTGCCATTTCCCAACCACAGAGGTTCCACTACAGATAGTACTGTGCATAGCCACTCACATACACACTAAGCTAGTAGTATACACTGTTCATTCTTAACATACTCTATTCAGAGCTGCATTCAGTTTGGTTACCTGTCTTTACACCCCCAAGTCCACTCATTCACTGCAGACTGCTTAAGGCACAACAATTTACTGCATCAAATCTAGAAGTCTGATATTTGTGCAAATGGGAAAGAGGTATTTAAGCAGATGCTGAAAGACAGGGATGGGGAACCTCAGACCCTGGGGCCAAATGCAGCTCCTCAGGCCTCTCTATCTCGTCCTTGGGACTTTCCCCAAGCCACATTCCTTATCAGCCCTGCTTGGCACGCTCCTTGAGTGTTTTTGCCTGGCTGGAATTGTCTTTGAATTCCTGATGTTTCTTGCTTGCCTGGGCCAAGGACAGAGTGTGTGCAAAGAAACAACCCAAGTGTATAAAGGTAAAATTCACATTAGTTGATGTGCCCACTGTTACTTCTGGCCCTGTCCACCACTGGCATGTGGCCCTTGGGCTGAACAAGGTCTCCTACCCCAACTAGAAAGCCATCTGCCAGAGATGCCATAGTTACAGATTTCTGCACTGTCAAAGGTTAGATGAGATGGTCTCCAAAGTCCCTTCCAGGTCTAAAAGGCTATTATTCTAAAATACAGTGCCTACAAAAGGACATGCAAACAGAGCAAAGACTGCAGCTAACTGACGAGTCCTTCTCACAGCATCAAGGGCCTATATTCTAATATTCCTCACCTCAAATCTGTGCTGTCAGCCAGGGAGATGGCAGGCTTCCTCACTGCACTACTGCAGGCAGCACTATTACTAGAAAGAAAAAAGGGAATTTAGCTCTTGTTGCCTGCAATGTGGGACCAACTTTAAATATGAGACATATCAAGATTAAAGAATTAAGAATAAAGCAGCATGGGTACAGTATGCATATTATGTAGCCTTTCTCTACTGCTGGACACCACTCTGTGCATGCTCTAATTCATCCTTCTCTAATTCCCTCACATACCCAACAGCAGCTGCCCAACACAGTTGTCATGAGAGCTTGCCAACTGGACTGAAATCAACTACAGTAGAAGCTTCTGCTCCATAGTACCCAACTGTCTGAAACCTTCTAACAACTTCATGTTAATTTTTTAAAGATAATTGAGTAGGAACATGTTTGATCCTGCTGAAAACTCTGAGCAGCTATTCCTGCGTCTGACTGAGCTGGATGCAAATCATGGCTCCATCTCCTTTCTTGTTACAGACATTGCTATCCTTGTTTCAATTCCAGCCATGCTTATGGCAGAAGAAACAGAAACTCTTTTTGGACTAACAGACAAACTCCACATCAGCAGTGTCCCACTATTGTCCCATTTGTCTGTGGAAATACACAAAAATATATTTTGTGTATAAGACGTTCTGTAGGATTTTTTGGTAGAATTATGAAGATTAATTATTACAGACTACATTCCAGTTACTTTCTATAAAACTGATTCTGTTGATGCAGAGTTTGATGTTTTCATTGCAATTAACACTGGATTCAGCCCCCATTTCTCCCTTCCTTGCACAAGAAAGAGGAATAAACAGACAGCTTGGGCAGTTTCACATAATTCTAAGCAGAGTTGAGGAGCCCTGCTGGCTCAAACCAAAGGCCTAGCTAGTCCTACATTCTGTTCCTACAATGGCCAACCAGATGTCTATGGGAAGCCCACAAGTACAGCATGAGGGCAATAGTAACCTCCTCATGTTTGTCCTCAGTGACAAGTATTCAGAGGCATGTTGACTCTGATCTTGGAAGTAGTATGCACCCATTATGATCAGCTGCCATTAATCTAGGGTTTATGAAATAAATTAGCATTTTGTTTAGATCCTTTCTCAAACATACAAATGTGTCAACAACATTTAAAATCAGTTCAGGTCTAGTTTTTAGTGTTTAAAAGACAGTAGACCACTGTGGTTATGAAAAAAATGTAGCTTGAATAGTCTGCTTCCATGTATGTTGGTGCCAGGGACAGGCCCTTTTTAGGGGTGGTCTGGTATCTTTGGAATTAACTCTGGTCAGAAGATACATGTGGCCCTTGTCTGTTAATTTTGAAGAAAAATGTTAAAACCATTTTATTTCATTCTGTGCTTTATTAATTGCTGCAATAAATAAATTGCTATTGCTCAGTTTTTAAGAGGGTAGGATGTGGTATTAATCTGGTGGTTTTACATATTATATTTTCTGGAATTTTGTAAGCCTTGGCAAGGCAATTGTACCCTGTAGTTTATAAATCATTTAATAAATAAACTAATAAACAGAAGAGACAGTAAATTCATATGCCTAGGCTAGAACATTCCTTTCTGCTACAGTTAAGCCCTCAAACAGCAGAACTTCTAAGGAAGGCCTGACCGCCAATAGTAAACCTCCAAAGGAAAAATAAATATCCATCCCTTGATTATTTGTGTGCATACCTCAAACCTTCAATTGTCACAGGTGGACTAGACAGACATCTCTGTAGGAAAAGTGTTAACAGTTTCCCATGCCCAACAGAGATTTTTAAATGTTAAGCAGTTTATAAATCATATTTTATATAAATAACTCTGGTGCTATTGGTGCAGGAGATGAAATAATCCCAACATTCAGGCTTCTTATTCAGGACTCCAGAAGGGAGAAGGAGCAGAGTGGGCTACAGCTCCCCTGAAAATTGGCAGGGCAGCTAAGCCTCTCCCCTTGGATAAGAGGCAAAGGGTTGTATCCAGCGAAGTAGTCCTGTTAGCACAAGGGCTTCTGTCTGAGCAACAGTACTTCCTCTCCTGCACTCTCCATCCATCTGCCACAGAGAGCTGGGGCAACTCCAGAAGATAAGGGGGAGGGAGAAAAGAAAGGGAGAGGACGTCCCATTGTGCAGATTGAAGTCCTTGTGCTAACAGGACACCTTCATTAGATGCAACCTTAAGTCTGCCGTTATAGTCAAGATTAACTGATAACAGAGAGAGAGAGAGAGAGAGAGAAGCAAGTACTCCTTCACACAGTGCAATGGAATTTGCTTCCAAAAGAGGCAGTGATGGCCACCAGACAATTCATGGAGGATAAGGCTATTAATGGATACTAGCCATGATGGCTATGCTCTGCCATACTGCCTCTGAATACCAGTTGCTGGAAACTGCAGGAAGGGGGAGTGCTCTTGCACTCACATACTGCTTGAGGGCTTCCCATGGACATTTGGTTGGCCACTGTGAGAACAGGATGCTGGACTAAATGGGCCACTGGCCTGTTCCAGCAGGCTCTTCTTACGTTCTAGCCTGTTTTCCAGGACCCAACAACTGACTGCACCATCTTGCTTGCTATGCCTTTGGAGTAAACAGCCAAGCCAAGACTAATATAAGTGGCCAAGCCATTAGCAGACAGCTTCCAATTCTTCCACTATTTTATATTTGTGGTCTGTGACTGTTCAGTACAGCTAGGATCTCTTTTGAATGTAATTTTAATTTAAATTTAATTTAATTAATTACTTTAATGCTGGACTGCCTTGAGCCTCCTTCCCTCCTGGACCTTAAACATAGTTCTAGGTCCCTGTTCCTACTTTATTGCCCCTCTGCCAACCTTAAGCCCTGAGCCCATGCCAGTAGATATTAATCTCTCCATTTATCCAAGTTTACTTTCTAGCTGTATGCTCACCAAAGGCATCCTCAAAAGTGATCAATTTTATATTGCTTGTTTTCTCCCTGTTATCAAAAAGATAAAGTTTCTCAATCAGATACTGGAAATGTAAGTGAAAGGAACTTGCAATGTCACCCTACTGCCTAAGACAAAACTTTAGTCCTGAACTCCAGGACTTTCTAGGGAGTCAAACTGGACAGATAACAGAATGAGTCTGGCAGCTGATCTTTCACAAGCTGTAAAAATATATATCCTGGTGGGGCAGATCATAACCAGGCTATCTAAACAGCCTACATTCCTCACAGAGGCCCAACTCTACAACAACATGGAACTCACTCAATTTCCATGTTCAAAAGCTCCACCAAAGCATTGAATGTGCCAGCTTCAAGTAGAAGGAAAACGTTGTATCGCATCCAGGACTGAACTTCAGCTTCAGAACTGCACTCATCAAATGTGCCTGAAACCACAAAAACTATTTATTTCAGCAGAGGTGGTCAATATTAGATTACACTTTACAAAAACCATTCTAATCCGTTCTCTATTTTATAGATAACACATGTTCTTACTCATAACTGATATGTTTTGCCTAATTCTCATTCCTAAGGACAGAGAATTCACAACATTCAAATAATAAAGAAATTATAATACAGTACTATGAAAACCACCCGCTAGTATGCCAGTTTGTCTCAGCATCTGGAACTCACGTGTCATAAAGTACTGCAGGCCACAATACAAGAATGTTACATGATTTTACAATAAAACACAGGTTCCAAAGGGGCTTGATAGCACTTGATCACACCAACATATCAAAGAATAATTCCCCTTGAACAGCGTCTGTTGCCTAATAATTTTATTTGGTGTAATATACATATAACAATATTTATTATTGGTATTCTTATTTCTAGACATGCTATAACTCTATTGAGAGGCTTTGAAGCAACAATCTTGCAGTTTCTCTATCTAGGCAGAGATGGATGACCACCATTTTTGGTTTACTATGAAAAGTGACTATACCTCTAGAATCTAGTCTCACAACAACTTAAAAAAATGAAACTGACTCAGTCATTTAATTACCATGTTGAATAGCTAAAACATTCAATAAAGGTCAAAATCTATGAATTTGCTTTAGCTCTGTAAGTATAACAGCAGCTTTGAGTTGCAGTGAAAAGAGGTACTATTTATTTAAGATTCTGTTCCACTCGAATATTGTGTTAAGGAATATTCCATCAAGACATTACATAGCAATCAGCAGACATGTCATAACTGAGCATTTCCTCTGACAGTAATAAAGGTATACCTTGTGCAACATAGAGGATGGCTCGGGCTACTCTAAGTCTTTTCTCCCGAGCAGTGACCTCAAGGCCATCAAGAAGCCGCATAGCGTGGGTACGATGCTGATTGGTGTCCAACTCCGTCCATTTTTTATCCAGCACTGTAAAGCCAAGCAGTTTGATATGAGGCTGCTTTCTGAAGCCATGGGTGTGTGTTGCAAAACTATCTAGCCCATAACAGGATAACATTCAAAACATGAGGCAGATTAAACCTGGATCTCTCTCAGCAAATCTAGACTAGCAATGTTGTGAATAACATCCACACAATGATGAATAAACTTGCCATTCACATTATTGCCAAGTTTTCACATCAAATCACAACTGAAATGCAGATAAACTTACTATTCTACATCAAGTATTTCAAGAACTGCACCCTTTATTGCCCATAAAGAGTAAACTACTGATTGACCCTCCAGGTTCAAAAGGTCAGTACTCTTCAATTTAATGGACTAAAACACTGAGAAAATTAATAAATAAGCATTCCATGCTGTATGATCTGCCCCTCTTGCTTATCTAAAACAGCTCACCCTGCTCCCAGAAGCTCAGGGCAAGTAATGATGGGTTTAAAATACAAATATTAACTATCCTATTAAGATTGGGTTAAAATAAAACCAACGTTCCATGAAAAGAAGTAAAAACATACTTGATTTAGCAACCAACCCCCTAGTGTTTTATTTCCATCCCAAATAGAAAGATCTTACATTTAGAACACACACAAACCAATTTCTAGAACACACACAAACTAACCCTACAAGACATTTTCATAGCATAAAGACAATACATCACTCTTACCATGCAGTCTAAAATCCTCCTCAAAGCATTTTCTGTTGAGCTGGAATTCTGGACCTTCTGTGTAACTGTACAGTTCTGCCAAAAGATAATATGCGCACAAAATCTTATGATTACTAAGCTCTATCTTATACAAACCTGGAGTATGGTTTGAAGAATTTCAGTGCCTTGCTTTATGAGTAACCTGACAAGAGGCCATTATTATTATTATTATTTATTAGATTTATATCCCTCCCTTCCTCCCAGTAGGAGCCCAGGGCGGCAAACAAAAACACTAAAAACCCTCTGAAAATAGAAATGGACGGCCTTCAAGTCGATCCCGACTTATGGCTACCCTATGAATAGGGTTTTCATGGTAAGCGGTATTCAGAGGGGGTTTACCATTGCCTCCCTCTGAGGCTAGTCCTCCCCAGCTGGCTAGGGCCTGCTCAGCTTGCCACAGCTGCACAAGCCAGCCCCTTCCTTGTCCGCAACTGCCAGCTGGGGGGCAACTGGGCTCCTTGGGGCTATGCATCTTGCCCACGGCTGCACAGGTGGCAGGGCACGTAACCCCTGAGCCACTCCCTGTGGGGGTGATCTTTAGCTGGTCCTTGACACCCAGGAGACACAAGCGGGGATTTGAACTCACAGACTCTGGACTCCCAGCCAGGCTCTCCTCCCCACTGTGCTATACCAGCTCTAAAACATCATAAAAATGGACTTTAAAATATATTAAAATATTATTTACCATAACAAATGAATTAGGATATATAAGTGAGCCAGCTCTCAGACAGCAAGTGAACAGAGAGAGCTAACAGGAGTTTGACAGAGGAAGGAAGAAACAGACGAAGAGGGTTCTAAAGCCATGTGCTCCTAAGGGCTCCATAGCAGCTTGATTGGAAGGGGTGTGGCCCGAAGCTGCTGGCTAAAGGGGCATGGCCTGATAGCTGCTGAGCACAACTAGGAGCAGCTTTGTAGGTGCAGGGAGTTTTCATTCTGTTTCCTGACTCCTAACTGAGCAGAGCAGAGGGAGTTGTATCAGCTGGTCCAGAGGATATACAAGCAAGTCAGCTCTCAAGAGAGTGAGCAAACAGGGAGAACCAAGAGGTTCCTAAAAATGTTTGTACAGTGCACCCCATACTAGTGGGCCTCTCCTATTTACCCTGAAGGAGGACAGGACAAAGCACAGGCCATTCCAATACAAGTAGAAAGAAAAAAACAAAAGGCAGTAGAGACTACAGACGGGAAGAACGCTCCAGTGGTAGTGACCTGCAAGATCTGTGCAGTGTTTGTTTTTTGCCTGAGAACAACTTGGTATATACATGCAACAAGTGCAAACTTATAGTGCTTTGGGAAGAAAAAGTGAGGGGCCTGGAATGGCGGGTGACTACATAGAAGAGTATAAGAAAAGATGAAGAGTTCTTAGATAGAACGCTGGAACAATAGCAAAGAAAAGTACAGGAGATGGAAGAACAGCAGCATAATGAAGCAGAAGAGGAGACTGTTGTGGACAGCCACAATGAAGTAGAGGAAACTCCCAGAAAAGGGTAACAGAAGCAGAAGAGCTAGAAAAAACCCTTCACTGGTAGAACTATGGAACCGCTTCCAAGCGAGGATGAGAGTAGAGGACAGCCTGCGGAGGAAGTGTTACAGGAGACCCCACACAATAGCGAGCAAGAGGCTGAAGCTCAGTCAAGCAGAGACAATAAAACCATGCTGCACGACAAGAAGAGTAGTAGCAGTGAGAGACTCCCTACTGCATGGGATTGAAACCCAAGTATGCCGAGAAGATTCATGCACTTGCCAGGTATGCCGTCTCCCTGGAGGATGGATGAGATGTGATGGAAGGGTTGCCATTGCCCACTGACAGATTTCCCTTTTTTCTCATCCATATGGGAACAAATGATACTGCCAAGATGAGCTACGAAGAACTCATGTCAGACTTTGAAGCTCTGGGAAGGAAACTCAAGGACTTTGGGGCCCAGATAGTTTTCTCGTCCATCCTTCCGGTACTTAGAAAAGGAGTGGAAAGGGAAAGAAAAATACTCTGGGTAAATGACTGGCTACAAAAGTGGCGCAGATGTGAGAGATTTGGATTCTGGGCTATGCTTCCTGGAAGATGAACTGCTGGCAAGTGATGGGTTGCACCTCAGAAGGACTGGGAAGAAAGTGACCACACTATGCTTGAGTTCTTGATTTTAAAGGAAACAAAAGCTGAGAGTAGCCATGTGCATACCCTGGACTTTAGGAAAGACTCAATGAGGATGGCAAAATGATAGCAGATGACAAAGAAAAGGCAGAAGTGCTCAATTCCTACTTTGGCTCAAATTTTCTCCCAAAAGAGAGGTCTATGATCCTCCTGGGAAATGTGAAGTTGAAGGATTGCAGCTTGAGATTGATAGACAAATGGTCAATGAATACCTGATCACTTTGAACAAGTTCAAATCTCCAGGGCCCAATGAACTGAATCCTAGAGTATTGAAGGTACCGACGGAAGAACTCTTGGAACCATTGTCTATTAACTTTGTGAAATTATGGAGGATGGGTGAACTGCCGGATGACTGGAGAAGAGCTAATGTTGTCCCTATCTTCAAAAAGAGCAAAAAGGAGGAACCTGGGAACTGCAGACCAGTCACCCTGACATCGATCCCTGGGAAACTTGAACAAATCAGTTTTGTTCTCATATGTACTTGATTTTTATGTTGTGGAACCATCAATTATATAGCCCAATAAAATGAAACTGTTTCAGAACAAAGCTATATATTAAAATATACTAAATCATTTCATAGTTTACCTGATAGCTCAGCAGCCCACTTGTCTGTGTCCGCATATTCAAACTCAAAATCTGGTGATTCCGAATATCCCTGGATGAAGATGACAGTTTAAAAATCTTTTAAGAACATAAGAAGAGCCTGCTGGATCAGGCTAGTGGCCCATCTAGTCCAGCATTCTGTTCTCACAGTGGCCAACCAGGTGCCTGGGGCAAGCCTGCAAGCAGGACCCCAGTGCAAGAACACGCTCCCCTCTCCACTCTCCCCTGAGGTTTCCGGCAACTGGTCTTCAGAAGCATGCTGCCTCTGACTAGGGTGGCAGAGACAGAATCCCTCTACTGGGGCAGTTTCAGCATTAAAGAGCTTTCAATTTTCCCCACACAGCTTCCTTGTTACTATGGTAACTCATTAGTCTGCAACTGCTTGCCATTACCTTCCTCTCCCTTAAATCTGTTTTGCCACATTGCTTGGGAACTTCATACTGTAAAGGCTTGCCTGGAGCCTGATTCATGGACTACAGTGCAATTTTACAGTATCTACTCAGAATAAGTTTCACTGAGTTCAGTGTAACTTACTCCCAAGTAAGTATGTACAGGACTGCAAAAGTTAAGGCTACAAGCCTAGGCACACTTTCTAGAGAGTCATACTAACTTAACACAGATGTACAAAAGCAAAGATGTACAAGATTGCTCTGCAAGGGGGTTATTTCCAATACTTATACTTGAATGCGGAGATATCTACTTTGAACAAAGGAGATCCCTCTTTCTGATGGGGATTTGTCAGGGGGCTCAACCGGCCTACGAAAAGAATTCTGTAGTGGTTTATTTAACTGGGTAAGCCACCGTATGAGCAAGGGCAGAATGGAAGCAAAGGCTCGCGTGGAGATGGCCACAGGCCGGTTTGACAGAGGTGGGCAGTTAAATATTGCACGCCCACTGTCAACACATGGGCTGCTAAGAGGAACATGCCGATCCACTCCCACCTTTTTTATTTTTAAACCACTGATGACATACCAGGCCCGACAGGTGAGGTAAACCAAAGTCATCCAGCAAGAACCACTCCCAACCCCCCGTCCCCTCTCAGGTCCTAGACTAGAGACTTAAAATAGGAAGAGGCGAGTGGGCGTAGGCTTCATCCCCTCCCCGCTCCGAGGCCTTCGCAATCCCGCCTGACCTCCGAGTCCTTGCGTTGATTGCGGTTGGGCTCCCGAACCTTTCCCCCTGGCGTCGCCGGCGTCGTCAGCCCGAGTTCCCCGCTCCTTTGTTTGTTGTTGACAATTAACAATCCAGGACCTCCGCCACCGCCCGGCTCCATCACGACGCGCCGGCAATCTCGCGTAAACTGAGACGCTAAGCGCTAGATTCTCGCAGGAAACGTCACCATCTTGAGCGTGGCGGATGGACTGCGGCTCCGTAAACACGCCATTGTGGGCGCTGCTAAGATGAAGTATGGGGTTTTTTGGAAAGACATTAACTGTTTTGGAGTGAGGTGCGGACACATGAGGACTACCGTGACGTCGCGCGGCAGCCATCTTGGTTGTGTCGCATTATTTCTAAAGCTGGTGTTTCTCCAGTTTGTAAAGCCTGTGAAATGGTTCCCAAGGCAACGAAGGCTCGTTTGGTGCGTAGGTCCCTAATCAGTAGCTGTCACATAAACTACCACATACAATGCAAGTGAAGTGTGCTTATGCAGAAATGTTTAACTATTAAATTTACATCTACACTAATGTTCTTGTTATGTGCCTCGAAGTCGACTACGACTTATGGCAACCCTATGAATCAGCAACCTCCAAGAGCATCTGTCATGAACCACGCTGTTCAGATCTTGTAAGTTCACGTCTGTGGCTTCCTTTATGGAATCAATCCATCTCTTGTTTGACCTTCCTCTTTTTCTACTCTCCCTTCTGTTTTTCCCAGCATTATTATCTTTTCTAATGAATCATGTCTTCTCATGATGTGTCCAAAGTATGATAACCTCAGTTTCATCATTTTAGCTTCTGGTGACAGTTCTGGTTTAATTTGTTCTAACACCCAACTATTTGTCTTTTTCACAGTCCATGGTATCCGCAAAGCTCTTCTCCAACACATTTCAAATGCGTTGATTTTTCTCTTATCCGCTTTTTTCACTGTCCAACTTTTACATCCATACATAAGAGATTGGAAATATCATGGTCTGAATGCTGCTGACTTTAGGGTTCAGTTATACATCTTTGCATTTGAGGACCTTTCCTAGTTCTCCCACAGCTGCCTTCCCCAGCCCTAGCCTCCTTCTGATTTCTTGACTATTGTCTCCATTTTGGTTAATGACTGTGCCAAGGTATTGATAATCCTTCACAAGTTCAATGTCCTCATTGTCAACTGTAAAGTTACATAAATCTTCTGTTGTCATTACTTTAGTCTTCTTGACATTCGGCTGTAGTCCTGCTTTTCTGCTTTCCTCTTTAACATTCAACAACATTCTTTTCAGATCATTACTGGTTTCTGCAAGTAGTATGGTATTGTCTTCATATCTTAAACTAATATTTCTCCCTCCAGTTTTCACACCTCCTTCATGATCAGAAGCTTAGCCACACATATGTACATAGATACTGTAAGGACAGAATATGGAGAAACCGACTGGTTCCCCATCGGAAAGGGTGTGAGACAGGGGTGTATTTTATCACCCTATTTATTTAATCTGTACGCAGAACATATCATACGGAAAGCAGGATTGGACCAAGATGAAGGAGGTGTGAATATTGGATTCCATAAAGGAAGCCACAGACCTGAACTTACAAGCTCTGAACAGAGTGGTTCGTGACAGATGCTCTTGGAGGTCTCTGATTCATAGGGTTGCAGTTGACTTGGAGGCACATAACAAAACAGATTTCTGTCCTGCTTTTGTGCTTTCCTCTTTAACTTTCATCAGCATTTGTTTCAAATCATTACTGGTTTCTTCTAGTAGTATGGTGTCATCTGCATATTTTAAATTATTGATATTTCTCCCTCCAATTTTCACACCCTTTCCGACAGGGAACCATTTGGTTTCTCTATATTCCGTCCTTACTAGGGTTGCCAGGTCGGAACCATCCAAAAACCTGAGAAAATGGGGGCGGGCCCTAGTGACATTACGGGGCGGGCCCTAGTGACGTCATTAAATGTGATACATTGTATCAACCACAGTTGCTTGGAGCATACCATTCAAAAAAAATTCTCTGATTGGAGATTAAAATAGAAATCTTACGTAAAACAGGGTGTTCCTAGGTCCATCTGAAGTGACAAGGTCATTCTTTCTCACAAGCTTAGGGTGATGCAAAATGGAAATGGACTGCCTTCAAGTTGATCCCAGATAGGGTCTTCATGGTAAGCAGTATTCAGACAGAGGTGGTTTACTATTGCCTTCCTCTGAGTCTGAGAGGCAGTGACTGGCCCAAGGTGAGCTTCATGGCTGTGTGAGGATTCGAACCCTGGTCTGCCAGGTCACAGTTCAATGCCTTTAGGGAACATTTAATCTCGCTTGCTTGCTTCTGGCAAGAAGGGTTTACGTGCCCTCAGGCCAGGCCATTATTGGAAGAAAGGAGCCTAGTGTTGCAGAGATGTTAGATGGGAGCACAGATGGATGCTCCTGAAGGCAGCAACTGTAAACATGCTTATTAAGGAACTAAGCCCCATAGAACTCAATAGGAGTTACTTCTGAGTAGATATGGTTGCAGCCATGTTAAATTAAACCAGAACTATCACTAGAAGCTAAAATGATGAAACTGAGGTTATCTTACTTTGGACACATCATGAGAAGACGTGATTCACTAGAAAAGACAACAATGCTGGGAAAAACAGAAGGGAGTAGAAAAAGAGGAAGGCCAAACAAGAGATGGATTGATTCCACAAAAGAACCAAAGACCTAACTTACAAGATCTGAACAGGGTGGTTTATAACAGATGCTATTGGAGGTCACTGATTCATAGGGTCGCCATAAGTTGTAATCGACTTGAAGGCACCTAACAACAAAAGTGAGTCTTGGATTGCAGCCTTAGAAATTAACACTTAGCCTTCATTCTTCAGGCTTACCTAACTGAAACGCATTCTCTTTGGGCAAAGTTTTGTCCCGCTCCTCCCCTCTGCCACTGTTTGCCTTTCAGGCATTCCTTTGCCTTTCAGTGACTTTAAACATCTACCACCAGCAGGAGAACTGAAAACAGTAACATTATTTTCATAAATTGCCTTACTGAGCCAAGATCATACAAATGTAACAAAACACGAATCACAACAGACTGAGTTTGGGTAATGATAGTGTGATCAAAAGACGACAGGTACAGAACAAGGTACAAAACTCACAGGTTTTTAAACAGCTGTTTAGGGTAGTGACATTGGGCAGGTGGGTGGCTCCTCCTGTCACCTGGACAATATAAGTATGAGACTGTGATCACAGATCTCCCACAGCATATCTCATTTGGCCTTGACCCGATGCATTTTTTAACTTCTTCAGCTCTTTCTCAAGGTTATCTGTTTGTTTTATATGTTTTTGCAACTTGTCCAAAAGAGAAAGCCACAGAAAATAAAATGTTTGCTATTTCCTGAAAGAGCTGCAAAAAAAGAAAAAAAGGTAGAATACCCTTAAGAAAGAGCAGAAGGCACTTGTGGATATTTCCTTTGCAGCGTGAGAAAAGCTGTACTTGTTGATGTTCCCTTTTCCGCACAGCTATTAATTAAAAGTACAGGAGCCCCCGCCATTTTGCACCACTAGGCCAGAACGTTCTGCATAATTTTTGGACAGGCACATCCTGTCATGCCAGAGTGACATAATCTACACAGCCATTTAAAAATCCGGGAGCCTTTTTCCTGCCTGCGCCTCTGGCCACCCCATTTCTCTGCGTCCCAGATTCATCCATGCGGCCTGGGAAGTTGTGCAACTCATATTATGTCCTCGACAAGCCTGTGAGAAAGGGACAGGTACGGATTGAGTCACTTCTGTGCCCAGAAGCTGATGCTAGGAGGGAGAAGAAAGGCGCTGTGGTCTGAGATGTTAAGTAACACAGCCCAGCCAGAGTTTGGGAAGGGTTTAATTTTATTTTCCTGTTGAGTACATTACTTGTGCGAAGTCTGCTCATGCCGCTGGAGGTCAGGAGGTGGAAGAAAGCAAGCAGAGGCATCTGGAAAATAATAAAGGTGCCTGAAACCAAGTCGTGCACATTCAGTGGTACAAACCACAGAGTGCTGATATGTGCAACTTCCCCTCTTGCTCCGACATCAAGCTGCAAAATGCTGCACCAACAACACGCTTGGAACATCCCCAAATATCATACGAAGGGTTGCTGCTGCAGAACAGCCCCCTCTTCACCACCTGGCTGCACATTGTGGTCACAAGTTTCAAACAATTGCATTCTGCTTTGCTTACAGGAACTGTGGTGGGCTGTTTTTTTTTTTGGTAGGTGTTTCCTGCTGGGAGGAAGGGTAGGATATAAATCAAATAAATAATAATAATAACAATAGACCACTTTGTAGCTCAAAGCCCTCACAAGCTGATTTACTTTAAAAGGATAGCATATCATTCCAAGAAAACACGATCATATCTGACATCCCAAGAGCCAGCACCATATAAAAATAAACAGCCAAGAGTTCAATCCTATATGCATCTGCATGGAGTTTCAGTGGGGCTTACTCGTGGGTAAATGGGCATAACAGCAGAATATTATTTATTTATTATTTAGCCTCTCTCTCTCCAGCCTCTCTTTCTCTCTCTCCAGCCTCTCTCTCTCTCTCTCTCTCTCTCTCCAGCCTCTCTCTTTCTCTCTCTCTCTCCAGCCTGCCACCCACAGCAGCAGTGGACGCCGGACGGGGCCAGCTCCTTCTTAGCCCCGAGGACACCCGGCCACTTCATCCCTCCTGCTGTGGCCGCCACTAGATGGCCGCAGCCGTGATCCCCCCCCCCAGCCAGAGATGCTGCGGCCGTCGCCGCCACTGCCAAGCTTCATTGCGGCCACTCCCGCCCAGCGGCGCCCACAGCAGGAGGGATGAAGCGGCCGGCCATCCTTTCCGGAGCAGTGGAACTGGCTCCGGGGCCAGGGCTAAGAAGGAGCCGGCCCAGCCTGGCCTCCACTGCCACCGCCTCTTCATGCCCCCTGCTCAGGCTGCCAGGCCGCGTGGGCCCCGTCTCGGCAGCGGTTGCTAGGAGACGGCATCCGAGCGGCCTGCCAGCCTCAGCAGGAGTGGAGGCTGGCCAGGGCCGGCTCCTTAGCCCCGGAGCCGGTTCCCCTGCTCCGGAAAGGACGGCCGGCTGCTTCACCCCTCCTGCTGTGGGCGCTGCTAGGTGGCCGCGGCCGTGATGGCCCCCCCCAGCCAGAGACGCTGCGGCCGTCGCCGCCACTGCCAAGCTCCATCGCGGCCACTCCCGCCCAGCGGCGCCCACAGCAGGAGGGATGAAGCGGCCGGCCATCCTTTCCAGAGCAGTGGAACTGGCTCCGGGGCCGGGGCTAAGAAGGAGCTGGAAAGGACGGCTGGCTGTTTCATGCTGTGGGCGCCGCTGGGCGGCAGCGGCCACGATGGGCCCCCCCAGCCAGAGACTGCTGAGCCCCATCGCGGCCGCTGGTGGCCAGCGGCGACCAAAGCACGTCATCGTTTGAGGAGGGCAATCAGCCCACAGCACCTCTCACTGCCCCCCAGGCAGAGACGCTGCGGCTGCCGCCGCCACTGCTGAGCTCCATCGTGGCCACTCCCGCCCAGCGGCGCCCACAGCATGAGGGGTGAAGCGGGCGTCCTTTCCGGAGGACGGGAACTGGCTCCAGGGCTAAGAAGGAGCCGGCCCAGCCTGGCCTCCACTGCCACCGCCTCTTCATGGCTGCTGCTGAGGCTGCCAGGCCACTCGGACGCTGTCTCCGGAGCGGTTGCTAGGTCAGTGGGAAAAGGCGGGCAGGCGGGAGGACGCTGCTTCCTCCTCCTGCGCCTGCGCCTGCCTGGGAAAAGGCGGGTGGGCGGGAAGAGCCTTCAGCAGCATACGCATGCATGAATCACGCATGCGTGGCTGGGGGAGGCGCTTGAAAACCAGAGATCTAGCTATTTAGCGTAAATATGGCTGGAGGCCAGAGACGGCCCCCTTTTGCCAGAGAGTCCGGCAAAAAACTGGAGATCTGGCAACCCTAGTCCTTAAAGTAGACTCTTGTGCAGAGTATAGGTTGCGAATCAGAACAATCAGATGCTGTGGCACCCCCATTTCTTTTTAAGCATTCCATAGTCTTTCGTGATCTATACACTCAAAGGCTTTGCTGTAATCTATAAAGCACAGGGTGATTTTCTTATGAAATTCCTTGCTCCATTCCATTATCCAACGTATGTTTGCGATATTATCTCCGGTACCTCTTCTGTTTCTAAATCCAGCTTGGACGTCTGACATTTCTCGCTCCATATATAGTAAAAGCCTTTGTTGTGAAATCTTGAGCATTACTTTACTTGCATGGGATATTAAGGCAATAGTTCGATAATTACTGCATTCCCTGGGATCCCCTTTCTTTGGAATTGGGATGTATATGGAATGCTTCCAGTCTGTGGGCCATTGTTTAGTTTTCCGTATTTCTTGACACATTTTTGTCAAAATTTGGACAGATTCAGTCTCAGTTGCTTGTAGCAACTCTATTGGTATGCCATCTGTTCCTGGTGATTTGTTTCTTCCAAGTATTTTAAAAGCAGCTTTCACCTCGCATTCTAAAATTTCTGGTTCTTCATCATACGGTTCCTCCATGAATGAATCTGTCATCCTGGCATCTCTTTTATAAGAGTTCTTCAGTGTATTGCTTCCATCTTCCTTTTATTTCATCTTGGTCAGTCAGTGTGTTTCCCTGTTGAATATTCAACATCCCTACTCTTGGTTTAAATTTCCCTTTCATTTCTCTAATCTTTTGGAACAGAGCTCTTGTTCTACTCTTTTTGTTGTCGTCTTCTATTTCTATACAGTAAGTATTGTAATAGTTCACTTTGCCCCTATGTACTAGTCGCTGTATTGTTGCATTTAGGGTTCTGACTGTGTTTCTATCTCCTTTTGCTTTTGATTTCTTTCTCTCTCTAACCATTTTAAGAGTTTCTTCAGTCATCCATTGGGGTCTTTCTCTCTTTTTAACTAGAGGTATTGTCTTTTTGCATTCTTCCCTGATAACGTCTCTGACTTCATTCCATAGTTCTTCTGGTTCTCTGTCAACTAAGTTTAAAGCCTCAAACCTGTTCCTTATTTGATCTTTATATGCTTCTGGGATGTTATTTAAATTGTATTTTGGCTTTATGATTGCTTTGTTGTTCTTCTTTAGCTTTACTCTGATTTTCGATACGACCCGTTCATGATCTGTACCAGTGTGCTCCTGGTCTTGTTTTCGCATAAAGTATAGAACTTCTCCATCTTCTGCTACCAATTATATAATGAATTTGATTCCTATATTGACCATTTGGTGATGTCCATGTGTACAGTCGTCTTTTCGGTTGCTCAAAAACTGTTCGCAAGAAATAAATTATTGGTTTCACAGAATTCAATAAGTCTCTCCTGCTTCATTTCTATCTGCTAAGCCCCATTTTCCCACAATTCGTAGCTCTTCTTTGTTCCCCCCTTTTGCATTCCAATCCCCCATGATTATCAGCACATCTTGTTTTGGTGTGTGATCAATTTCTCCCTGTACTTCTGCGTAAAATCTCTCCAATTCCTCTTCTTCTGCGTTTGCCGTCGGAGCATAGACTTGGATGATGGTTCTGTTGATAGGTTTCCTGTTTAATCTCATTGATATAACTCGCTCAGACCTTGCGTTGTAGCACCTAATTGCTCTTGCTACATCACTTCTCACTATTAAAGCGACCCCATTTCTTCTTAATTTCTCATTTCCTGCATAAAATGTTTTGTAGTTGCCTGATTGAAAATGTCCCATTCCCGTCCATTTTAGTTCGCTCACACCAAGTATTGTAATGCTGATGCGTTCCATTTCTTGCTTGACAATTTCTAACTCCCTGGTTCATGCTTCTCACATTCCATGTTCCTATTGTGTGCATCGTACAACTCCGGACTCTCCTTTTGCATCTGCGCGCATCAGCCTCTGGGCTTCCTTTCGGCTTTGACCCAGCTGCGTTATTAGTCACAGCGCTACTCGTACTTGTTCTTCCCCAGTAGCTCAGTGAGTGCCTTCTAGCCTGGGAGTCTCATCTTCCAGCACTATCTTGTGTTGTATTTTGGATACTCTGTTCATAGGGTTTTCGTGGTAAGAGATATTCAGAGGTGGTTTACCATTGCCTTCCTCTGAGTTTGGATGCATCTTAGTCTGGTGTTTCAGCTTTGACCATTCCACCTTGGATGCCCCTGCTAGGAGTCTAGTCTCTTGGTCTAGACTCCAGATGGCATTGCTCTTAGCTTCTTCAACACTCTCAAACCCCCTCACCACGTTAAGGTGTGCATCCTAGAGGGGAGCTTAATGATTAATGAAAACAGTTTAATGATGAAAAGTGTATGAGATAGCCTTAGGCTCCAGGAATATATTCACGAGGGTGAATGGAAAAAATGTGAGCCATGGATCAGTTGGCAGTGAAATGCAGTACTAGGGCTAGTGGTAGAATTAACTATTGAAGCAGTTCAATAAGGATTTTTAAAATATCTGCACATTTTTTCTATTTATTTAGGAAGTGGCCTGCATTAGAACTGGGGCTACAAATTCCAAATAATGCCTCTCCGTAGCAAGTGTAATCTAACAGTTCCTTACAACATTTCCATACATATAAAGACTTAGGTTATCAATGCTTTTTACACTGTAATGAAACATTGTGGTTAAATTGTGACGATCAAGAAACTTTTCCGTGTTGTCAACATTTGTCTGCTTACTACAGATTTTTAATAGCATCTTGAACTAGGTAAAAGGGAGACTCTAGACGACGTTCGTTATTAAGACACTGCAAGCTGGACTCTTATGTAGTCCAGCTCATGCTAGTATTTATTCATGTGCAGAAAGAAAACCTGAACATACCACTTTCATTCACAGCTTGTTTGATCATTTACAGATATGTTCAACAAAAAGGACATAATAAAAGCAATTTACAGTTTTGTCCTAAAAACATAGCAAAAACCAGGATGAAATGCTTGAGATATATACTTGGGATAGGATCACTACCATATCTGTCATGTAGCATTAAAAGTACTTGATGGGCTTACCTGTCATTTGCCTGCTGCTTTAGTGGCTACTGCTGGCCAAGATCACAGCTACACCATACATTGAAAGCATGTGGCTTTCCCAAAGAATCCTGGCAACTGTAGTTTACCCCTCACAGAGCTACAGTTTCTAGCACCCTTAACAAACTACAGTCCCCAAAATTCCTTAGGGGAAGCGATGTGCTTTCAGTGTATAGTCTGGATGTGGCCCAAGTCTCACCTACAATGTGCACATGATGACCAGAACTGGAGTATTAGTAGCCAAATATAAGCAGGACAGAAAGGTGTGGCAACAGGAACATCAGAGATTGGGTGGGCCCAATGGGATCAAGGATGGCCTTTTGAGGAACAGGACTGTAGCCAATTGCTGAGTGCTTTAGGCCATGTTCACACAATTACTACAGTTTAACATATACATTTTGGATCCTTAATGCTTTCTGTTCATACAGTGGAATTAAGGAAGGAAGGACCAATACAAACTGCCTCTGCCCACTGCAATGGGGAGGGTTTCTTGCACTACAGAATACAGAACTAACATGTCTGGGAGACTCATACATACTTTACAGCATGTGGACTTTCGGAGATAGAAATAATATTCTGTACCCCTTATTTTAAAAAAAGAGGTAGTTCAGTATGGGTTGTGTTTGTGTGAACACAATCACAGAGGTAAGCAGAGAAACAACCAACGCTTGCACAAAAAGCTCAGCACCACCACGTTATCAGCAATGGCAGCTAGCTTAATTCTGCTTTGCATCCGGTGCTGTTGGACAGTTGTGTACAAGTGTTTGCTTCTGGAAGCTTGGCTATAGGATTTTCCTTTAATGCTCTGCAATGAGTTTCTAATGATGACAAAGTGAAAGTTACTCTCTTCCTGTAGGCAGGGATAGGAAATCCTTTTCAGTCTAAGGTCTTGATCACTGGAGTGGAAATCTGTCAAGGGCTGTATTCCAGTAGTGAGCAGGGCCAGACCCACACACAAATCACAAACTGTTAACGCACACTGAATTGTTTGCAAGGCACTTCAAGGGTAAAGTTGCTCGGCTCTGTAGCAATTTTGCTGTCCCATCCACATATACTGAGGTCTGCTGTAACTTCTTGGGATCAGTTTCAGTCGATGCAGCCTGACGATATGGACAGGGTGCTTGCGACTATGGAGCCAGCAACATTCCCTCTCAACCCTTGCCCTGTTTGGCTTATTAAACCTCACCAAGGGAGGATGACAGAGTAGATCCAGGGTGTGGTCAACACATCTTTGCCGGAGGGAGTGGTCCTTGCCACCCTGAAAGAGGCAGTGATCTGACCACTCCTGAAAAAGCCTACCCTGGACTCACTGGTTTGTGACAACTACCACCCAGTCACAAATACCCCATTTTTAGGGAAGATAATTGAGGGAGTTGTGGACTAGCAATTGCAAGTACTCTTAGATGAAACAGATTATCCTGACCCATTCCAATCTGGGTTCAGGCCTAATAGTGGGACTGAATCGGCCTTGGTCGTCCTGATGGATGACCTTTATTGGGAGAAGGACAAGGTGTGAAACTTTTATTCTTACTTGATCTCTGTGACTTTTGATACTATTGACCATGGTATCCTTCTGAGCCGACTTGGTGAGATGGGTATTGGAGGCACTGTTTTACAGTGATTCGGATCCTATCTGTAGGGTTGTTTTTGGAGAATAGCATTGGGCGATTGTCTTTTGGCCCCAACAGTTGTGCTGTGGGGTACCATCTTGTCCCCCATGCTGTTTAACATCTATATGAAGCCCTTGGGAGATGTCATCAGGAGATTTGGGGCAATGTGTCAGCAATATGCTGATGATGCCCAGCTCTATTTCTCTGTAACATTGGAACAAGAAGAGGCCATGCAAGCCCTGTACCAGTTCCTGGACTCAGTGGTGGGCTTGATGAGGGCCAGTAAACTGAATCTGAATCCTAGCAAGATGGAGGCACTGTGGGTTGGTGGTTCCCAAGTTCAGATAATTGGTCAGGTGCCTGCTTTGGATGTGGTCATACTCCCTCTAAAAGAGCAGGTTCACAGTCTGGGGGTGCTCCTGGATCCATCTTTGTTGCTAGAGGCCCAGGTAACCTCATTGACTAGGAGTGCCTTTTACAGACTTTGACTGGTAAAATAACTGCAGCCATTTCTGGACCAGGATAGCCTGACCACTGTTGTCCATGCACTGGTAACCTCCAGGTTGGATTACTATAATGCACTCTTTGTGGGGCTGCCCTTAAGGTTGGTTGAGAAGCTGCAGCTGATGCAAGACATGGCAGTATGACTTCTCATATCACCAACATGATACCCCGCTGCTGAAAGAATTGTACAGGCTGCCCATTAGCCCCCAGACCAAGTTCAAGGTTCTAGTGTTGGTGTACACAGCCTTATGAAGCTTGGGACCAGGATACCTGAAAGGTCATTTTACCCCTTATATACCCCTTCGATCACTGCACTCTGCAGGTGAGGGTCTCTATCTTATCAGGAGGTCTGTTCCACACTACACAGGAAGTGGATATTTAGTGCTGTGGCAACAACAGTTTGGCATTCTCTCCTTCACTATTAGACAGGCACTGTGTTATCTGTGTTATCTTTTCAGCACCTACTGAAGACCTTCCTTTCAACAAGCCTTTTAAGTAGAGACCTTACAGAGTAGGGACCCGCTTCACAGTGCTTCGCTTTACAGCGATTCGCTAATACAGCGCTCTCAATTAGACTAAAGCCCCACTCATACGGCGCTTCTTCCGCTTTTATGGTGGTTTTTGGGGATCGCACACGATTCTATTCAAAGTGTTCTGCTTTACAGCGGTTTTTGCTTTACAGCGGGGGTCCGGAACGTAACCCGCTGTATGAGTGGGGCCCTACTGTAGTCTGAGTTGGAATTGCTTTTTAAGATGCTTTCAAAGTTGTTTTTTCAAGATATTTTGTGTTAGTATGTTTTTAAATATGTTTATGTTTTAAAGGCTTTTGTTTTCAAGATATTTTAAAGTGCTTTTAGTGTTTTTGTTTGCCACCCTGGGCTCCTTCTGGGAGGAAAGGTGTGAAATATATAATAAATTAATTAATATACATACTCACAAAGAAATTTCCCATGAAAACAATTGGAAGTATAAGTTACACATTCCATTTTTTCCATAACCTTTTTTTAAACAGTATATTAAAAAAAACAAGCTCTTCACCACTCTGTCTCTGACTATGCAAAAGGCAAAAAGAACTCAGTAATCCCAGTAGAAAAATGAAAGTAATTTTAATGCAAAGCTGAACTGCAAGCTGTGCCTTATAAAATGCATTTGCATCCTGAAAATTGCATGTGCAACTGCAGAATGTATGGATACTTTTTGAATATTTACAAGGAACGCTCTTCTTATATTTTTTGCTTAAACATTTTTCTTCTGCTTTTGAAAGCCTGATAACATTTTAAGATTTATCTGTGTTTATATATGGTGCATTTGTGACAAGTGTTTTGTATATTCATGGAAACAATGGCATTTTCCCTCTCAGCTGCTTCCCACTGAGCCCCACTGATCAGCAGCTGCAGGTCACATCTGACCTACAGGCTAGTGTTTCGTCACCCCTACTGTAAAGCCTACTTCAGGAAGAGAAGCAAGGATTGTAAGCTCCTCCTTGTGGTCTAAAGTCAGGGATTTGCATATATCCTCAATTTACAGACATCCGACTATGCTCAGGGTGATATAAGTGATTCACCAGGATGGAATAAAAATTGAAATACTGAGTTGAAACTGGGCATGCAACTTGTTTCCTCAGATAGCATGAACTACAATTGTTTATTCAAAAATCCCTATATTAGATGTAAAAAGTCAAGGCAGAGGTAGTTTTCTAATCATTTTATTTAGATTTTGCGTAATGATTTATTGCTCATCTGCAAGGATTAATATTGCATTCATTAAAAATCATTCATATACAAAATAAACCTATCCCCACCTGGGTTGATGCTGTAACATGCTCCCTCTGACTGAACTGAGGTGTTGCCAGGCATGAGAATTTATTCCATGGCTTATACAGAGATGGAGCCCTTAGCTAAGGTACCTATTGATGCTGCAACACAGAGGCAGACAAACAGAATGAAGAGGCCCTCCTGAGCTTCATGGAGGACTTCTGGGAACACGCTGCTTGAATTAGAGGGATCAAAGCCAATGCTGGGATCAGAATTGGTAGTACTAAAACTATGGAATCAACAAAATAGAAGAAGCGATTTTGATGGAGGAACTGAGAGGAAGCACATATGCTCAGTTCTGGATGGCTTTAATAACAAGGAAGAGCAGAGTTTGTTTGACCTGATCAAACTTAAATGTCAGATTTTGGAGAAGCTGGATGCAGAGGGAACTCCCACATTCAAAGTCAATGGCCTGCTCTATTCTGCAAGGCTGTGTTGTTACCATGCAGCTGCCAAAGTGGAACCAAGCAGCAATCTGGGGCAAAAACGTACAAGAGAAAGGTCACCTAGGGCTCTGAGAGTTAGAGAGCAAGCATTATGGATGTGCGAAGGTTTGGTGGCTCAGGCTCCACATCAAATTATTCTCCTCAGTGAAGGATTATCAGGAAGGACCATAGCCAACATCATACAATAGTGGAATAGATTTCATGAAGATGGAATTAGGAATGTAATCTTCAGTATTTACATCAAGTTTTCTGCAAAGGTTATATAAAAAAGCCAGAAAAGTTCAAGGTTGAACATATATATATTCACTATGATTCACAGTAGTCTCTGGCTTGTCATCACTGCCCCTTGAGACTTCAGCACAAGTCTGACGTGATCAGATACATTTGCCTGAATCACCTTCCTAACTTGATGTTTGCCTCTCTAAAGATGAACCTCCCCCTTTCATAGTACTAAAATATGAAATCTGGCTGCTGCCCTGTATTTTCACAGGAGAGGTTAACCAGACAGAATATGCTAGTCTCGGGAAATAAAATAATTAAAACAGCAGAGCACTTAAAATAGCAGTGCCAACAGGAAGGGATTCCACCTTCAATATTCATTTGCTACAAATGGAGCCTGAAGATGGAGGGAAGTGCTTTACACAATGAATCATTCTTTATAAGATCTGAGAAGCTAAGCTACTACATCATTCAAATATCTCCAGTGCTAGGCAAATGAGAGGATGGAGCACAGGAGATACCTGTCTCAGCTCAGAATGGCCAATTTGGTTCTTAGGTGGCCCCAACCTATTCTGCAATGTATTAACTGAAACCTTCTAACTTGACATTTCCATTAGCAGGAGAAGGAATTCTCACCCATTGCATTTTAAAATATGGTTATTGTACATCTTGGATTAAAGAAAGCAAGAAAAAAATCCTAACATCTAAAAACTTTGGAGAGGTGAAGACAGTGGATAGACAATTCCATTTTAATTCAGATTAGCACCCTAGCAACTTTAAAAGCATGTTAAAATCTACCTAGGCTTAGTGTAACCAGGCATGCAGCTATACATTTCATGTAGGAAAAAAATAGCCTAATTGATCATAAATAGGATTTGAATTTTCCCACTTGTTTATTCTTCACAACACAATTAGGACCAGAGATTAGGCATTTGCTGAATATACACCTAACTGGCCACAAGATATAATTCTGTTCCAGTACAGAAAAAGGAGCACTGGCCTAGCAGCTAATAAATTGGGGCTCATTAAGGCAATTTAGAATTTGTAGATATTTCCACACAGAAAGAAAAGTGCTCTTAATATTTTGCAGTTCGATCAACTACAACTAAGGTGCCCTGTAAAGTTTTAAATTAAAACACAAAATCGCCAGAGGACAGGAATGTCCATCAAAGGAAATCCTCTCCCTATGTATAGAGCTGAGGAGCTGAAATAGCACTATTTTTGTGGTGACGGAGCAGAGAAATCCCAGGTTGTCTATAAAGTCAGACACAGAGACAAGGAAATATTAAAAAGAAAAGGTGGATAAAATCACATGAATAAAATAAAAATAAAAAAGTTTTTAGATATGTTCTTTAAAAATATTCTTGCTAAAGCTCTTGTATAGATTACGTGGTCTGTTCCTTCAGCATTATGGTCCATTAGTACCTGCAGCAAAGGAGAGAAAAAGCCAAAGTCAAGTACTGGGTGCCCATTGAGATGCAGTTATTCAAGTGCAGGCACTTCTGCCTTAGGTTATCAGAACTGTTGGCTCTGCTAGTCCAATTCTAGTCTTTCCTTGCTTGGTGCATAAGTCCATCATTAGCTGGCACTAGATGTCTAAATTCTCATTTAAGACACTTGAGCTAGGTTTTATGTTTTGCCTGTATTTTTTACTATTTGAACCCCAACATTCCTGTCAAGATGCTCAGTGAAGCCTCCCAACACCTTGCTCAGTAGCTGATGCAGAGAGCTGCTAGACATTGTTCTTATAAATTTCATAATTGCTGAGCAAGTTTTTGAAGTTGAGTTTTTGAAATCCAACAAGCCCATTACACTAGCTCATCACTGACAAAACAACAAAAATCTACAGCTCATGTTATATCTGAATGACAGGCAAGTCCCTAGATGCTTCCTAGTTTTCCCTAATGCAGGTGGTTACCTATAATAGTTTGGTTTAAAGGGGCCATTTTTATTAAGTCCCAGATATTTTGCTTGATCATCAGTTAGTTCTGTCAGATGGGCATCAAATGAAGGCAGGTGCAAGCTGGCGACATATTCATCTAGAAAGAACACAGGAAGAGGGTTTAGATAATTTAAAACCCTGTTTACAGTGCCCAGATTTATTTAAAAGTTAATCCTGAAAATATTTTCCCCTCCAATGCTAGATTCAATATAAAGAACAATTAGCAGTTCTAGCAGAGCTCATCTAGAATTATTTCCCGCTATAGACAAATATAAAAGATTACATGAATACTGAGGCAGAGGGACAATTTATAGGAAGAGTATGTTCTTGGCTTTGTTTTGTCCCACATGATATGATTCTAAAATATAGAAATGAATAGTGGAAAAAATAGTCTTTTTTTCTACCCTGAATTCAATCATGAGATAGAATATAATCGAAGATGTGGAATGACCAAGGAATCTCCTACTCTAGGCTCAGTATTTAACAGGTGTTTTTCATTTTACAATTTTTGCCAGAGGGCACAGCAGATGCTTCTGCCTTGGGTTTTTCATACTGAAGATATTCCATCAAGTAGAACAAGTACAAGCAGAAAGATATGCAACAAGTATATAGCATGTCCCCTGGAAAGTATAGACAGAAATACCATACTATGTAGGAGAATTCTATGTAGCCCTGTTAATGATTTTCATATGTTGGTACTGGCAGACCCTTGGCATTTTTTATATATTTTAGGTTTATAGCCCATCTTTTGATAGGATTAGCTCCAAGATGGGACACCCCAGCTTATATATCAGGTTTACAATCACAGCAAGCAAAAACAGATCAATGCATACATAGCTCTTTCAGACAAAGAAGAAGTTCTCAAAAACATCTAAATTCCACTGGTCTAAGACTCAGAAGCCTGACATGAAATGGGTGGACAATGCACACAAAGACTTTATATACCAAAGATCTCGAAAGCTTCCATTCTATTCTCAAAGCACAGCTGCCCAGCACAAACGTGATTAACAAACTAGGTTTATTAGAACCATACATGATGTGCTATCCTGTCTTCGGGTTGTAGTCATCTTACTCAGAGTAGACCCATTTAAATTAATAAACTAAGTCATGTATTAACTTCAGTGGGTCTACTTTGAGTAGCACTAGCACTGAATACCACCCATGGTATTCCAAGGGTCTTCAGAAAGGAGGCTACCGCTCACAGATCAACAAGCAGCAGCTAAAGATTCTACCGTTGTTTGCTCACCCATCTTTTTAGGCAGAAGGTACACATCTTGTTTGTATCGTCCCTCAGGAGCATTGTAAAGCTCAATCAAAGCCAGAGCCTGTGAAGATCAGAGAGATGCTGGAAGTAACAACAACTGCAGACTTTATCAATTCTTTCCAGCACATTCTGAAAAGTTTCATTGTAATTTTGACATTGAATTGAATCAAAACTTTATTTTTACCCCGCCCTTTTTCCAAACTGGAACTCAGGGCGGCTTACAAATAGAACTACATGTAGTTAAAAACATAGAAAAACATACAATTAAAATACAATTAAACTATGCACAACCTCAAAACCGTAAAAGACACTTAAAAATCTAAAAACAATTTAAAATAATACAAACAATAATAATATAAAACAATAAAACAAGCCTTGTAAAGCCCAATCCTAAACACCTTCTATCCCAAAAGCCTGTCGGAATGACAGGACATGCCTGGTGGCTAACCTACTAGCACAGATATCTTAGACATTGAGCTTAGTGGTGGTTGTCTTCTATCTTTTAGGATAATTTTAGGAGAATTGACAAAACATTTCTGAGGATCTAAATTCTTTTTTTTTTATTGCAGTGAGAGTTTGTTTGTACAGAATACACCAAATTACTGAAAGGGAAGTTGACTGGTAAATGTTTGCTGGGCCAATAGGAACAAAAATAAGGAATGTAAACATGCTAAAATGTTATTAAGACGCACCCTAGTGCCTAAACAAAGGTACATAGAGACATTTTTCTGAAGGGAATGGCCAATCTCCCCTGTATGTGTGTAACACTATTCAGCTGAATCAACAATTTGTCTATTCTGCTTCCTTAGATGTTTAACCTCTCAAGACTGCAAACTATGTTTTCAAAATCACAGTGGACAGTTGTGCTGATTTTTAAATTGAAGAATGAGTAAAATAAGTGAGAGGCAGTAATTTTAAGTATTTCATTCATCTATAGGTTCACTGTGCAAGGACACAGGATCTGACAATCTTGAGAAACAATCTTTCCTTGCAGGGAAAAACCTGAAACATATGCAGGCAATGAGACAGAAAAAGTTCATAAATGAGGGGAGAGCATACCAGGGCTTTAAGCAGTCAAGGGATGGGGCTTCAGCAATTAACACAACTTCCTAGCCTCCTCCCATAACCATCTCTTTGCTGCCTCAGTTGCTCTATTAGCCATCTGGCTCAGTTCTCCATGCCCTTCCCTTCTAATTGAGCCTTTGCTCCAAAAAGCCACGTTATTAAATTTAATCTTTCAGGAATGCTCAAAATTTGCAAGTTTATATGTTCTACATTCTGGGTTATATTCAATGTAGCACTAAAGCAATCGTTCCCTCTCTCCTCCCCCCACGCCTCCCTAACTCTGCTCTGGGGGTTCTCCCACCCTTCCAGAGCAGATTTGGGGATGGAACAGGGTACGGGAGGAAGGAGAGGGGGGAACCCACTGTGCTAGCTCTAGTGCTAATGCAAAAGGTTAGCTGGATACCACCCTAGATATCTTAAGCACATAATTCACGAGACCTCGTAGTACAATTATTTCTAATACTGCGCATCTATTTAAAGAACTAAAGAGGCAAAGTGCAGTTCCAATAAATGCTCTAAATAGGCTTTTGCACAGAGAGTTGAAAAAATAAATACAAGATATTCATGTTTATATTACATCTTCCATCCCCACAAACATAACATTATAAATATGGCATAAAGCAAGGCAAGGAGACCTGCAGGCTAAATCATGTACCTGAGTGGTAGCAGTAATGGACAGAACAAAGGTAGGAACTGTTGAACAGCTCAAATTAAGAAGTCTTCCCTAGAATGAAAGGAAAGGATTTTTTTTTGAGAAACCACCATATAGCAGGCACAGAGAGCACCATCAAACAAACACAAATTTCAGATCCAATTTTCTTCACTAAATGTCATGCTCAACTTTCAAACTTGGGATATGCCTACATAATTTGAATCAGGAGCAGTATGGCCTTACCAGAACTAATAACCACTGATATTTTCAGATGAAGTTGACTTTTAATCAGGAAGATAATCATTTCAGATGTGCCAAACCCCAAAAGGACAGGCATGATTTAGCAGTGGGGAAGTGAAAATCTGTTAGCAAAATGTTTGAGACCTTTACATCGCCACTAGTGTGGCTAGATTTGGATTTCTGCTATAAAGTTCAAGCTAGACCACAACTGTGAGCTACCCAACGGACACCTGTTTCTTATTCTCATTCAGCAGAACAGCTTCTCCCTAGTACATAGCTAGGTGCCCAGTCTATTGTCTTCCAATACCTAGGGAACCTGAAAAAAGACAATTCTATGGAGGCTTCTAATTAGGCCTTCACAGACATACCTCGGCTAGGAGAACAACTCGCTTGCCATCAGGCCAGATTACATGATCCACTTGAGAACGTACGCGCTCCCAGGTTAGCTCTGGGGTACGAAGACTAGCCTAGGAGAGATTGATACAGGGATCAACTACTAGGCTATATTGAGATTACTGGAAGCATAATTAAGATTTAATAGACGCTCACCACATCAATTTCAGTGTTGGAATGGCCCATATTACATACAATGCAGCTATTCTTCATTCGATCCAAGTGCTCCCTAGTCACCACATTCTTGTTTCCTGCAGTGAAAAGAGGCAGTTAAACCAAGCAGGAGACACATGAACCATCATGTTTTCCCTTGTCTATGGCTAAAGCTTTAATCACAAAGCTGTGGGTAGAATCCAACTAAGCAGTTGCACAAGTTGAACAATTTCCACTTGTGCAATGGAACTTCCCCTCCCTTCCCTCCCCGTATCATCTTCAGAGGGTTGGAGGAAAACCCAGAGCAAATCTGGGATGGGTGTAGCTGAAGCAGAGGGAGGAAAAATTCTGTTGCATGAGTAGAAGTCATTCTGTTCATATAATTACTTACAATAGAATAGCAAGTGATACAACTTTGATTGGGAAATGCTTATAAAATACTACTGCCACTATTACGATGATTATGATTATTGAGCAGAAAGACTGAATAGGAAGATTTCAGAGGGTGAGTGGTGGATGGGGGGAAATAGGATGAACGAAACACATGCACTGTCCTTCCCGGACTGTTGTACCTGTGCAAGTTATGACAACATCCACTTGGCGAATGACTTCATTGAGCTTCACTACTCGAAACCCATCCATGCTGCCAAACAGAAAGTAAGACAGTAAAGAGACTACAACCATTGCTATGTGAAACTGAACAAACAAACTGCTTGGACCATTTACATTTTAAACCTCACACCCCAGTCTCCAAATTTTGATTGACATTTAGAGAATCCATTAGCAATGTCACGCTACACTTATGTGTCTATGTTCCTAAATAGCTATTTGGATAAAAGGTATTGCTGCAACAGTCTATTTTCATGAAGAACTTTATATCTGCAGGTTTACCAAGTTATTTTTCAGCTGAGCTTTGAGCAACTATTATGTGTAAAGTTTTTGAAGTGAGCGATCATGAATAGTCATTTTCATTTTACTGAACTAAAGTTAAAATATTAATATAAAACTTGTTAGATACCAGTTCTTTAAAAGTTGGATCTCTGCTTCTTTAGAAGCAGGACACTGTTGAAATGGAGACTAGCATGTGGCTGTATTTGGGAAAACAGAGGAAGAAACACATGATTTATTTAAGGTTCATACATTTGACCATTTCCTACCAATGCTTCACTTCCATCTCACCCCCTCTTTTTTTTTACCTACTGCCAATACAGAAATTCTTTTCACATGTATTATTGAAGAAACTGACACTGCCTGAAACAACAGCAGCAACAGAAGAAATGAAGAGAAACAGGATAGGCTGTTGTATTAGCCCAGAACAGCTGGTCTCTGGGTAAGTTACATAAGATTGCCTAATAGTACACTAAAGCTCTTCCTATGCCCAAGAGATAGGGAAAAGAGAAATAATATACACTTATTTCCTGAAATTTGTGGTAATCCTGAAAATGGGCAAGGAGACTGTGTGGAAAAGTCTGAAGAGAACTAGATATTCCAAGAACAGCACAAAGCCTTCAGGAGGTTAAGAAAAATATTCTGCAAGAACTGTTAAAAGCAACATGCTCTAAATATCTTTCAGAGTTCAAAAAGTAAAGTGACAGTCTATCCTAGTTTTTAAAAACCCTACAAAGTAATCAAATGGCAAATCCAATTAAATGTTACTGCTTCTATAAATCTTATTGGAGTTTATCACTTATTCCACCATACATCAGATGGTCTTGTATTTAGCATCTACTGCTTCTTTTAAGCGGTGATTCACAATAAGTTTATTGCTTCTTCCTATCTAATATTATATCGACAAATGCATTTCAGCAAACTATTCATTGCTTTGCTAATGGTGGCTAGTCTCAAAACTCATGAGGAAAAAGGCTCTTCCAGATGAAGCTATATATGCACTCAATGCTGCATATTCACGTAGCCCTCAAATGAGAATCTAATGCCCGATTCCCAGGAAATGGAAGATTCCCTGAAGATTTACACCTTCTTGTGCAGATAGCCTTGGATTGTGAGGAAGGCTCTGTTGACCATTGAACCGCACTGTCACTGAGTCTGTTTTCCATCAAGTCTGAAAAACTGTAACTAGGGGGAGTTATGTCTTTGCCCAGTCTGGGAACGGACTGCCAAGGCCGTTGCTATGGTAACCATCGCGATAGACTGGGAAAAAGTTCTAGCAGCTATCTGTGTTAAGCTGTGTCTTCTGTGTATTGCCTCTGAACTGAGAGGTTCTCTTCTGTGTTTACCTTTGGAGAGAGATGTACCAGAAGGGGGATGACTGAAGAAACTCTACATGTATTTACTCTTAAGCCTTTGGCCGTAATGTCTTAATAAAGACTCTTAACATGATCTAATGCTCTGAAGAAGTTTCTTGCTCAACTTAACTCCAACGTAATGTATGCTGTTTCACGCAACAACGCACACACGTCAACAGGGGTTATGGGCCCAGATCCACCGCACATTACACGGGAGTAAGTTGCTGGTCTGAACGGCAGACGGAGTTCCAGAGGGCAGCTTGATTGATTGTACCAGACGGAGGTGAGCAACATGGCTGTAAACCTGTCTGGGGGAGGCTTGCCAATGGAAAGATTGACGGAAAAGAATTATGGCAGCTGGAAGCCGAGGATGCGGGCTTTGCTGATAACAGAGGATTTATGGGACATTATAGATGGAACACCCCCGGCGGTGTTGACCGCGGCCTGGAAGCGCAAAGATCAGAGGGCGCAGGCGTTTATAATCTTGGCTCTATCGGATTCTCAACTGATGTGTGTGAGAGATGAGCCGTCGGCTAAACAGATGTGGGACGCGTTGCAGGATTTGTCCCAGGAATGGCAGCGGAGGCAGAAGGCGCAGAGAGCCGAGCTGATGGAAGCTGTCAGAAGCAAGGAGGAGAAAAGTGCCGAACCGGAGGAGGCAGCCAAAAGCAAACAGGATTACAAGCAGCAGCTGTTAAAGGCTTGTTATGCCTGTGGGGCTCGTGGGCATCTCCGAAAAGACTGTGTAGTCAAGCGAAACTCCAGGGACGGAGGCTTGAAGCAGGGAAGTGTGAACTTTGTTTGTAAACAGAAGTCTCAAGATTTAGGACCTGTTAACTGGACTGTCGACAGCGGGGCGAGCCATATATTAATTAAAGACAGAAGTTTGTTTTATGCTTCAGAAGAAGTGCAGGATTTTGTGCAACTTGCGGATGGATCACAGAAAAGGGTGGAAGCCCGAGGACTGGTGAGATTTAATAAACTTGGGATAATGTCAGAATGTTTGTTTGTTCCAGAATTGGCTCATAATATTTTATCAGTTCAAAAACTGGTGAATTCTGGGTACTGTGTAACATTTGATAGAGGAAAATGTTTTGTGCAAAGAAGAGGCAAAGTTGTCTGTCAGGGATTCATGACACAGGGGCAGTTTAGAATGACCGTGGGTGTGAAGTGTGCTGATGCCTTGAGTTTAATGGGGCGGAAAGAGAATGATGGTCAGAGCTGTAAGAAGACAGCTGTTAAAAGCACACAGCCACAGTATTCATGTAATGCAGTCAGGCTGATGCCTGAAAGAGTGCATCGCAGCCGATTTTACAAGCCACAGGGTAAGAGACGTGGCAAACGTGCACCTAGAGCACAAGAGAATGTATATTTCAGAGTTTGGTGTCCAGAAACACAAGCGCAAACATTTAAACCAGATCTTGACATAAATCTGAAAGGCACAAAGACAAAGAGTCTGGTTTTGTCAGGAGCAAAGACAGGAGGTCTTGAATGTTTTGTGGATGCAGATCATGCAGGGGAGCTGAGCAGTCGTAAGTCAACCTCTGGCATAGTTGTGATGTGGCACGGGTCATGCATTGACTGGAGCAGCAAGAAACAAAACATGGTGGCTGACATAATGACCAAGCCTTTGTGTGAGGAGAAATTTGGCAAACTGGTGACAAGGCTTGGAATGAGCCAAAGTTTGATTGAATAAAGTTCTAGCTAAATGTACAGAGATGTTTTGAACTGTACTGAAATGTAAGCTGTATTGCAAGATGTATTGGAGAAATGTATTGTTGTTATTGTTGTAATGAGTTACAGACATGATGGGAAAAAGGGGGGATTGTTGACCATTGAACCGCACTGTCACTGAGTCTGTTTTCCCTCAAGTCTGAAAAACTGTAACTAGGGGGAGTTATGTCTTTGCCCAGTCTGGGAACGGACTGCCAAGGCCGTTGCTATGGTAACCATCGCGATAGACTGGGAAAAAGTTCTAGCAGCTATCTGTGTTAAGCTGTGTCTTCTGTGTATTGCCTCTGAACTGAGAGGTTCTCTTCTGTGTTTACCTTTGGAGAGAGATGTACCAGAAGGGGGGTGACTGAAGAAACTCTACATGTATTTACTCTTAAGCCTTTGGCCGTAATGTCTTAATAAAGACTCTTAACATGATCTAATGCTCTGAAGAAGTTTCTTGCTCAACTTAACTCCAACGTAATGTATGCTGTTTCATGCAACAACGCACAGGGTGATTGAATTACAGCCTTTTGAAGTGGCCTAAAAAAGAGCAGCAAGTAATATAAGAAAAGGCTCATACTCTGAGATAGCAGTATTTGTAACACCTCCTCTCTTACCAGGCTTGAAGAGCACAGATAGGATCAATCTCAGTGATGTAAACTATGGCTCCCAGGGCCTTCAGAGCTGCACAGCATCCCTTTCCAACCTGCAATACACAACAGCAGCTACAAAATCAAAACAAAGACAAGTGCCTTGAACAGCAAAAGATGTGTGTATGTATGTGTGTACACACGGAACACAAACATTTGTAAGCTGAGGCCAAAGGACCATGAAATTCAGCCTATAACATTTCTATTCAAAGGTTCAAATATATATACAGTCAGTTGATTCATTGATGGATAGGTGAACACAGACCAGTTTATCATATAGGAAGTGCTGGAAAGTTTGCTAATGTCCACTCAACTACACTAAGGCAGCCAACAGTAGTTGTAGCATTCTAGGTTTGCTGTTGCACCACTCCTAGTTGCTTACCCCTCTGCTGCTATGGGCAGGTATGGTCCAGCAAGCTATGGGAAGTTGCTCACCAGCCCCTGGAGTTTTATCTCCTAATCTCAGTGTTGAGATTGAAAATTATGTTTACCCAAGCTTTCCTGGTCTCTGACTCTCATTACATTTTTAATTGTATATTTAGCATAATGCTCAGTTGTATTTCCAATATATACTTTTGTTTTTATTTTGTCTATCTAGCTTTTAGGGAATGTTACTGATTGTGTTTCTTGTTTTTATGTAAATGTTTAGATTTTTTAATTATAATTAAGCAGTATACAATTTTTATAAACAAAGCGCTCTGCCTGCTCTTTGGAGAGCAATCTCTAAAGACGTAGCTCTTTATCGCCTGATCTCAGCACTGTGGTCATATGAGGAAATAAAAAAATTCCAGTGCCTACTCTTTAGAATCACTCTCTAAACAGCAGGCAGAAGGATTTCTATCTCCCAGTTTCAGCACTGAGAACATCAGTGGTGAGATTGGGAGATAAAACCTTTTGCCTGTTCCTGAAAAAAATGGAAATGGACTGCCTTCAAGTTGATCCCAACTTATGGTGATCCTATGAACAGGGTTTTCATGGTAAGCGGTATTCAGAGGGGGTTTACCATTGCCTTCCTCTGAGGCTGAGAGGCAGTGACTGGCCCAAGGTCACCCAGTGAGCTTCATGGCTGTGTGGGGATTCGAACCCCGGTCTCCCAGGTCGTAGTCCAGCACCTTAACCACTACACCACACTGGCTCTCTTGCCTGTTCTTAGAGAGTAAAAAAGTAAAAATGCAGCATTTCCCCTCCCTCCTATACCAGAGCTGAATAGGGAGGAGTGGAAATGCTGTCTTTTACTCTTCAAAGAGCAGAATATACCATTTCCTCCAGCTGTGAAGAGACAATGATATATGCTTTTATGTGTGTGCGTATATGTGTGTGTGTAAAAAACAGAGTGCTGTCTGCCTCTATGTGTATGTATAAGTGAATGTATGTGTACGACTGTTTGTGTGCATGCATGGTATCAAAAGCCTCCAAGAGATCAAGTAAGAATAACAGGGGTGCGCTCCCCCTGTCCTTCTCCTGATAAAGGTCATCCATCAAGGCAACCAAGGCCAATTCAGTCCATAACCAGGCCTGAACCCTGACTGGAAAGGGTCAAGTGTACATACTTACATTTACATACACACATTCTACTTCAGAGGCATCATAGTACCGTTTCTCAGTAAAAAACAAATCCCTCCCATGTTTAGCAAAACAGCAAATACTTGAAGCACACAAACACTCTGAATTATGAGATCTAAACAAAATGAAAAAAGACAAGATATTCCTTTTCTTTTAAAGAAATCTGACCATGAAATCCATATCCTCAGGAAAATGCCTTCTCTGGTCACAGACAGCAGCCATGACTTACTAATACAAATAACCATTTTCCTAGGTAAGTTCATGCGAATACTAACATTCAGCTATTAAGATAGGAGCTATGGGAGAGTTCTCCACTTCACACTAGAGCACCCCTTTTGCCATTAAATCAGTCTTCCCCACACACAACCCAAATCTGTTAAAATATGGAGCTGCTCTGATCATGTTAAAACACAGAACGGCTGCTGTCACATGCATTTTGGCCCTAAAATGTACAGAATTCAATGGGTGCCATTCATATGTTGCTGGAAATATCCATGTTGAAGAAGTGCAATCCATGCACATTTCCAGATAATCTGAAACATAATGTCTGTGCATCTTTTAAATTCTTCCAGATGTTACTGTACAAATACAGCTGAGTGCAAAAACTCTTCTAATGATGTGAAAATACTTGGTAGTATCAGCAGCTTGCAATTAATTGTATCTAATCTAATTGTAAGAGCCATTACAATTAGATACATAATCTTCTGCTACAACACAAGTTCTTCCTAATGCTTCTTTTATTAATCACATTACTAGTAGTAAAATGCAGATAATGAACACTAAGCAAAGGTAACTTTACTCTGAATCAGCCAGCCTACAACTCACCTCACCATAGCCACACACTACCACTTGCTTCCCTCCAAACATCACATCAGTTGTTCGTTTTAGGCTGTGGGAAAGAGAGAGAGAGACTTCTTGAAAAGTTAACCGCATGCAGAGTACATGCTTGACTCAACACAATGGCTGTGGATGGCAGTCCCTACTCAGCACACGCCTCCTTATGGAGAGACACCTTAGGCTGAACATCCTACACACTATGCAGATTTGACATATCACCTCTTGCTCTTCTGGTCTTCCCTTTCCTTTCTCCCTTGACATTCCATGATAAGATCTTGTGTTACCGCATATTGTGTGAAGTAACATATGAGTGCAATTGTTTTGTTACTTCTGTATATCTTGAAGGATTTTTAGTGTAAAGTTTATTTGTATATAAGCTCCATCTCAGTTTGATTATTCTTATTGCAATTTTTGTTTCTGTCTCATGTCATTTTTTTGTATTAAGAGTACAATATTGTATATTGTGTATTGTTTTCTTTTTCATATTTCCTTATTTCTTTTTGTATGATAAAATTGCAATAAAAGTATTCTTTTTAAAAAAATAACACAGAATAGATGTGTTTTGATGTCTTGATAAACCATCACATGCACAAGCCACAGCAAACCTTGCATGCTCCCCCCTCCTCTCTCATTCTTCTGCAAGGCCCAGAGGAGGACTTCAGAAGCATTTACTTTTGGTTTTAACTAACTGCGACTTTGTTTCTTCTGAACTGGGGGACTGTGGTCTATGCTAGCTACAGTTGCTTTAAACAAGCCAGCTTCAAACCATAGTTTAGGAAACAGGCTTGTTTAAACCAGCTAAATTTAATGTAAAACATGATATTCTAGTTAAATGAAACAGGAGCTGCATTTAGCTGAAACCAACAGTAAATGCTTCTGAAGTCCTCCTCCCAGCCATGCAGGAGAGGGGGAGCGTGTAGGCTTATTGCAACTCATGCACATCACAATAAACCATACTTTATTGAGATGTCCAAATGCGACCAGTGTTCTAATTCCACAACAGTATGACCCTATGCTGCAACTGGATTTCACAGTCACAGCAATATTTAATTCACAACTCCACAGCACAAAGAGCTGAGTAGGAAAAAAGTAAAGCTGGAATAAGAAAGAGATGAATGCTAGTGGCATCTTTTTCAACTACCAAAGCTGGGTATCAGACTCACCCATCCAAGATGGACTCCCTGCAACAGTATAGGTTATCAAATTTCTGTTTGGTAACAGAGTCATTTACATTCATTGCTGGAACACACAGTTTCCCAGCCTTTGATAACTGGTATAACCTGAAAAGGAAAGAGAGAAGATTTCAGAAATAAATACTATAGGGGGAAAACAGGATAATCAGTGCAGCCTGATCAGACCCTTAATATGTACCTACAGCCAATCATGTTTGTAAATATAGAGAAAAATGTTTCACATCACTGAGTAAGGCAAAATGATTAATTACTACACCCCCTAGATTTCTACAGGAAGAAAAAAACTCCTCCCCTGTGTTTTATTCAACCGAGAACTATAGCTCAGTGATAAAGCATACAAAATAATACATTGATCTAATAAAATAAATAAAAGCTCCCAAGTTTAATCCTTGACATCTCCAGGTTTGTTGTTATCTGCCATCAAGTCAATTAAGACTTATGGCGACCCTATGAAGCAGCAACCTCCAATAGCATCTATCATAAACCACCCTGTTCAGATCTTGTAAGTTCACGTCTGTGACTTCCTTTATGGAATCAATCCATCTCTTTTTTGGTCTTCCTCTTTTTCTACTCCCTTCTGTTTTTCCCAGCATTATTGTCTTTTCTAGTGAATCAGGTCTTCTCATGATGTGTCCAAAGTATGATAACCTCAGTTTCATCATTTTAGCTTCTAGTGATAGTTCTAGTTTAATTTGTTCTAGCACCCAATTATTTGTCTTTTTCCCGGTCCATGCAAAGCTCTTCTCCAACACCACATTTCAAATGAGTTGATTTTTCTCTTATCCACTTTTTTCACTGCCCAACTTTCACATCCATACATAGAGATCACGGACACCATGGTCTGAATCATCCTGACTTTGGTGTTCAGTGATATGTTTTTGCATTTGAGGACCTTTTCTAGTTCTCTCATAGCTGCCCTCCCCAGTCCTAGCCTTCTTCTGTTTTCTTGACTATTGTCTCCATTTTGGTTAATGACTGTGCCGAGGTATTGATAATCCTTGACAAGTTCAATGTCCCCATTGTTGACTTTAAAGTTACATAAATCTTCTGTTGTCATTACTTTAGTCTTTTTGACTTTCAGTTGTAGTCCTGCTTTTGTGTTTGCCTCTTTAACTTTCAACAGCACTCGTTTCAAATCATTACTGGTTTCTGCTAGAAGTATAGTATTGTCTACATATCTTAAACTACTGATATTTTCCCCTCCAGTTGTCACACCTCCATCTTGGTCCAATCCCGCCCTCCATATGACATGCTCTGCATACAGATTAAACAAATAGGGTGATAAAATACACCCCTGCCTCACATCCTTTCTGACGGGGAACCAACTGGTTTCTCCATATTATGTCCTTACAGTAGCCTCTTATGCAGAGTATAGGTTGCGCATCAAGACAATCAGATGCTGTGGCACCCCCATTTCTTTTAAAGCATTCCATAGTTTTTCATGATCTACACACTCAAAGGTTTTGCTGTAATATATAAAGCACAAGGTGATTTTCTTCTGAAATTCCTTAGTCCATTCCATTATCTAACGTATGTTTGTGGTATGATCTCTGGTACCTCCTCCCTTTCTAAATCAAGCTTGGACATCTATCTAGCATTTCTCACTCCATATATGGTAAGAGCCTTTGTTGTAGAATCTTGAGCATTACTTTACTTGCATGGGATATAAAGGCAATAGTTCAATAATTACTGCATTCCATGGGATCCCCTTTCTTTGGAATTGGGATGTATACTGAATGCTTCTGTCATGGCCCCGTCAGAGGACTCCTCAGATGAGGATGACTCGGGAGTAACAGCAGCAGACCTAGGAGCAGCAGACTCAGGAGACACGGAGGAGCCTCCTGAGAATCCAGCTCCTTCTCCCCCTCAGCTGCAGAGCACCCCAGATACAGCAGAGTCCCTGCAGCCAGACACAGACAGTGAACAGGATACTCCCCCCTCACCTGCAGAACGTAGACAGCAGAAGGTCAGGCAGAAGAGAGGCAGGCCTGTCTCCTTAAGGCCCAAACGTTGAGGACTCACACCTGCTGTCAACCTTGCTCTTTATAAGGCACACCTTGGCTGCAGCTTGTTGCTGACTGCAACGTCAGGCGTGGCTTGTGTGTTCCTAGTTTCCTGGCACCCTCTTTCGGACTGACCCCTTGGCACTTGATCCCGGACCTCTACTGACCTCACTTCTGGACTCCTGACTCGGCAAGTACGCTTCGGACAAGCCTGGCCCTTATCAGCTCCCCTCCTCCTAGACCTGGCAGATTTATGACCAGACTGCCGGCTAAGGACTTTGCTTCCCTGCCAACCACCCAGGAATTTCCAGCCCCCCCACCGGCACTGCTGACGCAGTGTAGAGCTGACAGCTTCCAGTCTGTGGGCACTGTTTTGTTTTCCATATTTCTTGACAAATCTTTGTCAAAATTTGGACAGATTCAGTCTCAGTAGCTTGTAGCAACTCTATTGGTATGCCATCTGTTCCTGGTGATTTGTTTCTTCCAAGTATTTTAAAAGCAGCTTCCACCTCACATTCTAAAATTTCTGGTTCTTCATCATACAGTTCCTCCATGAATGAATCTGTCATCCTTGCATCTCTTCAGTGTATTGCTTCCATCTTCCTTTTATTTCATCTCGGTCAGTCAGTGTGCTCCCTTGTTGGTTATTCAACATCCCTACTCTTGGTTTAAATTTCCGTTTAATTTTTTTAATCTTTTGGAATAGGGCTCTTGTTCTAACCTCTTTGTTGTCCTCTTCTATCTCTATACAATAACTATTGTAACAGTTCTCTTTGTCCCTACGTACTTGTCGCTGTATAGTTGCATTTAGGGTTCTAACCATGTTTCTATCTCCTTTTGCTTTCCCTTTCCTTCTCTCTCTAACCATTTTAAGAGTTTGTTCAGTCATCCACTGAGGTCTTTCTCTCTTTTTAACTAGAGGTATTGTCTTTTTGCATTCTTCCCTGATAATGTCTCGGTCCTGCTCAGGGCGAGAGCCACGAGTCGGAGACGAAGGTGAATGCAATTCTTGTTTTATTAAAGTAATGGATACATCAAAGGCAGTTCGCTTCATAGAAGTATCTATGCTAACTCACTACAATTCCCTAACTAAACTCTACACATGCTCTGCAGCGTATGGAGTAAGTTGACTCAGCACCCAAACCTGAGAGCTGCAGTCTTAAGTAGGAAAAGTCTGGGATCGTAATCTGACTCCTTCACAAGCCCTGCCTCTGCCCTGTCCGTTTCTCACGGCGTCGAGAGTGAGGTGAAGGGGGGCGTGCTTCAAACAGCTCATCCGAAAGAACCAGCTCCTTAGCAACAGGCTCGAGGTCAGGCGGCAGAGACGCGTTTGAAGCATCCTGAGAGCTGCTTGGTAAAGAGGGAGTCAACACGCGCTCTGAAACATCGCCCAACTGCTCTTCTGACATGTCTGGGGGCTGCGCACTGTCCTCTTTGGAGGCAGCACCATCCGTGAGAACTGGCACGAAGTCAAACTCACTCCCTTCCCCAAGGTCTTGAGGAGACTCAACAACTACTGGATCCTCCGTGCCTTTGGACTGCTGGGGAACCTGAAACTCATGCCTTCCCCCTCCCGGGGCCTCGTGAGACAGCTGGGGCTCAACAGTCTCTGACTTCACTTCATAGTTCTTCTGGTTCTCTGTCAACTAAGTTTAAAGCCTCAAATCTGTTCCTTCTTTCATCTTTATATTCTTCTGGGATGTTATTTAAATTGTATTTTGGCATTATGATTGATTTGTTCTTTTTTAGCTTTACTCTGATTTTCGATATAACCAGTTCATGATCCATACCACTCTCTGCTCTTGGTCTTGTTTTCGCAGAAAGTATGGAACTTCTCCATCTTCTGCTACCAATTACATAATCGGTTGGATTCCTATATTGACCATTTGGTGAGTTGTCTTTTTGGTTGCTCAAAAATATATATTTGCAAGAAACAAATTATTGGCTTCACAGAATTCAATAAGTCTTTCTCTTGCTTCATTTCTATCCGCTAAGCCCCACTTTCCCACAATTCCTAGCTCTTCTCTGTTCCCTACTTTTGCATTCCAGTCCCCCATGATTATCAGCTCATCTTGTTTTGGTGTGTGATCAATTTCTTCCTGCATTTCTGCGTAAAGTCTCTCCAATTCCTCTTCTTCTGCGTTTGCCATTGGAGCATAGACTTGGAGGATGATTATGTTGATAAGTTTCTTGTTAAATCTCATTGATATAACTCGCTCAGACCTTGCATTATATCTCCAAATTGCTTTTGCTACATCACCTCAATTTCTCATTTCCTGCATAAAATATGTTGTAGTTGCCTGACTGAAAATGTCCCATTCCCGTCCATTTTAATTCACTCACGCCAAGTGTTGTCATGTTGATACATTCTATTTCTTTCTTAACAATTTCTAACTTTCCCTGGTTCATGCTTCTCACATTCCATGTTCCTATTGTGTACGTCGTACAACTCTGGACTCTGCTTTTGCATCTGTGCGCATCAGCCTCCAGGCTTCCTTTCAGCTGTGACCAAGCGGCATCATTTCTTATGTTTGTCAAACCATACTGAAAATCGTTACCACTGGTAACTTAGTCATGGATGTATCTGCAACAAGCACTTGGTACAGAAATGGTGATGGGGGCAGGGCAGGAGGAGAAAAAAGGCCAAGCAGCAGCTCAAGCTGTTTCTAAGAGCAGATGAAGCATTGGGAAGAATAGTCTGGCTAAAGGGAATAGTCAATGGAACATTAAAAAAGATGTTCCCTTCTTTATAAACATAAAAGGGAAACGGGACTGCGGCATTGAAAACTCTTCAACTTTTGAGCTTAAAGTAATGTAAAGTCCCATGGTTTAATAGATAGGAAACTAAAATAATACAAAAGGCCCTAGATTCTGCCTTAGCTAAGCTATACTTTTCTTTTATGACATTTTTTCTTCCCCATCCTTAATTATTATCCCCACCAGGGGTTCATGATTAAAAGGAGCTTTAATTTTTAGATGTCTGCTTAATAAATATGGGGAAGGCTCTACAACTTTCCAAACCTTCATATTTAAGAAGCATAGGATTTGCAGACTCCTTTTGTGGTTATTACCTGTGCACACCAGTCACACTCTCTTCTACAATGCCTCTGATCTTCTTAAATACATTTGGATATTTCTTATAAACCCAATGGGTCAGGTCTCCCCCATCATCCAAGATCTAAAAATAAAGGAAGGAAAATTAGCTCAGATCGTTTGCTACTCACACAGCATGTCATACCTAACTTCACTTTAAGACACAAACAAGGACTATTTCTATGTAATTAAACTGTAAATGTCACATAGCTGTTAAGGGTCAGAACTCTTGATTTCTTTTCATATGCAGTTATTACAGTGCAAGATGTCCAAGCAACACACCTGACCAAATGTTCTAATATATAAATATATGTATTTGAAGTCTACAAAGTATATTTCCAGAGGACCAGTACTCATAGTTATTATTGCACAAATTTAAGTAGAAGCTAGAAGACTGGTGGAGATGTATGCACAGAGCAAGGATCACTTTTCCTTTGGATAACTGATCTTATAGAAAAAATACAGGAGGTGCTTATCTGTAGCCAATTATCTTAGAAAACTGGAATAATCAAGTGTTTTGCTAATACCATAGCCCACAATGTTAACAAAAACGCTTTCCCCTGATGTATAGATATGAACCAGTGTAGACGTATGAAACAGAAGACATTGCCTATACTAATGGAGTATTATCTGATCAATTTAACACTTTTTAGGAAGGAAATCTACTGCACAATTTCCTCTTAAATAAGGATTCAGTATTACAGTAGGGATTTACAAATATCTGGTGTATCTAGCATACCAGGCCAAAAGGGCAAGGGTGCTGCTGATAGTAATCTTGAAGACATGAGGTTGCACCCAATGTTGCACTTGTGGAGTTCCACTCGCCTAACAGGACTTCCCCTTCCTCTTCTTGCACACCTCAAAAGTCTGCTCTGGATGGTCCCCTAACCCCAGGGCAGATTCTGAGGGTGTGCAAGGGGGCTTCAGGGGAGAGGAGAGGGGAGGTTCTGTTGCACAAACGGCCATCTGTTGCACAAGGGGAATGGCACCACTGGATACAAGCCATGCAATTAATTTCCTGGGAAAGAATTCTTCTACTAGTTGCAAAGGATATATGACAGACTATTCTCAAATTCTAAATTCTTAGAAAAATAGCTATTTTAAGGCAGACAAGCCATCAGTTATTTTTCCATGAGCAATACTTAATAGATTTTTTAAAATGTGAGTAGATCTATATTGTGCAAACATTCAATTGGTTTCAAGTGACTCAGATGTCATTTAGCTATATGGCAACTAACAGAGAATCAACATAAAGAAAAAAGCTTCCATTAGGGCAAGATGCCTGAAACTAAACCTAGAGAACATTTTATAATTCCACATTTGTAATGTGCAGGAAGTTTAAGAGTTGAGTGCTGGGAACAGCAGGTAGCGCCGTCCTGTCAGTAAGTCTCCTTTTCTATGTGTCTGTTTAATGTAACAACTGCCTTGTCACATTGATATTCTGCTCTTCTTCCAACATAACTCTGTTCATCTCTGATCCTTACAATAGCCCTCTGAGATAGGTTAGACTGACAGACAATGACTTGTCCAAAGCCATCAAGTGTGTTTCATCTCCCTGGTCCAAATGCAACATTTGCTCCACTGGTTCATTGTTGAGATTAAAGGTTATATCCAACGTAACACTATGTGAATGTTCTATCAGCTTTTTCCTTCCGTATTTATTTCATTTTATTTATAAAAGCCCAGCCTTCATCATATTGATTCCCAGGACTGTTTTTTATGCAGGACTGATTTTGAGGAGCAATAGCTGAGCTCCTCTCCGAGCAGCTTGGCCACCCCACCTCCCCAGAATACAGCTGTCAGTAGCCACCATCTCTCCACCTGAACACGCACAGACACAGTATGCCCAGAACATTCTGGGGGGGAACAAAATAGTTGAAGAGCTGAGAGGGGAACGGCTGTGATTGGGAACAACAAAATAATAGTAAAAAAGAAAAAGACCACTGCCAACAGTGAGCTCCCCATGACCCATGGGTAATTTTGCTGCAATTCCATATCACCAAAAATGTCCTTCTGTTTGCGGGGGTAAATTTCACCTCCCCCCTTCCAATTTGAGATGAAAATGGACAGGTGTTAACTAGTTATACCACAATAAACTTTCCATTTCTTTCAACTAAACCCCACTGACCAGAGAAGAGAGAAGGAAAGGGCAGGACAAAAGGAGAGGAAAACATAAGTGGTGCTGAATGTGGCTACACACTAAACACTATAATGTGATCCAGTACACAGGATTCAAAGAACCACTGAACTAGTTCTGCATGTCCAAAGAATTGTGTTTCTTAAACATTACCTCCTTGGTGCACACAACAAACCTCTTTTGAAACAGAAAAATAGGGCATGGTGGTCTGCTATTGAAAGGAAACAAGTCAGAAGTTTTACTAGGCATGTCAGAAACCTTGGTGTACAAGTAGCTCTTTGGATCTCAATCAATACACTTCCAAAGGAGAAGTTAACACGTGTGAGAATAAGGGGAACTTGGGAAAATGTTCCATTACCATGTTAGCCTGCCAGCTATCCACATTAACACAGCGATCAATGCACCACCAAAAGTCATCCTCGGATTCTCCTTTCCAGGCAAACACAGCAACACCTAGGGAGAGAAAATAAATTTGCTAGATTTTTTTAAAGCAAGGCTGCTTGAAGCAGACCCAAAATAAGCCTTGTGTTGGTACATAGCAACTCTTACCCCCACTCATTTTACTGATCCCTTACGTTAGCTGAAGCAGTCTGTGTACTGTACATTTGCAAGAAGTTATATTGTTAAGACAGCAAACTAAAAATAAAAAAATCCACTGGAGTGAATGCTTGATAGTAAGCAAACAGCCTCACTGTTTGATCCTGCTTCTTTTTTCGGTCATCTCTTTCGTATATTTAAATGACCAGGCTACTTGAACAGACATTATCTTTATACCACACATAAATAACAGGAAACTGATCGCTGGTAGCAGTCTCTAGTCACAGAAATGTAACTAAATAAAAGTGCATCATAGTTCAGAATTATATTACATTAAAGGGGCAACTTTAAAGCTATTCATCTGTACAATTTACAGTCTGTTTTGGAACAGCATCTTGAAACTAGACAACTGCTAGTACATGTTAACATGCCAGTTTTTAACAGTACATCAGAATGGATTTGCAGGAAAATATGCAGGAACAGAGAATATTTATTTATTTATTACATTTATACTGCCCCATAGCCGAAGCTCTCTGTGCAGTTTACAGCAATAACAAAAACAAAGTCCTGTACCTTCAGTATAAGAAATGTATTGTGATATAAGCTTTATTTTTATTTATTTATTAAATTTATATTCTGCCCTTCCTCCCAGAAGGAGCCCAGGGCGGCCAACAAAACACTAAAAACACTCTAAAACATTTTAAAAACAGACTTTAAAACATATTTAAACAAAACATCTTTAAAAACATCTTTAAAAACATCTTAAAAAGCACTAAAAACCCTTTAATACATCATAAAAACAGACTTTAAAACATATTAAAATATCTTTAAAACATTTTTTAAAAAAGCTTTAAAAAATCTTTTTGTTTAAAAAAAGGTTTTAAAACATATTAAAAAGCAATTCCAACACAGACACAGACTAGGATAAGGTCTCAACTTAAAAGGCTTGTTGAAAGAGGAAGGTCTTCAGCAGGCATGGAAAAGATAACAGTGGCGCCTGTCTAATATTTAAGGGGAGGGAATTCCAAAGGGTAGGTGCCACTACACTAAAGGTTTGCTTCCTATGTTGAGCAGAATGGACCTCCTGATAAGATGGTATTTGCAGAAGGCCCTCGCCTGCAGAGTGCAGTAATCACCTGAGTAAATAAGGGGCAAAAAGATATTTCAGGTATCCTGGTCCCATGCTGTATAGGGCTTCGTACACCAAAACCAGAACTTGGCCCAGTAGTTAATGGGCAGCCAGTACAATTCTTTCAGCAACAGGATGACATGTTGGTGATACCCTGCCCCAGTGAGCAGTCATGCTGCTGCATTTTGCAACAGGTACAGCTTCCTCACCCTCAAGGGCAGCCCCACATTGAGCGCATTACAATAATCCAGCCTGGAGGTTACCAGTGCATAGAGAACAGTGGTCAGGCTATCCCAATCCAGAAACAGCCACAGCTGTCTTACCAACCAAAGTGGGTAAAAGACACTCCTAGCCACTGAAATCACCTGGGCCTCTAGTGACAAAGATGGATCCAGGAGCACCGCCAGACTACGGACCTGCTCTTTCAGAGGGAGTACAACCCCATCCAAAGCAGGCAGCTGACCAATTATCTGAACTCGGGAGCCACCAACCCACAGCGCCTCCATCTTGCTAGGATTCAAACTCAGTTTATTGGCTCTCATCCAGCCCACCACCAAGTGCAGGCACTGGTCCAGGGCTTGCATGGCCTCTCCCAATTCAGATATTACAGAGAAATAGAGCTGGGTATCATCAGCATGCTGCTGACACCTCACCCCAAATCTTCTTATGAGCGCTCCCAAGGGCTCCATATAGATGTTAAACAGCACTGAGGACAGGATGGTACCCTGCAGCACCCCACAGCACAACTGCCAGGGGCCCAAAAGACAATCATCCCAGAAGGATACCATGGTCAATGGTATCAAAAGCTGCTGAGAGATCAAGTAAGAATAACAGGGTTGCACTCCCCCTGTCCTTCTCCCAATAAAGGTCACCCATTAGGGTGACCAAGGCCGATTCAGTCCCATAACCAGGCCTGAACCCAGATTGGAATAGGCCAAGATAATCTGTTTCATCCAAGAGTACTTGCAATACCTATGCCACAACCCTCTTGATCACCTTCCCTAAAAAGGGGGTATTTGCAACCAGTCATTAGTTCTCACAAACCAATGGGTCCAGGGTGGGCTTTTTCAGGAGCAGTTGGATCACCATGTCTTTCAGGGTGGGTGGGACCATTCCCTTCCGCAAAGTCACATTGATCCTCTCAGTCATTCCCCCTCAGCAAGCTTTAATAAGCCAAGAAGGGCAAGGGTTGAAACAGCACATTGTTGGTCACATCATCACAAGCACCTTGCCCATATCATCAGGTTGCATCAACTGAAACTGATCCCAAGAAGCTGCAGCAGATGTTGCACTGGACATCTCACTGGGGGCTACAACAGATGTGGATGGGGCATCAAGACTACTATGGAGGTGAGCAACTTTACCTTCAGAGTGCCTTGCCAACAATTCAGAGTGAGCCTCCAAAGGGTCTAAAACTCCATTTCCTGGAGTTGATGTCAACAGACCCCATACAATATGAAAAAACTCCACTGGACTGCTACTTGAGGATGCAATGGAGGCACAGAAATGGGCCATCTTTGCCGCCCTCACTGCCACGCAGTTGGCAAGGTTATGTTGTTTACTTGGGCCAGATCAGCCTCACAGCACATCTTTCACCACCTGCACTCTAGTCATTTCCAGCCTGTTTCATAGCCCTTAGTTCACTGGTGTGCCAAGGTGCAAACTGGGCTTCACAATGCCGGAGAGGGCACTCAGGGGCAACCATGTGAAGAGCCCAACATGTCTCATTGTTCCACAGTATGACAAGGGCTTCAAGAGTCTCCTCATCTGTCTACTGGGAACTCCCCCCAGCGCATTCAGGAATCCAGTGGATTCCATTAGTCTCCTGGGCAGACCATCCTAATCTGTCCACCACCTCTGCAAGGAAGGATTGGAGCCAAAAGTCTTAACTTCACCAGGAAGTGCTCTGATCACAACCATGGGGTGACATCCACACACCCCCATCTCCAGACCACCCCTTCCTTCATCTGGAGCAAAAACGAAGTTGAGGGTGTGCCCTGTCCTATGTGTCGGACCAGTGACAACTTGAGATAGCCCCACAGTCATCATGGAAACCATGAAGTCCTGAGCCGGAACACTAGATGTAGCCTCACATGGACACTGAAATCACCCAGGACTATCGTTCTGGGCTCCTCCAATACCACAGCCGAGACGGCCTCCGCCAGCTCAGTCAGAGAAGCTGCTGGGCTGCAGGGTGGACGGTACACCAACAGTAACCCTAGTTTACTGTCTCCTTGGCATACAAGAGATGCATGCAGAACAGCATAAATAACTTAAAGCCAAACAAATGTTCTGAGCATAATCTAGTTTCTCTCAACAAGTTTAAGGGAGTCTACCTGGCTGTGGAATGTTTCTCTGAGGACAGTTTGCAAAATACCCGACAGCTCTGGCATGCAGAGAATTTATAGAAATGTTAGGACAGCGAAGTTGGGAACAGTTTCTTTTTTCCGCTATGTTTTTACAACTGACCCAAGGGTTACAGTTATACAACTTTACAATATGCAGCAATTAGAGAAAAATGCTAGAAATCTTTTTTGAAAGAATAGTAATTTGTCTTCATTATCTTGTCTGCACTAGGTTTGTCCATTTTATTTGTATAAAATTCTATATTTTAACCACTGTTTTACATTAAGTCTTTGTGTCAATTTCTAACATGAAGCAACTGTAAATTAATGCAACAGATAACATTAATAGCTACATCCATACATCTACATCCAAATTTTCTCTACCAACTCATGGATCCACAGAAAAAACATGAACTTGTGATTTTATAAACAGTACCAAAGGTCTTTTCACAAGGCCACCATGAACACAAAGGCAGGATACATTTTCTGGAACATTGTCTGGATGCAGTTGTGAAATAGATGAGGGCTAATAGACTATGCTTGAACCATAGGAAGATGGAGACACTGCGGATGGGTGGTTACAGTGTCCAGGAGATTGGCCATTTACCTATTCTGGATGGGGTTACTCTCCCTCTAAAAGAACAGGAGCTCCTGGATGCATCTTGGTCATTTGAGGTTCTGGTAACCTCTGTGGCTATGAGTGCCTTTTATCAGCCATGGCTGGTGTGCCAACTACGGCCATTCTTGGACAGGGACAACCTGGCTGCAATGATTCATACATTGGTAACTTCAAGACTTGATTATTGCAATGTGCTCTATGTGAGGCTGGCTACCCTTGTGCCTGCTCTGGAAGCTCCAGCTGGTGCAAAATGCTGCAAGGCAGACTGTTGATGGGGACAGACCACTGCCAGCACATAACTGCTTAAAAGCTTCCACTGACTGCCCATATGTTACTGGGAAAGGTTCAAGGATCTTGCATGCATTTACAAGGCCCTTAACTTGGGTTCCAGATATCTTAAGAACCATCTGATCCCTTATATCCTGGCCCAAATCACTGAGATCTTTGGAGGAGTCTTTCTTGGTGGTCCCCATGGCTTCAACGGACAGCTCATAAGAACTAGAGTCTGTACATTCAGTGTAGTGGGCCCAAGCCTGTGGAAATCCCTCCCAAATGAGATTAGACAGGCCCCCTCCTTGTTGAACTTCAGCTGCATGACTAAAACTTTCTTGTTCCAGCAGACATTTTAAAGATAGTGTTTGGTTTTATGATTATTTTATTGTTTCATTTTCTGCATAACTTGCTTTTTATATACACGGCTTAGAGATGTGAATGATTACGTGGTATATAAATGTCCTAAATAAATAAAAATACATCCAACTAAATTTATTTCAAGTGACATTCAACTCGTTCTATCATAAAGAGATTTTACTCCGAAGTTGTACTTATCAAGTCATCTAATGCTTCTTTCAAAACAAATGCTTCTAAAACTAAAACCATTGGCTACTAGCCGTGGTGGCTATATTCTGCCTCCAGTGTTGGAGGCAGTGTGCCTTTGAGTATCAGTTGTTGGGAATCACAAGTGGAAAGAATGCTGTTGCACTCAGGTCCTGCTTGTGGGCTTCCCTTAGGCAAGTGGTTGGCCACTGTGAGAACAGAATGCTGAATGAGATGGGCCTCTGGGCTGATCCAGCAGGGCTCTTCTTGCTTCAGGTACAAACATAAGATCAGCCTTATTTTGTTCTAAATAAATTGTTCAGAATCTTGCATAGTTAGTGATAAGCTATAGAATTCTGATAACAGAGCTTCCAACACAGCCAAATATCTTGGTACACCATGTATTCTTAAGTCCTGAATAGTTTGACAGAATTATTAAGTACTGCACTAAGAAAACAGAATTTGCATTTCTAATTCTGATACCGAATCTCTGTGCAGCTGTCCTGTACTCACCAGCCTCAGCCAAGGCAGCAGCCACCTCATTCTGAGTGGAATAAATGTTACAAGCAGACCAACGGCACTGAGCTCCTAATGCACACAGCGTCTCAATCAAGACCTGAGAGGCAAAGCAAACAGTCAACCAAAAAAGCAGTAATAATGGCTGACTCAATCTGGCCAATACCAGCTCAGAAGTAAAAGGTTATTTAACTTAATTTAATGTATACCTCACCCAACCCCAGAGACTCAAGAGAGACTGTATATCAATTAAATCAGACACACTTAAGTTCATGCAGGGCATTGTAGCTACCAGCCAAAAACAACATATGCCACTGACAAATTGGATCCTGGCATCGCCATAACAGCCAATGTCTTTCCTGAGCATTTGTATGCACAGATATACCAGGGTGGTTTAGAAACTAAATAATGCTCTCGTTTAGACAACTGCGACACCTTTCCTTTTATTCCTTTATTCTGAAAGGGACAGACATGACTTGCATAGGCAGTAATTAAGATGAAAAGCAGCTTGTGTACAAGTTGCAGGGACTCACCGCAGTCTGTGCTGTAATGTGCGTGCATCCCACAATTTTAGCTCCAGCCAAAGGCTTTTCCCCCTGGGCTCGTTTTCTTAGTGAAATCAGTGCAGACATGTCTACAAAAAAAAAAAAAAAATTCAATGAAACCTGTTTCAATGAAACCTGTGAAACACTGGTCAATCATCATCTTGGGTTCCCAGAATAAGTCAAAGAAATGTATGTATGTGAAGACTTGCTGAAGAATAAGAGCTCTAGAAAGGCAAAGATTAGTAATGGCAACCATCTTGAATGTCAGATAGTATGTCAGTGAAGGATGGTGGCAACCTGACACTGCAGCCTGAAAAGGCTGCAAAGTTGTCAGGAAGTGTGCAGTCTGAAGGGTTAACTGCCCCCAAATGGAGACCAAAAAGCACTGTGCACTGTTCACGTTGACTGTCATCTGTTGTTCATAAGGCTGAGTACATAGATTGTTGCAACTGGCATCATTAGCAACACCTGTTAGAACAATCATGAGGGGTTGTTTTTGCTTTTACATCATTTGCTGACATTCAACAGAGCTAATCTATTACCAAGGGGTTTGCTGATTAATGGGATATAATTTATGGTACCCAAAGGAGAAGGAAGATTCGACAGCTAGCCCTTTACCTTGCTCAGCAATCTCTATCTCTCGGCGGCCAAACTCTGCCTGCTTGATATTTTTAACGCAGAAATTGCTACTGCCCTTGGAATTAGTTTGCTGCTTTTCTCTAGGGGAAACTTCATCATCAGAGCTGTCTGTGTAAGATGCCGCTAGAAAACAAAACAAAAATGTTTTGTGAGAACAGAATATAAATGAAAGAAACAAAGATGATCCTTATGTCTTACAAAGGGCTGACATTTTACCATCTGTGCTATTTTAATTTCATTCTGATAATTCATCTTAAACACTGAAAGCATCCTGGTCAATCTGGCTTCCTGTTTCAAATCTTTCACTTCTTGGCATAAGGTGACACCATATGTGTTTCAAACACTGCAGGATATCAACATCCTTGGAAGATCAGTGGCAGACAGATTTTTATTTATTTAAAGAAAAATAAGCTTCCTTTCAAACATACCAAGTCCTTAAAACACCTTATAAGGTCATCATGGTCAACATTATTCTGTTTCCTGACTCCTAATTGAGCAGAGCAGAGGGAGCTGTCTCAGCTGGTCCACAAGAGAGGAGATACAAGCAAGCCAGCTTTCAGAGAGAGAGTGAACAGAGAGAGCGAACAGGGAGAGCAAACAGGAATTTGACAAAGGAGCTGTAGCGAGGAAAAGAAAAAGGCCAAGGGGGCTCTAAGCCGTGTGCTCTGAAGGGCTTCATAGCAGCTTGATTAGAGGGGTGTGGCCTGAGAACTGCTGAGGGCAACAAGCAGCAGCTGTGTGTGCTGGGACTTTCATTCTGTTTCCTGACTCCTAACTGAACAGAGCAGAGGGAGCTGTCTCAGCTGGTCCACAGGAGAGGAGATACAAGCAAGCCAGCTTTCAGAGAGCGAGGAAACAGAGCAAGCTAACAGGGAGAGCAAACAGGAGTCTGACAAAGGAGTTTGACAGGGGAGGTCAAGGGGAGGTCCCCCCCCCAAAAAAATTACTAATTCTTGTACGGCACACTGCATACCAGTGGGACTCTCAAGTTTACCCTGAAGTAGGACAGGACAAAGAAAGCACAGGCCACTCCAAAACAAGTGGTTCAGAAAGAAACAAAAGGCAGAAGAGTATGAATGGGAAGGATACTCCAGTGGTTGTGACCTGCAAAGTGTGTGCCATGTCCGTTTTCTTGCCTGAGAACAACATAGTGTACACGTGCAACAAGTGCAAGCTTGTGGCACTGTTGGAAGAAAAAGTGAGAGGCCTGGAATGGTGAGTGGCACACTGAGGACTATAAGAGAAGATGAAGAGTTCTTAGACAGAATGCTGGAACAACAGCAGCAAAGAGAAGTGGAGGTGGAAAAACAACAGCATGTGGTAGCAGAAGAGACTGCTTTGGAGAGGAACAACGAAGTGGAAGAAACTCCGTAGGAAAGGGTGACAGGAGCCGAAGAACTAGAAGACACCCTTCACCAATGGAACTATGGAACCGCTTTCAACCACTCGAAGATGAGACTGAGGACAGCCTGTGGTGGAAGAATTATAGGAGACTCCATGCAACAACGAGCAAGAGGCTTAAGCTCAATGAAGCAGGGGCAATGAAACCACGCCCAACAAGAAGAGAACTAGTAGTGGGAGACTCCCTACTGCGTGGGATCGAAACCTAAATATGCCGAGAAGATCCGTGGACTTGCCAGGTAGGCTGTCTACCAGGAGGACAGATTAGAGATGTGACGGAAGGGTTGCCATCACTCATCAAGCCCACCGACAGGTATCTCTTTCTCCTCTTCCATGTGGGAACAAATGATGCTGCCAAACAGAGCTGTGAAGAAATCACACCAGACTTTGAAGCTCTGGGAAGGAAACTCAAGGACTTTGAGGTCCAGATAGTTTTTTCATCCATCCTTCCAGTACTTAAGAGTAGAACAGGAAAAAAATACTCCATGTGAATGAATGGCTATGAAGGTGGTGCCGACGTGAGAGATTTGGATTCTGGGACCACAGGCTATGCTTCCTGGAAAATGGACTGATGGCAAGTGATGGGTTGCATCTCACAAGGACTAGGAAGAATGTGTTTGGTCACAGCATGGAGACGTTCATCAGGAGGGCTTTAAACTGAATCCTATGGGGGAGGGAGGTGTAAACTTGGTGGTAACAACACATTAAGGTTTGTGCACAGTAACGGGAACAGAAATCGGCTGTAATAGGGCCAAGTAACAGTCCTCGGAAAAATGTAGTAAGGAAGCCAAGCCATAAATCACTTGGTCTTCGATGTCTGTATGCTAATGCACACAGCATGGGAAACAAGCAGGACGAACTTGAACTCTTAATACAGAAGGGTAATTACAACTTGACAGGCATAGCTGAAACTTGGTGGGATGACTCCCATGACTGGAATACAGCAATTGAAGGATATAATTTGTTCAAAAAGAACAGAAGGAATAAAAAGGGAGGTGGAGTCACGCTGTATGTTAAAAATATATATCCCTGCACAGAAATATAGGAAGATGAGCCTGGTAGCTCCACCAAGAGTATCTAGATTAAAATGGGGCAAGTAATAAAAGGAATGTGGTGCTTGGAGTCTACTACCAACCACCCAATCAAGGAGAAGACAAGAATGTAACTTTTGAAAAGCAAATTACCAATGTTTCGAAGAGGCATGACGTAGTAGTAATGGGGGACTTCAATTATCCCGATATCTGTTGGGAGACAAATTCTGCCAAACACGGCCCCTCCAAGAAATTTCTGACTTGTGTTGGAGATAACTTTCTCCTACAGAAAGTGGAGGAAGCAACGAGAGGATCAGCTATCCTGGACTTTATTCTAACCAATAGAGATGGTTTGGTGGATGAAGTGGCAGTTATGGGAACTCTGGGGGAAAGTGACCATACCATACTTGAATTCTTGATTTTAACCAAAGCAAAAGCTGAGAGTAGCCATAAGTGCACCCTGGACTTCAGGAAAGCTGATTTTAATAAACTCAGAACAATTGTAAGTACGGTTCCATGGCACACGACCCTAATGAGAAAAGGAGTCCAAGATGGGTGGGAGTTTCCAAAAAAGGAAATTCTAAAAGCGCAATGGCAAGCAATTCCAAGAAGGAAAAAAGGGGGGAAATAGCTGAAGAAGCCAATGTGGCTTCACAAAAAGCTTAGAGATGACCTGAAAACAAAAAAGGACACATACAGGAAGTGGAAAAGAGGCTAGGTCACAAAGGAAGAGTACAGGCAGGTATCACGGAATTGCAGGGATGGTGTCAGGAAGCTGAAGCTGAGAATGAGCTGAGGTTGGCAAGAGATGCTAAAAGCAACAAAAAAGCTTTCTTCAGGTACGTCCACAGTAAAAGACAGAGAAAAGAAATGATGGCACAGCTACTCAATGAGAATGGCAAAATGATAAGAGATGACAAAGGAAAGGCAGAAATGCTCAATTCCTGCTTTGGCTCAGTCTTCTCCCAGGAAACATGAAGTGGAAAGGGCAGGATTTAAGCTTGAGATTGATAGACAAACGGTCAAGGAATACCTAATCACTTTGAATGAGTTCAAATTGGCAGGGCCCGATAAACTGCATCCTAGAGTACTGAAGGAACTGGTTTAAGAACTCTCAGAACCGCTGTCTATTATCTTTGCAAAACTGTGGAGGACTGGTGAAGTGCCGGATGACTGGAGGAGAGCTAATGTTGTCCCTATCTTCAAAAAGGGCAAAAAGGAGGAACGGGGGGACTACACACCAGTCAGCCTAACATCAATCCCTGGAAAAACTCTGGAGCAGATTATAAAGCAGTCAGTCTGTAAACACCTTGAAAACAATGTATAAGCAACAGGGCTCTTGCAAGCATTATGCACAACTGAGGAGAGAAGGTGACTTCTGTAACCACTAAAATCAGAGGAACACACAGGGGCTTTGCTTTCCAACAGACCATGAAAGGGAACAGGACGTGGCAGCTTCTGTAGCTCATAGCTGTTAGCTCAATGTGCCAAAGTCTTGAGAGAGAATGGTGTTTTGGTAGGAGGTGCATCCCTAACTGTAAAGTCTGCCAAATATCATGAATTCCAATTATTGCGCAAGATTTCTGAAATTACTGAATGACGTCAAAAATAAACAGGATTTTCTTTTCAGTTCAAAGGTAAGGGTTAATGTTATGTTAGTATAAGGGCTAATGCTTATAGTGATGCATAAACCAAAAGCGAAATAAAGTCAGGAAAAGGAAGACACCTACCAGAGCTGTAGCTGTCAGTGGAAGACTGCGAAATGGAACGAGAGAGGGACCTACGACCAGTCTTGGTTGGGAATTTGCTGAACTCTTGCATATCATCCGCAAACTGGATTTGCTAAGTCCAAAGAAGTAAGATGACATCCATGATTATACTGCTTTATCTTCTTTATCAACAGGCTTCACTTCTCCACATATTCCACAAAGGCAAAGAAGTGAGCAATACAGGGTAAAACTTTGCTTGCTAAAATTCACACCTTGCCATTTTATTCCAGTTTCTTTGTGCAAAAAGTGATTTCCCCCCACATATTTGTGCTATAGAAAGTCAAATTAGACACAACACCGATTCATGCTACTTCCTCCATGAATCCAAGTACTCCTTCCCCTTCAGAAAACCAAAGATTAATCAGGAGTTTAAAAACAGTTAAGCATTTTAAAGCAGAAAACTATGGGATGCACTCTGTATAGCCAAGTCATAAGCTAACAGTGATATCGTTACCAAAGGCAATCAATCAGGTATTCCGAGGAGGTAATGAAAAACAATGTGATTATAAGATCTAGACAGCTACCTCCACAGCAGCACCTATAACAATCCATGACTTACAAAACCAACCCACACACTTCACCTATATTCACATTTCTTACAAAATTCCACATGCACTATTTTGTTGATTCTTAGCTAATAAATTTGTTTAACTATATATTTGAAACCACTTATGAAATACATTAATATATAAAATTACAATACATTAAAATAATTATCAAACATAAAAAAGATTTTAAGCACACTGGATGGAATATTTTATTAAGTTGATATGAATAATTTATTTATGAAGGTTTCATTGTAGGAAAGTAGAGTGAGAAGAAATAGTTCTTTTAAATTCTAAATTCTTGAGACAGCACACTGTCCAAAACATTTTCTTATTTCCACAATAAAAACTGAGAAACCAAATATACTTGCTATTCCGCATTAAAATCCCTGGATGAACTTAGATAAACCAGGAAAGAGCTATGGGCTTAGGAAATCTTGACAATGACATACAGTGAGGAGAAAATAAGAACATAAGAAGAGCCTGCTGGATCAGGCCAGTGGCCCATCTAGTCCAGCATCCTGTTCTCACAGTGGCCAACCAGGTGCCTGGGGGAAGCCCGCAAGCAGGACCCGAGTGCAAGAACACTCTCCCCTCCTGAGGCTTCCGGCAACTGGTTTTCAGAAGCATGCTGCCTCTGACTAGGGTGCCAGAGCACAGCCATCACGGCTAGTAGCCATTGATAGCCCTGTCCTCCATGAATTTGTCTAATCTTCTTTTAAAGCCATCCAAGCTGGTGGCCATTACTGCATCTTGTGGGAGCAAATTCCATAGTTTGACTATGCGCTGAGTAAAGAAGTACTTCCTTTCGTCTGTCCTGAATCTTCCAACAGTCAGCTTCTTTGAATGTCCCCGAGTTCTTGTATTATGAGAGAGGGAGAAGAACTTTTCTCTATCCACTTTCTCAATGCCATGCATAATTTTATACACTTCTATCATGTCTCCTCTGACCCGCCTTTTCTCTAAACTAAAAAGCCCCAAATGCTGCAACCTTTCCTCGTAAGGGAGCCGCTCCATCCCCTTGATCATTCTGGTTGCCCTCCTCTGAACCTTTTCCAACTCTATAATATCCTTTTTGAGATGAGGCAACCAGAACTGTACACAGTATTCCAAATGCAGCCGCACCATAGATTTATACAATGGCATTATGATATCGGCTATTTTATTTTCAATACCTTTCCTAATTATCGCTAGCATGGAATTTGCCTTTTTCACAGCTGCCGCACACTGGGTCGACATTTTCATCGTGCTGTCCACTACAACCCCAAGGTCTCTCTCCTGGTTGGTCACCGCCAGTTCAGACCCCATGAGTGTATATGTGAAATTCAGATTTTTTGCTCCAATATGCATAATTTTACACTTGTTTATATTGAATTGCATTTGCCATTTTTCCGCCCGTTCACTCAGTTTGGAGAGGTCTTTTTGGAGCTCTTCGCAATCCCTTGGCCACTTCACTGCTCACTCCTAATTCTAGGTCATTAACGAACAAGTTGAAAAGTACAGGTCCCAATACCTATCCTTGAGGGACTCCACTTTCTACAGCCCTCCATTGGGAGAACTGTCCGTTTATTCCTACTCTCTGCTTTCTGCTTCTTAACCAATTCCTTATCCACAAGAGGACCTCTCCTCTTATTCCATGACTGCTAAGCTTCCTCAGAAGCCTTTGGTGAGGTACCTTGTCAAACACTTTTTGAAAGTCTAAGTACACTATGTCCACTGGATCACCTCTATCTATATGCTTGTTGACACTCTCAAAGAATTCTAATAGGTTACTGAGACATGACTTTCCGTTGTAGAAGCCATGCTGGCTCTGCTTCAGCAAGGCTTGTTCTTCTATGTGCTTGTCTCAGTTCCTCAGAATCCCTTCCTGCAAATGTTAGTTCAGGTTCAGGGATCTGCCCTATATCTTCCACTGTGAAGACAGATGCAAAGAATTCATTTAGCTTCTCTGCAATCTCCTTATCGTTTTTTGGTATGCCTTTGACTCTCTTATCATCCAAGGGTCCAATCGCCTCCCTAGATGGTCTCCTGCTTTGAATGTATTTATAGAATTTTTTGTTGTTGGTTTTTATGTTCTTAGCAATGTGCTCCTCAAATTCTTTTTTAGCATCCCTTATTGTCTTCTTGCATTTCTTTTGCCAGAGTTTGTGTTCTTTTTTATTTTCTTCATTCGGAAAAGACTTCCATTTTCTGAAGGAAGACTTTTTGCCTCTAAGAGCTTCCTTGACTTTGCTTGTTAACCATGCTGGCATCTTCTTGGCCCTGGCGGTACCTTTTCTGATCTGCGGTATGCACTCCAGTTGAGCTTCTTATATAGTGTTTTTAAACAACTTCCAAGCATTTTCGAGTGATGTGACACTCTGGACTTTGTTTTTCAGCTTTCTTTTTACCAATCCCCTCATTTTTGTGAAGTTTCCTCTCTTGAAGTCAAAAGTGACCATGTTGGATTTTCTTGGCAATTGGCCATTTACATCTATGTTTAATTTAATAGCACTATGGTCACTGCTCCCAATCGGTTCAACAACACTTACATCTCGCACCAGGTCCCGGTCCCCACTGAGGATTAAGTCCAGGGTTGCCGTCCCTCTGGTCAGTAGTTTCATGACCAACTGGTTTAGGGAATAGTCATTTAGAATATCTAGAAACTTTGCTTCTTTGTCATGACTGGAACACATATGTGGCCAGTCTATGTCTGGGTAGTTGAAGTCACCCATTACTACCACATTTCCTAGTTTGGATGCTTCCTCAATTTCATATCTCATCTCAAGGTCTCCCTGAGCATTTTGATCAGGGGGACGATAGATCGTTCCCAAAATTAAATCCCTCTTGGGGCATGGTATCACTACCCACAACGATTCTGTGGAGGAGTCCGCCTCTTTTGGGGTTTCCAGCTTGCTGGATTTAATGCCTTCTTTCACGTATAGAGCGACTCCACCACCAATACGTCCTTCCCTGTCCTTCCGATATAGTTTATATCCAGGGATAACCGTATCCCACTGGTTTCCTCCATTCCACTAGGTCTCCATTATGCTCACTATATCAATGCTCTCCTCTAAGACCAAGCACTCCAGTTCTCCCATCTTGGTTCGGAGGCTCCTAGCATTGGCGTACAGGCACTTGTAAGCAGTGTCTCTCTTCAAGTGTCTTTGGCACTTGTGGTTTGGCCTGTGGTAATTTTGCCCTTCTGAATTTATATCCTGTGCCCCTGCTCTCACAATGCCTACTTCTAGGCCTACCCCTTTTACAATTTCATCATTTCTTTGGTCTTTATCCCAGGGGGGAGGTTTATTCCGAACCAGACCTTTCTCAGCTCCTGTCGGGTTTCCTCCCTTAGTCAGTTTAAAAGCTGCTCTGCCACCTTTTTAATTTTAAGTGCCAGCAGTCTCGTTCCATTCTGGTTCAAGTGGAGCCCGTCCCTTTTGTACAGGCCCGGCTTGTCCCAAAATGTTCCCCAGTGCCTAACAAATCCAAACCCTTCCACCCGACACCATCGTCTCATCCACGCATTGAGATTGCTAAGCTGTGCCTGTCTGGCTGGTCCTGCGCGTGGAACCGGTAGCATTTCAGAGAAAGCCACCTTGGAGGTCCTGGCTTTCAGCATCCTACCTAGCAACCTAAATTTTGCTTCCAGGACCTCACGGCTGCATTTCCCCATGTCGTTGGTGCCAATGTGCACCATGACCACTGACTCCTCCCCAGCACTGTCTACCAAACTATCTAAACGATGGGCGATATCCGCAACCTTCACACCAGGCAGGCAAATCACCTTGCGGTCTACACGCCCATCACACACCCCACTGTCTATGTTCCTAATGATCGAATCACCCACTACAAGGATCCCTCCACCCCCTGGAGATATATCCTCGGCACGAGAGGATAGCTGTTCATCCCCCAAGGAATGGGTCCCTTCTCAGGGAGCTGCAGCTGACAACTAAGAGCACAAGACAATGCAGAAAAGCCAGGTTCTTGCTTTCCTATAATACAACTGCTTTTTTGGCGAGAAAATAGCTGTTTGGAATGCAGCATTTGCAAATGCCATATTAGATGCATTAAGCACATGTATAACACCTATGGATCATGGGTGAGTGGGGGGAATCTATAGCATGAGACTGAGGTAGCGAGGGGAAATCTAGTATTAGAACAGCATTGTAACTGCCTTAATAGAAGAACATGGAAGAACTCTCAGAAATGTAAATTTTAATGCAACAGGGGTTTTGTTGCTATGAAAATTCTCAAGTACTTCTAAGACTCAACAAAACAAAAATGAGTTTTCCCAGGAGTAAGTGGCTCAACAGTAAGAGAAAACAGAACCATAATGGCTTAGAAAATTAAAGGAAATAAAAGGGCGATAAGTGTTATCTTGGACCCCCAGTACTGACAATTAAAATATTTGCTGCAAAGCTTCCTTCTATTGCTTTGACTAGGTGTGTGATGGCCTTAGTTTTTTTTATATAAATAATTTTTATTGATTTTCAAATTAAGCATCTTCTATTACTAATACAACTGTTGGATATAGAGAGATATAAATAAAATATAAGAAATAACTAACCCTCCCCCCCCAACGTACTCCACCCCACTCTTGCCCATCCTGGCACTTTCTAGATTATAAATGTTACAAACATTCTGTCTCTGTATTTATTATTTGTGAATATTAAAGGTTCTCAGCCAAAACTTTTACAGAACATACTGAGGAAGACAACAACCAAATGTCAGTGGTGAATTAATAAAAATTTTAAGCAACTGCAAATTATCATAACAACTTTTAGGCATTCCAAATATGAATGTAATATGAGGGAGGCTTTTTCCCGTGTTCATTTTGGTTGATGTATGCTACAAGCGAGCACCATGTATCTAAACATTTGTCTGTTTGGGTTGTACTTGCCCTAAACAAAGTTTAGTTGTTAATTTTTCCATGAAAGCCATATACCAGAACTTTGATACCAATGCTCCAAGGTGGCTCCACTTAGATCCTTCCAATAAGTAGTAATTGTAATCCTAGCGTCCATTAGTAAGTAGCCTATGAGAGATCTATTTTTGAGATCTTTATTGACTCCTACAAAAAGATTCAGAAATGCGAATTGTGGAGTCCTCTCTGGAACCGTGATGTGTTGTATTTCCTCAAAGACTCGGGTCCAGAAAGGCCTCACTCAAGCACATTCCCACCACATGTGATGATAAGTCCCCAGCAAGGCACACCCCCTCCAAGGCCTCACTCGAGCACATTCCCACCACATGTGATGATAAGTCCCCAGCGAGGCACACCCCCTCCAAAATGTGGGAGCATGTGCCACATTAATTCTGGACAAGTGAACAGGTGTCAGGTACCACCCATGGGCCACTTTTAACGTAGCTTCCCATATCTGAGAAGATGTGCTTACAAGTGGTATATTCCATAATATCTTCCATTCCTGTTCATCAATCTCGCCACCCCAATCTCCTTCCCATGTCTTTTTTAGACCATTCATGCCGTCCCCACCTAATGATAGTAAAACTCCATATATTTGAGAAGTTATTCCTTTGTCCCTGTTTCTAGCTGCCAAAATGATATGCTCAAATGGGGAGAGAGCTGCAGTGGCTTGGGCTTTAGTTTCAGGACAAGCTAAGAAGTCTAGAATCTGCCTCCAGTGTAGCCAGAGTATACCCTGACCACCTATAGCTGCATTAAAAGCTTGATGTGTGACCATAATTTTGCTGACATAAAAATCTTAAAGTCTGAAAAATCCTCGTTCTCTCCATAATTGCCATGGTAAGTATCTATTTCTATTAAAGAAGTTTTTATGAAAAAAATAATGGTGCTAATGCTGATGGATTCAACAATAATTTCTTTCGCCAATAGCGCCTGCTCAGAATCAATGTCTTGGCGAATGGATTTTTTCCCCACTCTTTCCATGTGGATTTTGATGTGTTCCTGAAGAAAGTCATTCCCGAAGGGATCCTCCACTGGGATATATTTTCCAGTACCACCCATCTTTTTATTTTATAGTCTAACATTATGTAGATTAAATGATATAATTGGTTAGCATCATAATAATATTTCAAATGTAGAATACCCCATCCCTCCCTTTTGGTAGGGCAGTAAAACAAAAAAATTCTGATTCTGGGTTTTTTATCATTGAATATAAATTTTTCTATTTCTTTCTGCCAAATCTTTAACTGTTTGTCAGGGACATGTACTGGAAGAGCATGAAAGAAGAAGGTAAGTTTAGGTAAGGCTGTCATTTTGACTGCTGCAATTCTAGCTGATAATGGTAATTGTAATTTTTTCCATCTATTTAATTCAGTCCTGATTTTGTACCAAATTGGGCTACAGTTGGCCAAAAATAATTTGTTGAGGTTCCTATGCACCTGGATTCTAAGCAACACACCTGTCTTGAACATAGACTTATATCCAAGGCAGCTGCAAATTGTTTTTGTAGGTTTGGTGGTAAGTGGAAACACAAGGCTTCAGTCTTCTTCAAATTCACTCTTAATCAATACATCAGCAAATTGCTGAAGTTCCTTTTTAATGTACAGAGCAGCCTCTAAGGGGTTAATCACCAACAGGGCCATCTTGTCTGCATAGATACTCAGAAGGTGATGATCTTGATCTATTTTGATCCCTTTTATATTATTGTTGCTATGAAAAGAAATGGCCAATGGCCAGGAGAAAAAGGAGGGGGGGGAAGAGGACACCCCAGCTTTGTACCTCTGAAAATATTAAATTGTGTAAATTCCATACCATTTACTCATATTGTTGCTGTAGTTGAGTATATTTTATGTAAAAGTTCAATAAATTTGTTACCAAAATTCATTTTGTGTGTCACTTTGATCAAAAATGGCCAATGAACACAATCAAATGCTTTGTAGATATCTAAGCTTAAAAATACTAGCGGAGATTTATTGTTTTTACTGTAATGAATTAAGTTTAAAATACGTCAAATTGGATCTGCAATTTGTCTTCTGGGGACAAAACCTGTTTGGTCCGGGTGAATTAATTTCTTTACAACTGATTTTAATCTATGTGCAAATACTGAGGTTAAAATTTTTATAATCAGTATTTAATAATGCTGTGGGTCTCTATGAATCAACTAACAAAGGATTTCTGAAAGGTTTTAGGATAACCGCAATTCTGGAAGTGGACCATGTTTGGGGCAGGGGATCTCCATGAAGAATACCATTAAACAAAATTAATAATTTGGGTATCAAAATATCTTCAAAATGTTTATAGAATTCATTAATAAAGCCATGTGGGCCAGGAAATTTGTTAGTTTTCATAGAGTTAATAACTGTTTTAATTTCTTCTGAAGTGATCTCTCTCACAATTTCCTCTTTCTCTTCCTCCAACTGTTCAAGACGTAAGCCATTTAAATATTCGATTATCCTGTGTTTGGGCACCTGATGTTCCAGGTATAAGTCCTTAAAAAAGGACTCAAATGTGTGCCCTATATCTTTTGATGTCCAGGCCATAGTATCATCCAGCTTCTGCACTGTGGATATCCTGACTGCTCTATGTTTCTGCTTAAGTCTATTTGCCAAAAGTTTGAAGCCTTTACTGCCATATTCAAAATATTTTTGTTTTGTATATAACATGTTAACCAGAATTTTATTTGTGGCAAGATCCAATTCTTTTCCTTTTCATTCTACCTTTTGAAGAATTCTGGGTGACCCTGTCTCTCCATATGTTTTTAATAAATTTGTTATTTCAGTCTCCAAGATTTGCATTTTTGTGTTATATTGTCTAATGTTGTACAATTCTTTAATACAAACTCCTCTAATTACCACTTTCATTGCCTCCCATTGAGTACCTATTGGCATACCTGGGGTGTCATTCTCCTGAAAATAATTAACCAATGCTTCCTTTAATGTGTCTTTACAGGGTGATGGGGTAAGCAGTCATGGATGCAACCGCCAACTAGGGGGTGCATTCACACGCAATTTTGCCTTAATTACTGCTGTTACAGGAACATGATCTGTTATTCTAACTGACCCTATTGAGGTGTCTATAAGGCAATGGAGAAGTGTATCTGATAAGAGGATCCCATCTAGCCGTGAATGCGTGTGGTATACCAAAGATTAAAAAGTGAAGCTGTGATCTTTAGGGTGAACTACTGACCACTCTTCTTTTAAATTGTGATAACGTAATATATATATAAAAAATGCTTCTTGACCACATGGGATGTGAAATGTTTCCTATTCCCCTGGAGCCTTTATTGAGTTTTAGAATTCTGGTTCACACTGTCTGCATCAATTCCCTTCATATTAATATTAAAATCACCCATAACTAACTGACCAAGTTGAAATTTGGAAAGTTTTCTAAACACCCTTTAAAACATTTTTATCTGCCCTTTGTTTGGGGCATGTACTGTACCAAAGATTAACTGTTCCTTGTCCTCAAACAATCTCGCTACAAAAAGAAAGCGTCCCTCTGGATCTCTCCAAACCTTTTGAACCATGAAAGGGAAATTGCGTTTTAAAAATATAGCAACTCCCAATGCTTCTGATGTTCCAGCAGCCTAAAATTGTTTGCCAAAATATCCATGCTTTAACAATGCTTCCTTTGGTTTGGGATTGTGAATTTCTTGTAGAAAAATTACTGAGGGGAGCATTTGTTTTACATAGCTCAATACTTTTCCTTTTAAAGTCATGGCCTAAACCCTTAATATTAAGGATAACAATTTTTAACTTATTTAATTCACCCAAAAATATATTGTAAATAAGAGATTACCACTGTCTTTCTTCCTAATTGAAGAAAATTAACTTATATTTTGAAATAACAGAAGTATGTGCCTTTGGGCTTCCCCCCAACCCTCCCTCCCAACAATTCCCAACCTCCCTCAACAAACCCCATAGTGACCAAAAGCATAAAAACCATGCCAAAACATCCAACCTGAGAAAGCTGACTTTAGGTCTGTAACCCAGCCAGCGCATGTGCCTCATGGCACATGCTCTACAATTAAACCTTGAACACATATCTGTGTGCAAATTATAAGGGCAAGACTCCTTGAGAGAAAGAAAACTAAAATATGCTATATAGCTATAATGATCCCAAAAAACCCCTCCCTCCTCCGGATAAACTATATTAAATCTAATTAAATCAGTGCATAAAGAAAAATCTCTTTGCACTGTTTTTTCCAGTTCCCTTTTTTTAAAAAATCCCTTTTTACCAATAAGCAACAAATGCCCCCTAACAATTGTCTGTTAAAAAGGCACATGTTATACATTTATAATTTAGTCAAACTGTAAAACAAGTTACAGAAGGAAGTATTAAACTTTAATCTTTGTCCCCAATTGATTCAAAATAAAGAACTCACCCCTAATTCTACAATGCATAGCAATTCAAACATCATCATAGTTCTCACCATATAATTTGATTATTTCAATACATCACCCCATGTGCAGTTTGTGTGACCTTAAAAATAGCATGATAGCAATGGGACTGTCAAGAACCAGAATTGGAAAAACAGAATCTTAGCTATAACAGAAAAAGCTTGCCTTTTATCTTTCAACCATTATCTCTTAAGTGATGCTTTTCCAAGCTATGAACTTCACACTGCACAAAAAGTAGTTAAATTTCTTTATCCAGAACATCAGATTTCCTCCTTACATAGAAATGTAGGCTTTAACTTAATGTTTGACAGAAATTAATGAATTCCCATCACAGTTTGATGTCATACCTCAACCAATTCAGTAATGTCAATTAGCAAAAAAGTGACAACTCAAAATACAGAGGAGAATCTATTTGCCTCTAATCTAATAGAAATAAAAATTAAGCTCTCCTTCACTGAAAGAGAGTCATCAATAACCTACTCTAACCTTGCCCTTTTGAATTCATCCAGGTCTTGGAAGAAAAACAAGTGAAGTTTAATCAAATCTACTGACTGTGTCAAATGCTATTTTAAATTCTATAAGAGCAGTTCACCATGTCTTCAGGCAGTATGTTTATGAGGAAGACGTAAGCAATTTCTTGTGCTGAAGTCCCTTCCTTATAAACCTGTTCACTTTATTTCAGTCTAATCCTTATTTAATACATGCCCAGCATAGACCTTTGTTACTTTCACTGATAAGACCAACCAATAACTAGGTTCAAAAGTACTACCAATCTTAAATATCAATTTATCATGCTTAGCTGATGAGTCACCAGAGACTGCATGGCATTCAGATCTTATCAATAAATGATATCCAAGTCAAACCCTGAATGAGAAGCCTCTGAAGGGAGAAGTATTCCAGCTTGAGCAAAGTGTAATGTTTTGGCCAATTCAGCTGTCGAGAGAACTATAATCTCAAAGAACCAAAGTCAAATCCAGTAGACTACAATGCTCCGCACTGCTGTTGCTTCATAGAATGAATAAAAATCAAACTAGTTAAAAAAAGGAAGATCAATTTAATTTAGATCAGATTTTGATTTAAATTGCTATTTACACTCTTTTAAAAAAACACTTCTATTTAGTGTCTTTGAAAATGAGCTCTGACTATAATACAAGCCAACCTTTACAACCATTTCACTCAATCTTTTAAAATGGAATCCATTAATTTCTATCAGAGAAAGAATGAAAGTTTGCTTGGGATCTGATCTCAGATGAAGAATTATGCAATAGTTTATATGTTAACTGTGGCAAACTGTGAACATTTATGAATGTCAACCAAATAGCACAGTCAAGTTTTCAGTCCCAGTGACTTTCAAAAGAGAGTGTTAAGTCTATGATTTACTCTCCCATAAAACTCAATAAAAGTTTCATTTGGCTGAACTGTGCTATTACTTTTTACCTCAAAGAAACACTAACCTGCCCAACAGTTACTAATCCCTGCCTCTGAAAAGTTTCTGGCATTTAGACATTTCTTAAGCGTTCTGTCTTATGCATGTGTACAGAGGGCAAAGCAGACATTCATTTCTTTCACAATTGCCCAAATTGTCCTTAAGGAGATAGGCATGTAGTTCACAGAGCATATGTACTATATGTCCAACTTAGATTATTATACAGCCACAAGCATGGCTGTATACTATAGCCAGCGTGGATTTTTCACATTCTGCAATGTTAAATTGAAAATTCACCCCCATGCCATTCTGATCCTTCCCATAAGCTCACTTCAAAACCTTACAAAACTTATATTCCTGAATTCAGAAATACTTGCTTAACAAACTCTCTAAATTTTCATGACGATACACATAACAGTCAGAGAATCGAGAGTTCAAATTGTAAAAAGAGGGGGGTAAACCCAGACCCCTTTTGGTCTTTTTTCTGTCAGAGTTCTCATAATTTGTTCAAAATAATTAAAAATCAGCCATGTTCACAGAGTACCTGTAATCTGGTTACTGACCTTGCCCCATAGTCTGACCTTCATCTTCTGCAGTTTAAAAATTTAAAAAATGTCTGGCTGATTTTTAGTTAATTTAAGAAATTTTGCACTGAACTGAATGATAGTGTCGGGCATGCTCAGTAAGAACCAACTGTTAGTGTTTTAAAAGTCAGACTCACAGCTGATTGGCTGGGCTAATATGGGGGCCACACCCACACCACACTTTGATTTCACTTGAGACAGTCATGGTTCCCTCAAAGAATCCTGGGAAGTGTAGTTTGTGAAGGGTGCTGACAGGAGACTCCTATTCCCCTGACAGAGCTCCAGCAGCCAGACTGGTTTAACAGTCAGCTGCTCTGATTGAAGGTCTGTGAGGAAACAGGGCGTCTCCTAGCAACTCTCAGCACTCTTCACTAACTACACTTCCCCGGATTCTTTCAGAGAAGCCATGACTGTCCAAAGTGAAATAAAGGCCTGTTATGGATGTGGCCAGGGAAGGCTTTGGTTTAAGTTTGGGTGGGATGCTACATGTGCCTGCTGTAGAATAAAAAGGTGGGGGAAACACTGAAAAGCAATGATACTATTCACAATGTTTTCCTTTTGGAAAGGAAAGGGGCTTCCCCTCTGCCCAGTGCCCACTGACCCAATCTCCTCCTCTCACCCTCCTCCTACCCTCCCTGCCCCTCCCCCAGGTCAGTGTTGGACTACGACCTGGGAGACCAGGGTTTGAATCCCCACACAGCCATGAAGCTCACAGGGTCACCTTGGGCCAGTCACTGCCTCTCAGCCTCAGAGGAAGGCAATGGTAAAGCCGTTTACCATAAAAACCCTATTCATAGGGTCGCCATAAGTCGGGATCAACTTCAAGGCAGTCCATTTCCATTTTCAAACATGATTACAGAGAAATAAATCCCACTGAACTCAAAAAATATGCAAATGATAAAACCCACCCTCCCTTCTCCTCCCTCCTATCCCCTCCCTCTTGCCCCTTCCCTCCCCCTTCCTTTTCCGCTCCCTCCCTATCCCCTCCTTCCCCTTCCAATTCCCTCCTTCCCCTTCTATCTGAAGCATGATTGCACGACAGTAAATACCATTTAACTCTATAAGCATGCAAATGATCAAACCTGCCCTCCCCTACACCTTCCTTTGCCCCCCTCCAATCCACTCCTTCCCCCTCCCTCTCCTCCTCCCCATGGTCAGTTTTACCTATCCTAACCATTATTGCATAGGAGTAAATCCCATTGAACTCAATAAGCATGCAAATTATGGAATGATCTCCCTGATGAGGTGTGCCTGGTGCCAACACTGTTATCTTTTCGGTGCCAGGTCAAGACTTTCCTCTTCTCCCAGACATTTTAGCATGTGTTTTTAAATTGTTTTTTGTGTTTTGAAAGTTGTATATTTGACTTCCGGGAAGGGTGACTTCGCTTGTGCCTGCTTTTGAGACGGGCTCCCGCCTCAAAAAAAGCTTATTCAGATATAAATCAGTCAGAACATTTTTTTTTTTGACTGATGAAATTTCTCCCGGGCAGGGAGAAACGTAGAGATCAACCTCAAAAGCCTGTTTTTGTTGGGAGGACTGGATTTCATTAATTTATGAGAAAAGGTCCAGCCAGCAATGCCGGACGGACTTCCAAACAAGCTCTATCTGATTAATGCGATACGTTTATCTTTTCTTCAAAGAGAAAACGGACTAACAGGCAAGCACCCTTCTTTCTATTATTTTTTTTACTTGGTTTAAATTGTTGCAGCGAAAAGAGATTTGTCAAATGAATCAGCTTTAAAGAACTTCTGGGTGAGCTATAACTCTTCTCTGTTATTCACGAAATTAACAGCTTATCTCTGTTTCTATTGCAAAAAGCTGTCCTGGAAGTGCATTCTAAAGATATAAACAGAAGAGGGATTTCTATTCCGAGGAACATTATATTGTCTGGGACTATTCTCTTTTTGGTCTATTTTATTTTGACGAATCTGCTTCTTCACGACGCCACTAACTGTTTTGATGCTGGGAACTACATTTGTTTTGTATTCTTGAACATAGAGAGATAAGGCAGGCTGCTCTGTTTATACTGTGACGTCATCAAGCCTGGAATATTAACCCAATTGTTGCTGAAATAAGAAGTGGTTCTTCTTTATTTTTGTTTTGTTTTGTTTTCGTGGTTTTAAAAATGGCACTCAAGAAAGTGGCTGAGAATCTGGAAGTAATTATGTTTCAGAAAATCATGGATGAGATTGAGATAACGAAACAAACCCTGCGACAGGGCAGTAAGGAGCTGAAAATTGAACTGAGCAAAATGACGCAGGAGCTTAAAGAAATAGGGGATCCTGTGAGAGAGGAGAATGAGATCAGAAATGAGAAAAGAAAAAATAAAGGGAAGACACAAGCCCTGGAGATTGGAACAAATGTGGAATTGGAAAAAGATCTGGAGTTTATGGATATTAGAAATAAAATCTACTGTTTGGAATTTAACGTTATCTCTGAAGAAATTAATGAAGATATTAGAGATAAAGTTATCAATGGCTTGGATAATCTTCTGGACTGGAATGACGTGATGGAGCTTGATATAGAGAAAATCTATGGAATTAACTGCAGCCATGTGACAATGGAAAAACTCTCAAGAGATGAGCCAGTGCATTTTGTAAAAAAGAAGAACAGAGATATGACTTTACAACAATATTTCAGCAACTTATTCAGAATTGATGGCAAGAAAATATTTGGGATAGAGGAAATTCCCATCAGACTCTTATTATATGACTATGGTTATGACAGCAAGATTATTATGGAATACTGATAATGGAAGATTGGACACTGAAATTACTGGACTTAACAGGACTATTGAAGATGGAAGATGGAATTAATATGGATAATGGAATAATGGCTATTGAAATTATTGGACCTAACAGATTTTGATGAGATGGATTAATCGATATGTTTATTTGGACTATGGTTATGACAATAAGATTATTATTATTATTAACGAGATGGATTAATCGACATGTTTATTAGGAGAAAAATTGATAGATATATTTCTTAAAGAATTGAAACCTCTCTGACTTTTTGTGGAAAGAATAAAGTAATGTTTATGAGATTTGATGATTAATTAAGATAACTACTGGAGGAAAGTGATTTTATAATATAATTTAAGAGACAGGATTGTTATATATTGTAGACCTATAACTGATTTGATCTGCGACAAATGGGAAGTCAACATTTTATTTTTTTGTTTAATCATTTTTGTTTTGTTTTGTTTTTTGTCTTTGAATGTTTTATGATTTTGTTTTGTATGTTTTATGAAAATTTGAATAAAAATTATTGTAAAAAAAAAAAGAAAGTTGTATATTTGTTTTTAATGTTTTTAATTGCTGTAAACCACCCAGAGAGCTTCGGCTATGGGGCGGTATATAAATGTAATAAATACATAAATAAATGATCAGACCTGCCTTTCCCTTCCTTCCCTTCTCCTCTGCCTTCCTCCTCCCCTCCCCTCTTCCTTCTTCCTCCTCCCCTGCCCACTCCAGCCCTCCCCTCTGGTCAGTTTCACCTACCCTAAGCATGATTGCAGGGGAGTAAATCCCACAGAACTCAGTAATCATGCAAATGATCAATCCATTCTCAGCAAACTTGCACAGGATCCCATTTCTTACCTCCTGGATTAAAAAGTAGAGAAATGCACTAATAGGCAAAAAGCTTGTGGTTTAAGAACGTACCTATAGTCAACAGATATCTCTATCAAACTATAAAAAGCAGGGAAATTGGGCAGCTATAGTGAATGCACCAGGGGAGCAGGAGACCTGCAAAGATTTATCAATGAACACTAAAGCCAGGAGCATTCAGACCATGATATTTCCGATCTCTATGTATGGATGTGAACGTTGGACAGTGAAAAAAGTGGGTAAGAGAAAAATCAACTCATTTGAAATGTGGTGTTGGAGGAGAGCTTTGCGGATACCATGGACTGGAAAAAAGACAAATAATTGGGTGTTATTACAAATTAAATCAGAATTATCACTAGAAGTTAAAATGATGAAACTGAGGTTATCATACATTGGACACATAATGAGAAGACATGATTCATTAGAAAAGATAATGATGCTTGGAAAAACAGAAGGGAGTAGAAAAAGAGGAAGGCCAAACAAGAGATGGATTGATTCCATAAAGGAAGCCACAGACCTGAACTTACAAGATCTGAACAGGGTGGTTCATGACAGATGCTCTTGGAGGTCACTGATTCATAGGGTCGCCATAAGTCGTAGTCGACTTGGAGGCACATAACACCAACAACAACATGTTTGCGATATGATCTCTGGTACCTCTTCCCTTTCTAAATCCAGCTTGGACATCTAACATTTCTCGCTACATATATAGTAAAAGTCTTTGTTGTAGAATCTTGAGCATTACTTTACTTGCATGGGAAATTACTGCATTCCCTGGAATCCCCTTTCTTTGGAATTGGGATGTATATTGAACGCTTCCAGTCTGTGGGCTATTGTTTAGTTTTCCATATTTGTTGACAAATTTGTCAAAATTTGGACAGATTCAGTCTCAGTAGCTTGTAGCAACTCTATTGGTATGCCATCTGTTCCTGGTGATTTGTTTCTTCCAAGTATTTTAAGCATAGCTTTCACCTCACGTTCTAAAATTTCTGGTTCTTCATCATACAGTTCCTCCATGAATGAATCTGTCATCCTTGCATCCCTTTTATAGAGTTCTCAGTGTATTGCTTCCATCTTCCTTTTATTTTATCTCGATCAGTCAGTGTGTTCACCTGTTGATTATTCAACATCCCTACCCTTGGTTTAAATTTCCCTTTCATTTTTCTAATCTTTTGGAACAAGGCCCTTGTTCTACCCTTTTTGTTGTCCTCTTCTATTTCTATACAGTAACTACTGTAATAGTTCTCTTTGTCCCTACGTACTAGTCGCTGTATTGTTGCATTTAGGGTTCTAACCGTGTTTCTATATCCTTTTCCTTTTGCTTTCCTTCTTTCTTTAACCATTTTACAAGTTTCATCAGTCATCCATTGAGGTCTTTCTCCCTTTTTAACTACAGGTATTGTCTTTTTGCATTCTTCCCTGATAATATCTCTGACTTCAGTCCATAGTTCTTCTGGTTCTCTGTCAACTAAGTGTAAAGCCTCAAATCTGTTCCTTATTTGATCTTTATATTCTCCTGGAATGTTATTTAAATTGTGTTTTGGCATTATGATTGCTTTGTTGTTCTTCTTTAGCTTTACTCTGATTTTCGATATTACCAGTTCATAATCTGTGCCGCAGTCTGCTTCTGGTGTTGTTTTCGCAGAAAGCATGGAACTTCATCTTCTGCTTCCATTTATATAATCAATTTGATTCCTATATTGACCATTTGGTGATGTCCACGTGTACAGTCATCTTTTCGGTTGTTCAAAAAATGTGTTTGCTAGAAACTAATTATTTGCTTCACAGAATTCAATAAGTCTTTCTCCTGCTTCATTTCTATCTCCTAAGCCCCATTTCCCACTATTCCTAGCTCTTCTCAGTTCCCTACTTTTGCATTCCAGTCCCCCATGATAATCAGAACATCTTGTTTTGGTGTGTGATCAATTTCTTCCTGCACTTCTGCGTAAAATCTCTCCAATTCCTCTTCTTCTGCATTTGCCATTGGAGCATAGACTTGGATGATGGTTATGTTGATAGGTTTCCCATTTAATCTCATTGATATCACTCGCTCAGACCTTGCATTATAGCTCCTAATTGCTTTTGCTACATCACTTCTCACTATTAAAGCATCCCCGTTTCTTCTTAATTTCTCATTTCCTACATAAAATATTTTGTAGTTTCCTGATTGAAAATGTCCCATTCCTGTTCATTTTAATTCACTCACACAAGTATTGTAATGTTGATGCATTCCATTTCTTGCTTGACAATTTCTAACTTTCCCTGGTTCATGCTTCTCACATTCCATGTTCCTATTGTGTGCGTCGTACAACTCCAAACTCTCCTTTCGCATCTGTGCACATCAGCCTCGGCTTTGACCCAGCTGCGTCATTAGTCACAGCGCTACTCGTACTTGTCCTTTGTTCTTCCCCAGTAGCTTGATGAGTGCTTTCTGACCTGGGGGTCTCAACTTCCAGCACTATCTCGTGTTGCATTTTGGATACTCTGTTCATAGGATTTTGTGGTAAGAAGTATTCAGAGGTGGTTTACCATTGCCTTCCTCTGAGTTTGGATGCATCTTAGTCTGGTGACTCAGCTTTGAATTCCACCTTCGGTGCCCCTGCTAGGAGTCAAGCCTCTAGGTCTAGATCCCTGACAGCATTGCTCTCAGCTTCTTCAACACTCTCAAACCCCCTCACCATGTTAAGGTGTGCATCCTAGAAGGGGCAAGGAGTTACTACTAGTATATAAAACCCTTAACAGCTTGGGACCAGTTTATTTGCAACACTGCCTTGCCCCAAATGTGCCCACTCAAGCAGCTCCATCTGCAGAACAGGCACTGTTACAGAAGCCACAACACGCATTATTTTAGTGTGGCAGCACCTACTCTTGGAACTCTCTGCCTATTGACATCAGACAGGTGCCTTCGCTGTATTCTTTTTGGTGCCTGCTTAAAACTTTTCTGTTTAGGCAACACTTTCCAGACACATAGATGTTGATGTTTTAATCTTTTTAGTTAGTGGCTGTTTTATGTTTTTAATTGCATGGTTTTAACCATTTTATTGATGATTTTGTGTATGTGAGGGGAATACTATCTCCTCTCAAGAAGCTGGGGGCAAGAGAACTGACAGAAAAGGGGTGCTCACACACACAGAGAGGGGGGAGGGGGCGAGAGGGGGAGGGGGGAGGGGGCAAGAGGGGGAGGGGTGGTCAGTAACAGAGCCAGTGTGGTGTAGTGGTTCAACTGTTTGGAGTTACAGCAAGATCTGGATTCAATTCCTTGCTCAGCCACAAAGCTTATTAGTGACCTTTGGCCAGTATGCCTCTCAGCTTAAGGCTGATGTCAAGATATAATGGCAGGGAGACTAGGTACACTGCCATAAGATCTCTGAGAAAGGACTGGGTAACAGTGTAATTTAATAATAAATCTTTTTTCCCTGTAATTGCCCTGAGCTTAGAAGGTAGAAGATACTGAGCACCAAAGAAGAAGTTATTTGCATATATCATGGCTCTGAAGAGATCTACTGCTAGTGTGTTTGTTTATTTATTTGATTTATATCCTGCCCTTTCTCCCAGTAGGAGCCCAGGCTGGCAGGGTGTGTTCTATACAACTGGTAGATTGCTGGTCTTGGACCGAATTAAATAAATTCAAATTCATACAACTGGTAGTATAGCTGACCTACACGTGAGTGAAAGCCATCTTCAAGCGACTAGACAACTAATACAATGTTTGATACAGGTTTTCGTGATTTTTTGGTGACCAGTAGAAGATTTGAAGTTGGAAATCCAGACTTCCATTTGTTCCACAAGAACATACGTAGAGCCTGCTGGATCAGGCCAATGGCCCATTTTCTCCAGCATCCTGTTCTCACAGTGTCCAATCAGTTGTTCATGGAAAGTCCTCAAGCAGGCCTGACTGCAACAGTATTCTCCTCTCCTGAGGTTTCCAGCAAGTGTTATTCAGAAGCATACCGCCTCTGACTATGGAGACAGAGCATAGCTATCATGGCTAGTAGCCTTATCCTCTATTTGTCTAATCCTCTTTTAATGCCTTCAAAGTTGATGGCCATCACTGCCTCTTGTGAGGGTGAATTTCATCGTTTTAACTATGTGCTATGTGAAGAAGCACTTTCTTTTGTCTGTCCTGAATCCTCCAACATTCAGCTTCATTAGATGTCAATGAGTTCTAGTGTTATAAGAGAGGGGGAAATGTTTTTCTATCCCCTTTCTCCATGCCATGCATAATTTGATTCACTTCTATCATGTCACCTCTTATTCTTTTCTCTAAAGTAAAAAGCCCCAAATGCTGCAACATTTCATAAGGAAGTCGCTTCATCTCCTTGATCATTTTGGTTGCCTTTTCCTGAACCTTTTCCAGCTCTAAAATTCCCCTTTGGAGGTGAGGCAACCAGAACTCTATACAGTATTCCAAATGTGGCCACACCATAGATTTGTATAATGGCATTATGATAGTCGGGCGGTATATAAATTTAATAAATAAATAAATAAAATAATAATCGGCAGTTTTATTTTCATTACCTTTTCTAATGATCCCTAGCATGAAATCTGTCTTTTTCACAGCCACTGCATACTAGGTCGACATCATCAAGCTATCCACTACAACCCCAAGGTCTTGTTCCTGGTCAGTCACCTCCAGTTCAGACCTCATGAACATATATGTGAAATTAAGATTTTCTGCTCCAATATGCATAACCTTACATTTATTTACACTGAAATGCATTTGCCATTATACCACCCCTTCACTAAGTTTGGAGAGATCCTTTTGGAGCTCTTCACAATCCCTTTTGATTTTAACAACCCTGGACAATTTAGTATCATCAGCAAATTTGGCCACCTCCCTGCTCACCTCTAATTCTAAATCATTTATGAACAAGTTAAAAAGCACAGGTCCCAATACCGATCCTTGGGGGACTCCACTTTCTACATCCCTCCATTGGAGAACTGTTCATTGATTTCTACTGTCTGCTTTCTGTTTCCTAGCCAGTTTCTGAGCCACAAGAGGACCTGTCCTCTTATACCATGTCTGCTAAGCTGACTCAGGAGTCTTTGGTGAGGTACCTTGTCAAAAGCTTTTTGAAAGGCCAAGTACAAATCAAGATATTAATCTATGCTTAGAAGAAACTTCTGAACAATGAAGGTATTTATACATGTTGTAATATGTCCAATGAGATTTACCTATGAACCCTAAGAATGCATAAAGGAAAACAAAATTTATTTTATTTATTTATTTTTTATTTATTTGTTTCATTTTTAAACCGCCCATAGCGAATAGCTCTCTGGGCGGTGTACAAAAAGATTAAAATACAAAATATCATAATAAAATCAGCCAACCAATAATAAACACAAACAAGGAACAACAGAAATCTAAAAGTTAAATACATTAAAATGCCTGGGAGCATAGCCAGGTCTTAACCTGGCGCCAAAAAGATAGAAGCGTAGGCGCCAGGCGTATTTCTTCGGGGAGGCTATTCCACAATTCGGGGGCCACTACAGAAAAGGCCCTAGATCGAGTAACTGTCCTCCGGGCTTCATGATGTGTTGGTACCCGGAGGAGGGCCTTAGATGCTGAGCGAAGTGACCGGGTAGGTTCATAGCGGGAGAGCCGTTCCACAAGATATTGCGGTCCCACGCCGTGTAAGGCTTTATAGGTCATAACCAGCACCTTGAATCTGGCTCGGAAACAGATAGGTAGCCAGTGCAAATGGGCCAGAACAGGCGTTATATGTGCTGACCGGCTGGTCCTCGTCAGCAGTCTGGCTGCTGCATTTTGCACTAGCTGAAGTTTCCGAACTGTCTTCAGGGGCAGCCCTACGTAGAGCGCATTACAGTAATCCAGCCTAGAAGTTACCAGAGCATGAACAACTGAGGCGAGGTCATCCCTGTCAAGATAGGGGCGTAGCTGGGCTACCAACCGAAGATGGTAGAACGCGTTCCTTGCCACCGAGGCCACTTGCGCCTCAAGAGACAAGGAAGGATCGAAAAGCACCCCCAGACTACGAACCTGTTCCTTCAAGGGGAGTGTAACCCCATCTAGAACAGGGTAAACATCCACCATCTGAACAGGGAAGGCATTCACCAACAGTGTCTCAGTCTTGTCTGGATTGAGTCTCAGTTTATTAGCTCTCATCCAGTCCATTATCGCGGTCAGGCAGTGGTTCAGCACATCCACAGACTCACCTGTAGAGGATGAAAAGAAGAAATAGAGCTGCGTGTCATCAGCGTACTGGTGGCAACGCACTCCAAAACTCCTGATGACGGCACCCAGAGGCTCCATGTAGATGTTAAAAAGCATGGGGGACAAAACTGACCCCTGAGGGACTCCACAATGGAGAGTCCAAGGTGTCGAGCAATGTTCCCCAAGTACTACCTTCTGGCGACGATCCGCCAAGTAGGAGCGGAACCACTGCCAAGCAGTGCCTCCGCGAGAAGGATACGCCGCTGAGAGATCAAGGAGAATCAACAGAGTCACACTCCCTCTGTCCCTCTCCCGACAAAGGTCATCGTACAGGGCGACCAAGGCTGTTTCAGTGCCAAAACCAGGCCTAAAACCGGACTGAAACAGATCCAGATAATCGGTCTCATCCAAGAGCGCCTGGAGCTGACCGGCAACCACCCGCTCCAGAACCTTGCCCAAAAAGGGGACATTCGCCACCGGTCTATAGTTGTTTAAGTTATCTGGGTCTAAGGAAGGTTTCTTTAAAAGAGGTCTTACTACTGCCTCCTTGAGGCTACTAGGGACTACTCCCTCACTCAAGGAGGCATTTATCACTTCCTTAGCCCAGCCGGTGGGAAATGAGTTCGGTGGGAAAACTAACAATTTTATTGTTCATATAATATTCCACCAACAAGCACTTGGTATTTGTGAGAGTCCAAGCAGGCATGCTTAGAATGTCAGAATTTTGTCAGAGGGTAGGGCCATAGCTTAGTGGTAGTTTATCTGCTTTGCATGCAGAAGGTCCCAGATTCAATCCCCAGCATTTCCAGGGAATGTCCTTTGGGAACATCCCCTGTCTGAAACTGTCCATCACTGTAGACGATACTGAGCTAAACAGACTAATGATCTGGCCAAGTACAAGGCATATGTCCTTGCCATAAACCATAAAAATTACGGTAACAACAACAGAAATCAGGCAAACATTTTCAAAAATTCAGGATGACCACCACATGGCAAACCTCCAAAACAAAGTCACAAGATATCATACAATAAACTGTCAAAACTCTAGGTTACAGTCTATCATATTGGAAAAAACTGGATTTTGAAGCTTGCAAATATATGGAAACAAATTCCCTTGATGTGAGAAAGCATTGGAAATTTAAGCATACCTTTTCCCAGTGCTCCAGAAAAACAGTGGATTCCCATTTACTCCCAAGAAAAGCCCTTTTTTTCTAAAGCCAAGATGCTCTTCCTATAAATTTGCCAGTGCTCCCAATTATTCACCAGTATTTGCCCAGAATACCAACAGGAACAAATAAGTTGCACTTGGATCTGGCGTTTAAGCTCTAAAAAGGACAATTTGGATCTAGGAAACTGCTTGCTAATGAAATCAACTGCTGAATTTGCCACCATAATCCCCGGAACCAGCTTTAAGGGAGCTCATCTCAACTCTGCAGCTTAGTAAAATCTGTCCTGTCTAAAAATATTATCAAACATTGCAAGCAGCTTACTAATGAAGTGAATTATTCCAGCACTAAATCAATTTCAAACTTAGCCTGCAACCAAAAAAGTGTCTGACAAGGAGCTGGAATACAACCCTGGGAAAAAGAGACAGAACCCAAATGTACCTCAGCAGTTCACCTCCCCAATATTGGCTGGTATAGAGTGTCTCCTGCACACACTGCTGTGGAATGTGGACCTCCATGTACTTGTTTTTGGGAAGGTATAGATAGCTTGCCATATGCAGGGCCTGCTAGTTCGGCTTCAACTAGGAAAGCAGAAAACTGCTCCTTTTCACTGTGGGTAGAGACTCCATATTTCCAAAGACAAAGGCAGTCTTCACAATGTCATATTTTCATTGGAACTCACACTTGTTTCATTGCTGGAATTTGCTTTCCTAACCGGGTGGGGCACAGTATTTAGCAGCAAAGAAAATATTTTTAATCCCAATACTTCAATACAATATAGGGAAAATAGTTTAGCTCTTGCCTAGAACTTTAACCCGTGAAGCTCAAATACACTTAAGTCAGTGTTACCCTTACTTTGTAGGCAAAGATAGCTATAAGAGTCATACCAAAACAGGTATACTACTACTACTACTAATAATAATAATCCATACTATTTATTGTCCCCATTATTATCAACTGTTATTAAAATGACCAATACAGAATTTCTATTGTCAGATCTGAATTATTTTATACATTTGTCAATGTTTGGAAGAGTATTGGCTCTCAAATCTCAGAGGAGATACCTCAGTTTTGTTACATAATACCAAGTCCACATCAATGAAAGTGATTTCTTGAAATGCTAGTAAGCCACAATGTATATTTCTGGCTTCTAGAATGCCTTAGTTTAAGACGATGGCATCAGTACCTACTTATCCTGATCTGACCTCTGGGATGTGTACGCCAAGATATGTATGCCAGTCATAGCATGTAGACCTGACCATTGAACTTTTTACAAGATTATTGTTCTGATCTACAAACCAGCAGAGTGCATGCATTTAAACGCCCATTCACTTCAGGGAAACTGAACATACTGAACAGACACATCCCAGCTAAATACTTAAAAACAAACAAGAGGGAATGGAAAGCATGCAGAAGACAATAATACAGCCAATAATATAAGACTGAAACTGTAAAAGATTAGGACTGTGTTAGAAATAAGGAACTGTACCTGGCACAGAATGAGATATCCACAGAATCATTTTTAAAATAAACAAACACTTGCAAGAACAGCTATGGTGTCTGGTGACAATTCAGAAGCCAAGAGAGCTGAACAAAGTTCCCATTGAGCAACTGTCTGCTCATGTAGCCCCTAGCCCTGATTCTTAGTGAACATGACTAGTTCCCATGCCTCATATACTCCAGATCCACTACTGAACTCCCCTTGCCTTTGTCATGTACAAAACATTGATAAAAAATTCAGTAGTTTGAAGGCCTGAATCCTGAAAACAGGACTGCAGAGTGAAAGTACATTCCACCAGCATACTCACTTAAACTACACACATAAAAACAAAAACAAAGCTAAACCTTATATGCTCCAATGTAATACAGAAAATGCAGTATCTGACTGGCCTAAGTCTCAGGTACGCAGTGTTCCAAAAATCTACTCCTGGGGCTATTTTGACTAACTTGTTTAATAACTAACTAGTTCATAGGTCCTTTCCTAGAGAAAGGAAGAATCAAATATTTTTATTTGTAGGGCTAAATATTGCAGATACCACATTTTGCAAAGTAATTTTAATTGAAGGCTATAATGAACAACTTAACACTGATCATGGTATAGCCTTTAATTCTTTTGGGGGTGTGGGAAGGAGGGAGAACAATCCATGATTATTTATAGCACAAACCTAACCATGTCTACTCAGAAGTAAGTCCTTCTGAATTCAATTGGGCTTACTCCCAGGTAATTTAGGTTAGGATTCCAGCATTAGTCAGCAGTTGGCCACTCTATGCAATGGCAGTTGCTGAAGCTATCATCTTTGTCCTAAGGTGTTTATCCACTGAATCTGCTTCTCCAAAACATTCAGTCATTTCATCCACAACTTCATTCTGAATTGGTACAATCCCAGGAGAGCTGTATAATGAGACACCAATAAACGGATCAGCCTTTACCCTAGTACATTCTGGGAGGAGGAAGAAACTGTGTTCCTCCTTTATGGTGAGGCAGGGACATGGATTCGAAGGAACAATGCTGAGTGCTACTCAGTCCAAAAGGTGATAATCTCATATTGCTGGCACTACTGACATTGTTGCAGTGTGGTAATGTGTTAAGATGGCAGGTCAACATTTATAAACACACTTGTGTTAAAAATACAGCAAAGGAAACACAACTGTAACCATGACCATTTCTCTCAGACAGACTTTTTCCAAGGTGGACACTTTGTTTTAGTTCTGGCTACAGTTTTACGGCTGTAATCCACAATGTATTCAAGCAGAATACTTAAGCAAGCTGTAGTTATATTACCTTAAGTAGAACCAAGAACACCATTTAAGTGGTTCGGGGAATCACAGTCCAAATTTCTCAATATTCACTTGCCCAAGTTACTTTAAATTTGCTTGTGCCAATAACTGATTGTAGTTGTTATGTGCCTTCAAGTCAATTATGACTTATGGTGACCCTATGAATCAGTGCCCTCCAATAGCATCTACCAGCCACAATCTTCAAATCATATACAACAACTTAAAAAGAAACTTAACTTATGTTGGGATTAAGTATCAACTCAATACCAAGGCTGCTACTGTGTATACGGATGACAGACAAGAAAGATTATCTTTATCCAGAAGAAAAAAATCCATAACCGTAACAGTGGGGAAGAAGAGTTTCCATTCTAGAGCTTGTAATCTTCTACTGTTGGCCTGCACTGCTACACAAAAAAGGGTAACTTGTACATGGCCATCTCAGGCCTCTCATGGGCATTATTCCCATCAATCTTTGGATGAATTATCTTCCAAAAATGGAAGAAATTATGCCTCAGGCTTGCACAGGTTCATGCACTCCTTTCCCTCATTCCACTTACCTCAGGCAGAAGTGAACAATCACAGTGGGAGATCCTCTTTTTCGAATGTAGAATAGTTCCTGAGCATAGAAAATTAAACCCTCAGAATAATACAATCTCCTAATTTGGTCATTCACTTTTATCCATGTTGAGTGGACAACATGGCCAAGGCTAAACACCTGATCTTTTCCTGAAAATAATCCTTGGGTGAGAACTGAAGGAAAGAAATAAAACATTCACAGGCCTTCAGATTCTTTAAAAGCATGAACTGAAGAAAAAGCTGTGTAGGATGTAAATTACTGCTGTTCAGCACAGAATTAGTTCTCTACATACCTGAGATTACTGTACTCAGTTCAGCACATTAAATTGCTTTTTATAGAAAAAATGGAACACATCTGAACTCTGCATGTAGCTTTTTTGTGACTTATTGTTCAGTACATATGGTTCTTATGAAATAAACTAGAGCTTCCAGCCCCTTTGCTCAGAATCAGAGATTGTAATAAACTAGATCTTGAAGAAAAATAAAAGCCCATAAAACCCACAAATTGGAGCCATGTTATCATCCAGATTTGTGAGCAGCCTTATGTAAAGTATAGTCATATGAACAGCAGCTGGTTTTACTGAAGGAAAAGCTTTACTTTAAAAAAAATACATACACACAGAAGGGGTGAAACAGAGAACCATGTGGTAGTGAATTCACGGGGGAGGCAGGTTGCACAGGTATAATCCATATGATGGAAGTTGTCACAATTCCTGATCCTGGAAAGTGGCAGAAACCACACAGAAGTGAAGAGGCATGAGGATGAGAAAAGCTAAAGCTGACATTCCATAGATGTAGCCTCAGCTGTATTCTCAGCACCAGCCTTCCTCAACCTGATACTCTCCAGCAAGGATGTGAAGGCCCAGGGGGACGGGGAGAAAGATTATAGGAGAAAACAGTTTCCCCCCAAATCTTCCCCTCCCAAAAAATTGGATTATGAATTTTCCCCAGAATGAATTAAATGTTTAAGACAAGATGTAAATATATTTACTCCCCCTAAATGATTTCAAAAGCCAAGTAACAGAAAGACTTTTAAGTAACACTATGTACAGTATCCAGCATGGAGTAGTGGTTAAGGTGTTGGACTATGACCTGGGAGACCAGGGTTCAATCCCCACACAGCGATGAAGTTCACTGGGTGACCTTGGGCCAGTCACTGCCTCTCAGCCTCAGAGGAAGGCAATGGTAAACCACCTCTGAATACCGCTTACCATGAAAACCCTATTCATAGGGTCGCCATAAGTTGGAATTGACTTGAAGGCAGTCCATTTCCATTTTCATGTACAGTACCAGACTATTACAGTTCCTATACTCAAGCAAGTCCTGAGTTGTACACTTAGCAAGCAATCCAATTTGTATTTGACCTGGGCTGGAAGGAGTTGTATATGGTGGACCCCCAGCTGAGCCAGCAGGTCCCTGAGCAGCTGGTCTCTGCCAGCAGAAGCCCCTCATCCAGGCTGAGCTGTGGTGCCACTGGGACCTTGTCTGCACAGTTGGGGGTCCGCTGGGGAAGCCTAGCCAGGCAGATGGAGAGTCAGCGGAAGCCCCAAAAAGGGGGTGTTCTGAAAGCAGGCAGAGGTGGAAGTGAGGGGAGCAACTTCCACTATATCCAACTCCCCTTTGGAGCACTACCTTGCGTCCTGATCCAGCCAAAACTTCCACCAGAAAAAAAGGTTGGCATAGGTAAACAATTACAATCGCGGTCAATGGAGAGCACTTACTCCCTGATAGGAGTATTTGTTGGAGCTGGCTTTTACCTCCTGGTCCCCATGCACAGTTGCCAACTGAGCCAGCGTTCAGTTGGCCCAGCAGCTCCTGAAAGGCAAGTGGATGCCGCAGAGCTGCCCGCCAGCTCCTCCTCCATCGCCCCCTCCTCCACCGGCTTCCCATTACTTGGATTGCTCTGTTAGAGTACAACTCTCAAACGCAAGAGCAAGATGTGTTTCTGCCTCTAAGAGACACTACCACTGACACAAGAGAAAGAAGTGCTTTCTTTGCTTGTGGGCTTCCTCTTCTTGGCATAGTTGGTGAATCTGTTCCTGTCCTCTTGACTAGGCCTCAAAGGAATGGGAGTGGGAGAAAGTAGAACATAAAGAAGCAGAAATTGACTGAGAAAATGAGACTGATTAAATTTCATGTAGCATTCAGTGAGCCTTAGTTCCTCCGCCTCATCTTTTTCTCAGCTCTTTCTATGGAATTGAGTGTTTTGTCTGCTTGGCAATGTGGAGAGCTGGAGGATACATAATAATTTTAATACATTTGTTTTACTTTTTAAAATATGTTTTTAGATGTTTTATTGCTTGCATGTTTGCTACCTTGGGCTCCTCTGGAAGGAAGGGCAGGATATAAATTTAACAAATAATTAAGTAAATAAATATAATGTTGATGGTTTCTTTTGTTTTTATTGTTTTTGCCTGCTCCTAAAAACTGGCAAAAACAAAGAGATGCTAGGTTCCTTACAGTTCAAGAACTTGTAGCTCAGTTTGTAACAAAAAATTTAAAAAAGAATTTCAAATTATTGTTGTCTGAATAAACTGTACTTTTAACATATCAAACATGACAGTTATTCATAATACATTTTATATTCCTAAAGTAACATTACTTTCAATCTGTGCTAAAAAAAATAAGTATTGCATATTTTCCCCAACACTTCAGCTTTAAAAAAAAAAAAAAAAAACACCAACCTTGGGGGGGGGGGAGAAATCTTTTTTTCCCATGGCTTCAAAATTTCCAGAAATTTTACACATCTGCTCTTCAGATGTTTAGGCTACAGCTCCCACCATTCCTGACCAGTGGCCATGTTGATAGGAGTTATAGTCAAAAACATCTGAAGGAAAGCAGGGAGGAAACAGTGCCATATAATGCGTATGTGCAAGGTATGGGTATGGCTGCCCCTGTAACCCTGCTCATTTTCTTCTGCACACACCAAAGTCAAGTGACACATCATCTGGCTTTATGAAAATAAGCACATGACATTTCTCAACAGCAATTTCTTGGATTCTTCCTGCCCCCACCCCCAGCCATTATCCCAATTCTATTCTCACAGAACAAGCTCACAGTTGACTATTATCTTGCTACTCATGGTATACAAATATTGGCTCCAACCCCACCTAAAGAAGTACAACCCACCTAAAGAACACACACAAACACACACAGAGAGAGAGTCACCACTATGATCTGTTGCTCCCACAACATACTACCCACCCCAGGGTAATAACATGCTCTAAAACTGCTGCTGCAACAGTTCTATGACCTTCTTTATTGCCCAGCTCATCTGGCAAAGATATGCAGATTGCTCAAACTGCTAGTGTTTCTCCTTAAAATAAACCATTGATGTGCCATAGTTCTTTTTTACTACATCACTGTATTTTATTCTTGTAAATTACTTCAGGATATTTTGTTGTTGCTAAGCGATTGCTAAATTTAATAAATTAACTAACAATCTCTACTATATAGTAGAAAACATCAAAACTGGGGACAGCCAGTCCCAGTTACCTGCCTGCCTTCTGATTTAAGACCAGAAGGTACGGATAGGCTTGTAAGATCAGCCACTCAGACAAACACTGCATGGCTGAAGGACTATATGCAAGGGTAGCGAAGAAATCTAAACATTCATGGGTAGCAAGGGAGTGTTTTGGTTCCCACAACAGCTTTATAAAGCTAGAATGAAATGAGATCTTCAGGCATGATAATACCTCCTTGTGCAGAGCCTCTATAGTTCCACAGAATTGTGCTTCCCGCCCCCAGTTCCCAAATAAAACCCACTACAGAGATATTTCCTTCATATTACTAAGCCAATGCAAACAAGAGACTGTCTCCAAAAAGTAAACTCTAGAAACAACACTATTGTCAGAAAGTTTGAATCGTTTATTTGCATATCCCTAGTTTTTACTTATTCTGGAAAATCTCTGACTCTGGTAAGGAGTTAGGATTATTTCAGTTACTGAAATATTTTAAATAACGACAATTACAAAACTAAATAAATATCTTTTCCCCTTAACATCTTACGTGTCAGCAGAATATGAGTTGACTTGAACATGCTCATTTGCTAATGGCATTAGTCTGAATTTAACTGTCAGAAGAAGATGGTGGACATAAAAAGGATCCTGATATGCTGCTGGTCACTCTCCAGCCCTTAAAGCAGTATGTCGCAGTTTAAGAGACAGAATTGCTATTAAAATGAGTGTGTATTACACTGAAAGTCAAGATATAAATTTTAAAATAAACATAAAATAAAAATAATTAAAAGACATGATATGACATTTTACCACTGAAGGCAGCAAACATTTCATGAAAATGAGACCAGAAAACAAACTCTCTACTTCCACTCCTCAATTAGAAGCCTTCATCAGTACCAGGACTGAACAAAGCCCATGAAATAGACAAGCCCTTTCTCCTCTTCCCCAGGAAGCATCAGCAAAACCTTGCTGGGCCTTTGTGCCATGGCTGATCACAGGCCTGCAACCCGACTGAAATGGATCCAGATAATCAGTCTCATCCAAGAGTGTCTGGAGCTGGCCCGCAACCGCTCATTCAAGGACCTCGCCCAGGAATGGAACATTTGCCACCAGCCTATATTTATTAAGATTTTCTGGGACCAGAGAGGGTCTCTTCAGGAGTGATCTCACTACCGCCTCTTTCAGGCGGCCAGGGACCACTCCCTCTCACAGAGAGGCATTAATCACTTCCCTGGCCCAGCCGGCTGTTCTATCCCTGCTAGCTTTTATTAGCCAAGAAAGGCAAGGATCCAGTACAGAAGTGGTTACATGAACCTGTCCAAAGGCAGGATGAGTACAAGCCATGTGTACCATTTAGAACCTATAAATAGTGAAGCATCACATTTTTCCAAAATATTGGATTTCTGATTAGTATAATTACAAGTTCTTGGCTACTCAGTTACACTGAGCTGCAAACAAAGCGGTTCTGGGAGAGGAGACATTTGGCCTGGAACATATATAAAAAGTATCTTAGAGAGATTCACAAAAGCAGCATGTCCAGCACAGAAGCTCTTTGAAAGCATGTGGCAAATACCAGAGTGAAACTGCTTTCCCCTTTTAGTTATCATTTATTCCTACAAAAAGCTGGTAAACTGGACACAAAATGAGATTTGCAGCCCAAATCTGTTCCCCACTATGTAAGCAGGATAGATTTGAATGTAAGCCACTTTGCACAGATATAATTCAGCTTTTCTAGGAAGTTGCCTGTCTACACTGAAACCCTAGAAAACCATTGCTAGTCAGAGATTTTACCCAGTCCTACCAGTAAGTGCCAGTGATTGAATTTGATGCCAAATCGGAGGACCACTGTTTAATACTGTACTTGCACAGTGAACTAAATTCTGCACTGTGACACCCCATACACACACTGCCAAAAAGACCTGTGATGTAGTGGTAAATTCTGAAGTGCAGGCACGCTTCATGACAATTTCTATAGCCATGGCCCTTTTAAGATTGCACAACAAAAATGAGATTTTGACCACTGCCAATATTATACAGCCACAAGAGTGGCTGTATACTATAATCAGTAGGGATTTTTCGCATTCTACCATGTTAAACGAAAATACCACACACACCCCTTTCTGGTGCTTTGTATAGTCCCAATTCAAAACAAAAACTTACAAGTCTTATACTGTTGGATTCAGAATCGCTTGCTCTACAACTCTGGAAGTTTTCTTGGTGATACACACCCCTCCCCACGGAGAATCCACAGGTTAAAGTGAAAAACAGGAGAGAAAAAAACTAGAAGCCGTTTGGACTTTTTTCTTGAGAAATTGTTATAATCTGTTGTCATTGATTACAACTCAGAGATGACTGTAAGGTATCCCTAATCAAATCCCTGAACTTGCCCCAAACACAGTACTTCATCTGTAGTAGGTTTAAATTAAAAAAATGGCATGGTTTATTTTTAATTAATTTATTAAAAAATGCATTACAGTGGATCATAACGTACCGCATGCGCAGAAGAGTTCTTTCATTTCACTCTCCCTCCCCCTCCCCTTCCAGTTACTTGGAGGAAGCAGGGGAAGTCTGCTCCTGTGATTGGTGGGCAACAGACATGTGACTCACACTGGCCTTCTGCTGAGCTTGCTCTGTGTGAGGAAGCATGCGAGAGAGAGAAAATGGCCGATGGAGGGAGAAAGCAGCAGCAGAATGGAGGTGAGCAGGAAAGAGCCAAAAAATGGGGGGGGAGCTTTGAAGGACTCTGCAATTTTTAAAAAGTGTACTCGGAAGTAAGTCCCATTGAGTGCAGTGGTGCTTACTCCCAGGTAAGTGGAGTGGAGGTTCTGTGTGCTAGCAGTGAGCTTGAGGGAAGGAAGGCGGTAAAATGTCTACTCAGAAGTAAATCTCACTGAGTTCAGTGGGGCTTACTCCCAGGTAAGTAGAGCGGAGCATGTGTGTGCTAGCAATGAGCTTCAGGGAAGGAAGGAGGAAAATTGTCTACTCAGAAGTAAATCCCATTGAGTTCAGTGGGGCTTACTCCCAGGTAAGTGGAGCAGAGTTTCTGTATGCTTGCAATGATTTTGAAGGGAAGGAGGAAAATGTCTACTCAGAAGTAAATCACACTGAGTTCAGTGGGTCTTACTCCCAGATAAGTGGAGTGCTATTTTGATTAAACCCTCCCCATCCTCTTCCCCTCCCTGCCTCTTCCCTGGGTCAGTGTTGGACTATGACCTGGGAGGGCAGGGTTCAAATCCCCACACAGCCATGAAGCTGACTGGGTGACCTTGGGCCGGTCACTGCCTCTCAGCCTCAGAGGAAGGCAATGGTGAAACCACCTCTGAATACCTTTTACCATGAAATCCCTATTCAAAGGATCACCACAGGTGGGGATTGACTTGAAGGCAGTCCATTTCCATTTTCAAACATGATTACAGAGAAATAAATCCCATTGAACTCAAAAAGTATGCAAATGATCAAACCCACCCTCCCATCTCCTCCCTCCCCTCCCCTTCCCCTTCCTCCTCCCCTTCCTCCTCCCCATGGTCAGTTTTACCTATCTTAAGCATGATTGCACGGAAGTGAATACCACTGAACTCTATAAGCATGCAAATGATCAAACCTGCCTTCCCCTCCCCCTTCCTTTGCCCCCTCCAATACGTTCCTTCCCCTTCCCACTCCCACTCCTCCTCCCCCATGGTCAGTTTTTCCTATCCTAACCAAGATCACATAGGAGTAAATCCCATTGAACTCAATAAGCATGCAAATGATCAATCCATTCTCAGCAAACTTGGACAGGATCCCATTTCTTACCTGCCGGATTAAAAAGCAGGGAAATTCACTAATAGGCAAAAAACCTTGTGGTTTAAGAATGTACCTATAGCCCACAGATATTTCTATCAAACTTTAAAAAGCAGGGAAATTGGGCAGTTATAGTGAATGCACCAGGGGAGCAGGAGACCTGACCTCCTCTCTGAGATATTGTACTGCCCTACAAATTGGTCAAAATGCAAACACCATTTGGGTTGGTCTTTCACAGTCCAATCCACTTCCTGTGTACCTTGGAAGAATTTGGTAACATGTGCCTCTGAGCATATGGTGAGTGGTGGCAACACCTGCAATTAGCCCAAATAACAGAAACAAGACATGTGCCGTGCTGATCTTGTTTTAGCAGGGAGGAACCAACATTATTCAGACAGCTGATATAGTTCAGATGGTCACTTTGAATATGTCTGATTTCCTTTGCAATTTTAGTGAAGCTTCCTATAGGAAATCATTTTCTTTTGTTTCTATTTCTGTGAATATGTGAAGTACAGCAACACTTTTCAAAATTTACACTAAAAAAACTCCAAACATAATAATGGCACTGACTTCTGCAGAATAGTCTCCAGTGGACCTCAGGAGTGTCTCAATTTGCACATGATAAAACAGCAGGAGGTGAAATATATTCTAGCAAAATGGTAGATGTGCTCTATGTTTTTAATTGACCGTGAACACCTTGCTTTAAATAAAATGGTTTAAACATAGCAGGCTGAAAACATGCATCCTCTTTTTTCCAACAGCTAGAGTCATTGCTGAAGTAGCAACATGTTGGAATCAGTCTGATTTTACGAGACTTCCGGGAAGGGTGACTTAGCCTGTGCCTGCTTTTGAGACGGGCTCCTGCCTCAAAAGAAGCTTATTCAGATATATCAGTCAGTTTTTTCTTTTTTTTTTGACTGATTAAACTTCTCCCGGGTAGGGAGAAACGAAGAGATTAACCTCAAAGCCTATTTTTGTTGGGACGACCAGATCTCATTAATTTATGGGACGAGGTCCAGCCGACGAAGGTGGGACGGATTTTTAACAGCAAGCTCTATCTGATAAAGCGAACGTTCACCTTATCTTCTAAGAGAGAACGCACTAACAGGCAAGCACCCTTCTTTCTATATTTTTCTTTTACTTGACTTAAATTGTTGCTGTTTAAAAGAGATTTGCCAGATTGATCAGTTTTTGACATCTCACTGGGGAGCCATAACTTCTCTCTGCTACGCACTAATTAATAGCTTATCTCTGTTTTTGTTGCAAAAAGCTGTCCTGGATTTGCATTCTAAAGATATACACAGAAGAGGGATTTCTATTCCAGATTTTTATTTTGAAAAATATTATACTGTTTTGAGACTACTCTCTTTTTGGTCTATTTTATTTTGACGAATCTGTTTCTTGACGATTGCCATTAATTGTTTCGATCCTGGGAACTGCATTTTGTTTACTTAACTATTGGAGAGATAAGGCTGTCTGCTCTGTTTATACTGTGATGTCACCAAGTTTGGAGTATTAACCCAATTGTTGCTGAAATAAGAAGTGGTTTTCCTATATTTTTCTTTTAAAATGGCAATTAAGAAAGTGGCTGAAAATCTGGAAATAACTATGTTTCAGAAAATAATGGATGAGATTGAGATAATGAAAATTGAATTGAGTAAAATGAAGCAGGAGATTAAAGATATAAGGGTCCCTGTGAGAGAGGTGACCCTGGAAGGGGTCCCTGTGAGAGAGGAGACCCCGGAGATTGGAACAGGGGTCCCTGTGAGAGAGGTGACCCTGGAGACTGGAATAGGGGTCCCTGTGAGAGAGGAGATCCCGGAGATTGGAACCAACGTGGAACAGGAACAAGATTTGGAGTCTATGGACTTTAGAAATAAAATCTATTGTTTGGAACTCAATGTTATCTCTGAAGAAATGAATGAAGATTCTAGAGATAAAGTTATCAATGGCATGGATAATCTTCTGGACTGGAATGATGTGATGGAGCCCAATATAGAGAAAATCTATGGAATTAACTGCAGCCATGTGACAATGGAAAAACTTTTAAGAGATGACCCAGTGTATTTTGAAAAAAAGAACAGAGATATGATTTTACAGCAGTATTTCAGCAACCTATTCAGAATGGATGGCAAGAAAATATTTGGGATAGAGGTAATCCCCATCAGACTCTTACTATATGACTATGGCTTTGACAGCAAGATTATTATGGAATACTGATAATGGAAGATTGGATATTGAAATTACTGGACTTAACAAGACTACTGAAGATGGAAGATGGAAAATGGAACTAATAGAGATAATAGAACAATGGCTACTGAAATTATTGAACCTAACAGATTCTGATGTGATGGATTAATTGAAATGTTTATTTTGACTATGGTTATGACAATAAGATTATCATAATTAGTAATGAGATGGATTAATCGATATGCTTATCTGGAAAAAAAAATTGATAGATATATTTCTTAAAGAATTGAAACCTCTCTTTGACTTTTTGTGGAAAGAATAAAGTAATGTTTATGAGATTTGATGATTAAGTAAGATAACTACTGGAGGAAAGTGATTTTATAATATGACTTAAGAGACAGGATTGTTATATATTATAGACTTATAACTGATTTGATCTTTGACAAATGGGAAGTCAATATTTTACTCTTTATTTTTTATTTTTGTTTTTTTTTTTCTCTTTTTTTCTTTTTGTTTAACTATTTTTGATTTTGTTTTTTGTCTTTGAATGTTTTATGATTTTGTCTTGTATGTTTTATGAAAATCTGAATAAAAATTATTGGAAAAAAAAAAAAAAAAAAGGAATCAGTCTGATTTTACATCAAACTGCAGTTTCAGATTCAACTGTTAATGCAACCAAAATAGAAATAGAATATAACCTCCAATATAAAACACAAAAGGCTGTCTTCATCATCACATGACAATGACTAATAAAAAGGCTTTAAAATTAATAAAAATACATTTGACACAGATTTCTAGGATGAATAAGGAGGGGAAAATTTTTCTGGTTTAGATTCTCTGTAGAAAATTAGTAACACAGGAAAGAAGCAAAGTGGGAAGAACACAAACAAACATACAAAAATATAATCCCCCATCTTTGGAGATGGCAGGTGTTGCCACCACTCACCATATGCTCAGAGGCACGTTACCAAATTCTTCCAAGGTACACCGGAAGTGGATCGGACTGTGAAAGACCAACCCAAATGGTGTTTGCATTTTGACCAATTTGTAGGGCAGTACAATATCTCAGAGAGGAGGTCAGGTCTCCTGCTCCCCTGGTGCATTCACTATAGCTGCCCAATTTCCCTGCTTTTTAAAGTTTGATAGAAATATCCGTGGGCTATAAGTATATTCTTAAACCGCAAGGTTTTTTGCCTATGAGTGAATTATAGCTTTAGTAGCAAGCAAGCTTTTTTCCCCTCATAAGAACTTACAAGGAATCCTGCTGGATCAGGCTAGTGACACATCTAGTCCAGCATCCTGTTCTCACATTGGCCAAACAATTGCTTGTGGGAAGCCCGTAGCCAGGACCCGAGTACAACAGCACTCTCCCCTCCTGCAGTTTCCAGCAAATGGCACTTGGAATCATACTGCCTCCACTAATGGAGGAAGAGCATAGCCAAATATTTTTAAATTGTGTTTTAAATTGTTTTTAAAATATGTGTTTTAAATTGTGTATTTGTTTTAATGTTTTTGGTTGCTGTAAACTGCCCAGAGAGCTTTGGCTATGGGGCGGTATACATGTGCAATAAACAACTAAACAAACAAACAAACAAACAAATAGTAGCCACTGATAGCCTTTTCCTCCTCCATGAATTTGTCTAATCCTCTTTTAAAGACATCCAAGTTGGTGGCCATCACTGCCTCCTGTGGGAGCGAATCCATAGTTTAACCCTATACTGTATGAAGAAGTACTTTCTTTTGTCTGTCCCTAAGCTTCCAACGTTCAGCTTCATTGAATGTTCTTAAGCTCTAGTGTTATGACAGGAGAAAAACTTTTCCCTATCAACTATCTCCACACCACGCATAATTTTATACACCTCACACACAAACACACCCTGCTTTGTTTAATGTCCAGACTGATAAAGAGTTCTGGTGGATTCAAAAGGTTGCTCACTATTTTGTGACATTTTAGTTGGTCATAATAAATGAATTTTGGAATTTTTCAAAATAAACCTGGCAGTTAACCCTTAGAAATGCAAACTAATGTAATCTACTTTTGCCACTGCTTAGGGCCTATGGTTTATTTTAGCAAACTATTTATTTATTTGGCAAGCGGAGGATTGGCAAATAGTGCCCCAAGAGAGTACATCATCATCTCTGCTGTGAAATAAAAGGCAGCACTGCCTGTACCTGCTCCACTACATCACTGAAAATACCTCACAGCTATACAGGTCAATGCTTTCTTTGACCTCTTTACTCTAGTCTTTCCTCAAGGGTATACCTTAACAGTACTTAGTAATTGTAACACAAGGATCTATGTCAGTTGTGCCATGTACTGAAATATTGAATAAAGATCTCAGTTGGGGCGGAGGTGTTAAATGTCATGCCTTTCTCATGCAAAGTTTCTATTCAAAAACTTAGTGTCAGGCCCAAAAACAACAAAGAGGAAGGTGGCTATTCCTTATTCCCATAGCCTTGACTTGCCTAAACCCTAGAAGATGAAAGCAACGTATTGGCAGCAATGCATTTTTAGTGCTGCTCCATGGAAACTCATGCTCCATATGCATTTACTAGGTGAGTTGATAGAGGATAATGTCATGATTAGTGGGGGAGTAGCACAGTTGTTATGGGAGCAGCAATTCCTGTTGCTGCCTTTATTCTTTGAACACTGTTATTGTGTTAATACTCCAGCAACTTATTAGGCTAGGATACCAACAAGTTTCAGCTAACAATTTTAACAGGACTACTTAGGAACAGATTTGCCCATGTCTAATAGCTGAACGTTAGGGCCTTACGAATACCGCTGGGCAAAGGTGAATCATTTCTGCAACTCATTAACTTTTTTTTAATGCCAAAGGCTACATATAAAAGTTTAAAAACAGCAGAAAATATTACTTCGGATTAAAGTTGCAGAATTCAGGGTTGGATTTTTGCATGAACTCCATCCCTGACAATTAATTTTTGGTTGTTGTTAATTTAGTATGTATGCAATGCACACAGATGTTTATATGGCACCACTAGTTCAGCTAACTGAAATAACAAACAAATCTGAACTATTTTGATGTATCAGCTGCAGAGCTTCAATGTGAAATTATATGTTCAGTTCTTCAAACTACTGAGTCATTAGAGTTCCAAAGGACAACCCCCCCAACAAAAAGTAAAGTCTACAAATAGTTACATTTCTCTATAGCTGATGGTTTACCCAAAAAAAAGTGTAATAATTTTCCTCCCCTCCACCCACCCACCATTATTTTGCTCTTTTTTGGCCCACCATCATTTTGAAACATTGGGCAGCACCAAACAGGGATGAGTTTGAGAATGAGGCACTGATAAGACACTGCTTGCCATAGGGTGGGTAGGAAGGTAGATCAGTGGTTCTAATGGTACAGTAGCAACCAGGCCATACTATGCCAAACACTAAATACATTTGGACACAATAAAGGCTACATACTAATTGATGATTCAAGGGCAGCATCTGGAAGAGTCAACAGGGGATCCAGACTGCCCTTCTTTCCAGCATTTCCAACCCTTGGGCCACAATATAAATTAATACTAAGTGTACTGATGCCTGAACAGAGTCTTAAATAAAAAACAGCCAAAGACATTAACGTTCAGCCACAGGTTGTAAAGAAGGGTAAAAGAGTCAAAGAAAAACTTGGTGAGCAGCAAAAATAAAATAAAATGCTTTACAGGCATACCCCGCTTTAACGTATGCAATGGGACCGGAGAGTATACTTTAAGCGAAAATAACCTTTAAGTGAAACAATTGTCTTCACTTGTACTGCACACAATCACCACTAGATGGCAGCGGCGTCATGCCATAAAGTATGCATTATTGCGAAGCGCGCAAACGTTAAGCAGGGTATAGGGACAAATGGAGCATGTACATTATAGCGAGGCAACATTAAGTGGGGCAACGTTAAGTGGGGTATGCCTGTACTGCTAAAAAGATCACAATTCTTGGTGGAATTTCACCAAGTACTAAAAGATATGGATCACATGGACAACTAATAAAATATATATGCACAAAGGATATTTTGTGATCCAAACAGGTTTGTTGGTTTTAGATCACACAAGAAGCGGTGGTCAACTAAAAAATGAAAGCGAACACAACATTTGAAAGTAAGAGAGAACTGAAAGGGAGGGGGCACATTTTGCAAACTTCCACCATTGCAGTACCACCAGTTTTCAGCGCGCCCCCCCTTCTTTCTCAACCTTTCTTCACCAGAGATCACCCATTCAGGAGGGTCCCCAACCCTCAGGAGAGGCTTTTTGGTGGATTGCCAGGGGAAGCAAGGGTGGAAAGACAACTTCTGCCAAGCCAGAGCAAAAATATTTCATTTAGATTTGCACATTTTGGCTTAGTGCTATTTTGGAAAACAATTCAGCCTTGTGCTCTATGATATATAACTATCCTAAGGAAAATCTGAACACCTGCACTAAGTTTTTAGGCTGTGTCTGCTGAAATTGAAGGAAACAGAGCAAAACATGTCAGATGTTATGGTTTTAATAGGTTGTATTCAACATAGCACTAAGGCTGAAGATACAAAAAACAAATCAATTAAAGAAAAAAATATATGAATATTAACAATAAACTACCATCAGTTTACATTACGGATACAGTACCCATCAGTACATGCAACCTGACTTAAGCATATAAATTAATGTAAGCCCTCCAGATGTCAAAATATGGTTTCCACTCGAACCTGACATCTCTATGAAATATGTTCAAATGCAGACAGAGCAATGAAGTCTTCACCATATTGTGTAATAGACTATGGGTATTTACCCTTCCAAGTTCGAAGTCTCTTCGCAACCATAACTGTGTGCAAAGTCCACTTTTGTTAGATGTTAACTTCCATATACTACAGGAATATATTTTAAAAGTGCATCAACATCTGCAAATGTCAAGGATTTTGCCAGTACAAATTAATTATACTATACTATACTATAGCCAGTGTGGATTTTTCACATTCCATAATGTTAAATTGAAAATACACCCCCATGCCATTCTGATCCTTCCCATAAGCTCACTTCAAAACAAAACCTTACAAAACTTATAGTCCTGAATTCAGAAATACTTGCTTAACAAACTCTCTAAATTTTCATGACGATACACATAACAGTCAGAGAATCGAGAGTTCAAATTGTAAAAAGAGGGGGGTAAACCCAGACCCCTTTTGGTCTTTTTTCTGTCAGAGTTCTCATAATTTGTTCAAAATAATTAAAAATCAGCCATGTTCACAGAGTACCTGTAATCCAGTTACTGACCTTGCCCCATACTCTGACCTTCATCTTCTGCAGTTTAAAAGTTAAAAAAAGGCCTGGCTGATTTTTAATTAATTTAAGAAAATTTGCATTCAAGTCTATTATAAAGTTGGGCATGCTCAGTAAGAACCAACTGTCAGTGTTCTAAAAGCCAGACTCACTGCTGCTTGGCTTGGCTAATCAGGATCCACACCCACACCAGACCTTTATTTCACCTGAGATAATCAGGGTTCCCCCAAAGAATCCTGGGAAATGTAGTTTGTGAAGGGTGCTGACAGGAGACTCCTATTCCCCTGACAGAGCTCCAGTGGCCAAAGCGGTTTAACAGTCAGCCGCTCTTATTGAAGCTCTGTGAGGGGAACAGGGCCTCTCCCAGCAACTCTCAGCACCCTTCACTAACTACACTTCCCAGTATTCTTTGAGAGAAGCCATGACTGTCCAAAGTGAAATAAAGGCCTGGTGTAGATGTGGCCAGAGAAAGCTTTGGTTTAAATTTGGGCGGGAGACTACAACTGCCTAATGTAGAATAAAAAGGTGGGGGAAATGGTGAAAAGCAATGATCCTGTTCACAATGTTTTCCTTTTGGAAAGGAAAGGGGCTTCCCCTCTGCCCAGTGCTCACCCACCCAATCCCCTCCCCTGCTCAGAGGGACATGTTACCAAATTCTTCCAAGCTACACAGCAAGTGGATTGGACTGTGAAAGACTAACCCAAATTGTGTTTGCATTTTGACCAATTTGTAGGGCAGTACAATATCTCAGAGAGGTCAGATCTCCTGCTCCCCTGGTGCATTCATTATAGCTGCCTAATTTCCCTGCTTTTTAAAGTTTGATAGAAATATCTGTGGGCTATAGATATGTTCTTAAACCACAAGGTTTTTTTGCCTATTAGCGAATATACCTTAACAACCAGAAAGAAGGTATCACTGGACAAGCCCATATCATGCGCCTCAATGAGGCATTCTCAGCACTGCACCAACATCTACCTATATTAGACAGTATCTTCCGATACAAACATTGTGGAGTCCAACATGCTTGGAATATTAACTCTTGCTGAATCAATCTCAATTTCAGGTCTAAAGAAATATTTTGTATAGATTCTACACCTATTTTCCACTGTTCAGGCAGATGGGTCATAAATAGATACTAGCAAATATTGTAATTGAAAATATTGCCATTCTGCCAGTAACTGATATTTAAGCTGTAAAATAGGAAATGACAAAAACTCTCCATCTGAGCCTATCAGCTGATCTAATGTATATATCCTACACTCAACCTATTTGTTCCACAAAAAAGAATTAATTTAATTTTTATTATCTGTATCTTCAGCATTTTTGCTCATTTTATTACTTTTTTCTTTGTTTTCTTTTCCTTTCCTTTCATTGTTAAATTTGCAAATCAAAAACTGATTTTAGAAAAGCCATAGTACTAAACCAATTGTTCCATCAGCACAAATTTTTTCTGGGGTTTTCCCCAACTCTCAAGAGCAAATATAGGAATAGTGCATGGTACACACCGGGGGGGGGGACCCCATTGCACTGGCGCTAACTCTAGTGCTACTGCAAAAAGTTAATCGAATGCCACCCAATCTGTTGCCCGATGTGGCAACCACTTATTGTTGGTCATATTTATACATGTCAGATGACCAGGAAAGGATATGTCTGCATAGGATTAGCCAACATATTTTTATATATTTATATACTTTATATCAGGGTAGAAAACCTTTTTCAGCCCAAGGCTGCATTCTCTTACAGACAACTTTCCAGGGGTTGCCTGCCAATGGTAGGAATGGCCAGAGACAATTGGGAGCCAAATAACTTTTTATTATTATTATTATTATTATTATTATTAACCACCACCACCACCCGCCCTTCACCAGCAGGTCTCAGGGTTACAGCAATCTAAAATTCAGTAATAAAAGCCATTAAAACTAATTACATTAACAAAAACATAGTGGGTCCTGAAAACCTACATCTCAAGTGCCAAAGGTGCATCTGTAGCCAAAAACTGTACAGAGAAGGTGCCAGGCACACCTCCATGAAGAGGGAATTCCATACTTAGGGGCTGCCACAGAGAATGCCCCGTTCCAGACTACCATTCCCTCACTTCTGAGGATGGTCAAACTACCAAGAAGGCCTCCTTTGCCGCTCTTAACACCTGAGGAGATCTGTAGGGAAGGAGGCATTCTCTCAGGTATTTTGGGCCTACGTTGTTTAGGGCTTTATTCACAAGCATAAGCATCTTAAATTGGGCCCAGAAACAAACTGGCAAACAATGCAACTGTTTTAGAGCAGGGGTATATGAGCCCTAAAAGTAACCCCAATCAGTAATCTGGTCACTGCATTTTCAACTAGTTGAAGTTTCCAAGTCGTCTTCAAGGGCAGCCTCACACAGAGCACATTACAATTATCCAATCTGAACGTTACCAGGGTACTTTGGCCAAGTTGTCTCTGTTCAAAAGGGGCCATAGCCAGCAAACTAACTGGAGCTGGAAATAGGCATTCCTAGCCACCAAGACCACTTGAGCCTCCAGTGACAATGTTGGATGCAGGAGTACTCCCAAGCTACAAACCTGCTCCTTCCAGGGAAGTACAACCCCATCCGTCTTTCCATCTCCTGGACTGCCTGTCCCAAATCAGATAGAACACAGAGACAGAGCTGGGTGTCATCTACATATTGATGACACTTCACTCCAAAACTCATGATGACAGCTCCAAGCAGCTTCATATCAATGTTAAATAACATGGGGGCCAGAATGAAACTTTGTGGGATACCACAGGAAAGCTCTCATGGTGTCAAACAGTAGTTTCCCATAACTACTTTGTGGAAATGTCCCTGGAGGTTGGAGCAAAACCACTCAAGTACAATGCCCCCAACTGTTACCTCCCTAAGCCGCTCCAGAAGGACACCATGGCTGCCAAGAGATCCAGAAGAACGAGCAGGGTAGAACTCCCCACATCTCTCTCCTGACAAATATCATCAATCAGAGCAACCAAGGCAGTTTCGGTGCCATGACCAGGCCCAAAATCAGACTGAAACGGATCCAGATATTCACTCTCCTCCAAGCATGCCTGAAGCTGGACCACCACCATCTTTTCAAGCACCTTGCCCAAAAAAGGGATATAAGCCACTGGGCAATAGTTGTTCTTCTGGGCTCAAGGAGGCCTTCTCAGGGTTGAATAAAACACTTACCTTAGAACTGTAGGAGTAGGCTACATTCCAGCCACACAACAGACCAATGTGTACACATACAGCTCTCCATTCTCCAGTCCTGGCAAGCAACAGGCACTATCACAGTTGATGGACACAATCCAGCCAGGCAAAAACACTCAAGGAGGGCACGGAGCAGGCCTGGGGAAGTATGAAGCCTAGGAAGAGTGGGTGTGGCCTTGGGAGTATTCAGGGCCAGAGAGAGAGACCCCCACTACTCCATTATATGTTTTATGCTTTAACTGTTCATTCCACATGACTTTCCTGTTGGATAGTCTACCTAATCCTATCAAATATATTTGCTAACAAGGTTAAAATCAGACCTTTCTAACTATATATTAGCTACTCAGGCAAAACTGGTTAGTTTTGTTCTATCAAAGCCTGCCTTTGTCTGTAGAATTTGTCCTGCCAAATTCTTCTTTCAATTCAGATCCCTCCATGGCAGCCTTGCGTATAAATATATCACTTTTTTCTTGTAGAGCAACAGTGACACTGTACACTAACAGAGCAATAGCCACAGCAGACAGGCAAAGCGATCCTAAGTGGGGTCTGAGAGGAGTGGAGTGCCAGATTTATGGCTGCATCCACCAGCAAACTAGGGCAACAGAGGGGTGGCTAGTTTCTCCATATGCCATCTTCAGGTTGGTATCACTGAGAGGCCTAAAGACTGGGGCTCAGGGGATCCAAAGTGGTACCCCCTCGCACTCTATATCAGGGCTTTTTTCCTGCTACCATATCAGAAGAACCACCTTCTTGAGCACAACTGTGCTTTTTGAGCACTCCCACTGTGAATTCCATTCCCCCACCCATGGTGATCCTCTCCACCAGCACAGAGACACCTACAAGACATCCTACTCCACTCCCTAGCAAAAAAATCCATCAACATTGTTGGGGAGGAGGTAGGACTATAGTCTCTCTCTGTCATTTATGCTTCACATGAACAGCTCATGGCTGTTTAAACCAGAATAAGCAGTCAAGGCAATTTTGGCAACAAGCAAGAGTTATTCATAGTATTGTATTTTTTTTCCCAAAGCAAGACAAATTTTCTGTTTGATTATGGAAATGAAAAGGACATATGCTAATCGCTCATGCCGTTTGCTGTAAAATTGTTTGCCACCTTGAGAATTTTTAAGCTTAAAAGCAGTCCATTTCCTAAGTACCTGCCCTGTTCTTGCCCCAAACAGCATCAGCTTTACATTCATCATGTATTGATTTTAGAATAAATATTCAGGGCCAGTCTAAAGCCACTGATTTTCTGTGGAAATTTCCCATTTTTTTCCACAAAATTAATAATCTAATAAATATAGGACAAATCAGAGAGCCAGTGTGGTGTAGTGGTTAAGGTGTTGGACTATGACCTGGGAGACCAGGGTTTGAATCCCCACAAAGCCATGAAGTTCACTGGGTGACCTTGGGCCAGTCAGAGAGAGGCAATGGTAAACCCCGAATACCACTTACCATGAAAACCCTATTAGTAGGGTCGCCATAAGTCAGGATCGACTTGAAGGCAGTCCATTTCCATTTTTTCCATAGGACAAATCATAATAATAAATATAAACCAGTCAAATATAAAAACTATAACTAACTTTTTCTGTAACTATCCCTGGTAGCATATATTTATGTACACTGTCCTTTAGGCATGCTAGTAACAGTTTTCAGTGCCTTCATTTTTCCTCTTAAAATCTAAATAATATAAGGAAAGTGTATGCTATTGAAGTTATCACATCTTAAAATATTTCCAAATATTCCAATAAAAATAATTTCCAGGCAAAGCTTTGAATTTGTTGATCATTATACTAAGGACAATAACGACACTAAGGACACTTTATTGAATCCCACCACTACCACTACATTAAACATTTCAGTTAAACTACTTTTTGCTACTGGAAAATATTTTGTTTTGTTTATTAATTATAAGTAAAATAAAAATGATAAATCAGATCTCAGTTGGCTCAGAGCAGCAGTAAAATTCCTCATTCAAAGTTTCTGGGGGTAGGGACCACATCACTATATCCAGCAAGCTAGCACAGAACTGGGATGACATTAGGTGCTGATCAGGCAGGGACTCAAAGTCTCTCCATTGGTTTGCTTTCGTTATTTGGTCCATCTTCGGCATAATCTTGTAACTTATCAGGATGAGGGTAAGTTGCCCCTGCACCCTTAGACAAGCCCCCCTGGAAAATATATTATTTAGTAGAGAATCTTTAAGTGTTCTGAAAAGACCACAAAGCCTAGGCATGAAGTTGCATCTGTGGTGATCCCGGCTCAGAATCCAGATGAGATTCCATGTGAGGATGCAACAGTATTAATCAGACTTTTAACTGCATTTTGTATTACCAATTTCCACATTCCATTAGAATACAATGGATCTTTTTTATATTGCTGCTACTGCTAATTATTCTAGTGTTACGGCATTTTCAGATTTGGACTATAGTTTAGCTTCATCAATTGCCTTGGATGCTTGTTGAGCAATACAAAACATATAAAATAAAATGCAAAATGCTTGTCTAGACAGTAAATAGCAAGTTTATCCTTTTTTGACTGTTAAGTGCTAATTTTCCATATAAGAGAAATGTCTCTATTTCAAAAAAGTAAACTGACAAGAGTTTACAGCCTCTAGGCAGCTTGAGTATCTTGATGTTGGAATGCATCCAAACATATGAAAACATTATTTGTTCTGGTAAAACAATCATATTGCTCTGCAATATGAAGATAGCTGCCATTGCTTGTTTTGGTCAGATAGTTCCAGTAGATTGGAAGGGAGGCCTCCAGAATCAAAGTGAAAGAAGCTGGAGTGAGCTTATATCAGAACATTCACAGAACTGAACAACATATGAACTGAGGCAGCAGCATCTATAACACCATTACAACTAATTTCATTGTCTATATATTATAGGATGCCACCAGGGTTTGGGGGCTCAAGCACAGGAGATCAAGAGGTATGCCTTCTTTAAAATCAGAACAAAAATCACAAGTGGGGAGAGTTGCACTCATGTCCTGCTTGCAGGCTTCCCATAGATATCTGGGAGAGATGTGAGGGTAGGATATGAGAACAGGACGCTGGACTAGATAGGCCTTGGTCTGATTCAGGAGGACTCTTCTTATATTCTTATGTAAGCAAACTTCATTTTATTAGCAGCAGCTATTATTCTGTCTCCATTTGTGAGAAGGCTGAGCAGAGTCGGGAATTTCTAGTTGCTTCCTGCAAGATTGGAATAGGCTACATGAACAGCTACATCCTACCTCAGAACCTGTAACAGAATGGACCATGACAATAGCAAGCTGTTACTTGGCTACCATCCATTGTCTAATGCAAGCATTCCATGTATAGTACTTGCATGAAGGGGACAAAGGGAAATGGGTCATCGGTTTGTGTCATTTGTTGGGGAAATTTGAGGGTTAGTAAAAGTGGCAATATAACATCTCATAGTTGCATATGCCTTCAACTTTAATCGCTACAAGAGGGAGCAAAACCGTATCATGTGCACAAAAGGTTGACTTAATTCTACACAGGTAAGCAGGATTCAGACAACTTTCCTAAGACATTTCATGCCACATAGTACATTTTTAAAATATTTGTTAGGATTCACCTCTTTCCAACTTGCCAAAATGCAGTTACTGAGCTATGGTCCCATCCCAACCACAGGTTCGAAACAAGAACCTGGACTTTCTCTGAGGCACTCATTCCTATTTTCCCAATGGCAATTTGTTTTAACTGATTTTAAGTATTTACAAATAAGTGTTTTTTAATTAGTGTAACCTGCCCTAGAACCTCATAGTGAAGGATGTATAAGAAATCTAATGAAGAATAATATTTTTACAAAGCCCAATCCCTGAAATGCATTTTGGTTGGTCCCATACAGGGTGCAAGGTATTTTTAATCATGACCAAGCTTAATTGAAGAATGCAGTCTTCAGCCCACACAGCTGCAGCAATGAGAATACAGGAGAATTAGCTTTATTGTGACAGAGGAAGGTCATGTTTTGTTATATATACAGTCATTCAATCCACCTTTAATAAGAATTAGCAATATACTCTTATTTAGAGCTTGCCCAAATCCAAATTAATCCTCTCCCTGTGGGGCTGGAAAAGAATGCACAAAATTCTGACCAGGATTCTTGCGTGTCTGGGAAGAACAGGTGAAGGTGAAAGCTTCCACAGAGTACAGGTCCAAATTATATAAAGAGTTTTGCAAAAAAGGAAAGCAAGAGAAGAAATTCCCACTAATTCACTCTTCAACAAAATGCCTGATCCTGCCCACCTCCATTTCTAACAGTAAACTCCCATTTTCTAGTTCTGATAACTATGAACTAAATCCCTCCCGCCTCTAGTGCCAGGAGAGCAATGGCACCAGATATTTAACTCAAGATAATTCACTTGCATGCAGCAGTAGAGCACTCTGCCCCTCCCTCATCCATAAGGATTCTCAGCATCCACCACACTTCCAACTTGATTAGAACACCACGTTCCTGGCCAGCTAGATGCTTTTGTGTGCTACAAGTCTGAAGTGAACAGACTCTGCAGCAGCAGCAAGCCTGTTACCAAGGACACAGTATTGATCACAGCACATATTATATCGTTCAGTAGCTAAATGTGATAGGGAAAGGGCAGTTCCCATAGCCCCAAGACTCAACCTAGGCCAAAAGGAAATCTTCCTTTGAAAAAGCAGCTTGCTAGAATTTATAAAGGGATTATTTTATATTTTAAGCATGTTGTATGTCCACAAGTTAACCTTACAGAGTCATTGCTTTACAATCACTTCCATGTTGCCACCATCAGGGACAGTTTTGACTAGCATGCTGAACTACCACTGCCTAAGGCAGTGGTTCCCAACCTGGGGGCCGTGCCCCCCAAGGGGGTCACAACATAATCTAGAGGGGACTGCGAACAGTAAAGAAATGAATTTATTAACTTTTTTTTAAAAGTCTCCACTCCCTGGATAATGTCTGCTCCTCACTGCCGCTGCAGACAACACCTCTCCCTTGCTACAAATGAGAGGGGAGGACATTTGCTGAAGCACCACAAAGTCTTTCATGCACACTGAGGGCAGGCATCTGTCTATAAAACATGTGGCAGACACCAAAGGAGGCTGAGGGTGGAGCTACTAGGAAGAAGAGGGGATTACTGTTGCCATCTCCCGTCTCCTCACACTGCCGCTCCTGATGACGCCCTTACTGAGAATGAGAGGAGAGGGCTTTTTGAGAAGCAAAAAGAAGCAAAGCCACAAGGAAAGGCTGCTTTCCCCCTTCCTTTGTGGCAGCCAGCCTGCCTGCCTTTCTTGGCTCCTGCTTCGCTGCCACCTCCTTTTAAAAATTATTCTTATTTGCGAGGCTGCCCAGATCTCACCTTCGGCCCAGAAAGAGCCAAAGAGAGGAAGCTCAGGACTTGCTCGCCACCCATCTCTAAGGCTGTGTGTGCCAGCATCCCCCTTTCTTCCACCTACACTCCACCACCCCCAAACTCTCTCTCCAAGGTACTGCGGCAGTTGAGGGCTTCCCCCCTCCCATGTGCCCAAATGCATGCATGCCTACAGATGCTTGCAGGAGGGGCAGGTGTGTTCATGTATATGCATGCGCTGATCTGTCTTCTGCTCCACTCTCATCCCACAAGTGCATGCTAACCAAGTCATCAGTTCTGATGATCATCCCAGGGCCTAAAAGCACTAACTCCCCTCCTCAATCTAGCCACCCTTTTGTCTTTACAATCCAGCATTCCCACCACTATCACATTGCTGCTGCTTCTTTATTATTATTATTTTTAAAAAGTTCAACAGGTTGGCTGAAGCTGGGGTCCACATACTGCAGCTGAAATGCATTTGTTTAATTATTGCATTTCTATTCCACCTTTCCTCCAAGTTACTCAAAATGGTGCACATGGTTCCTCCCCTTTCCATTTTATCCTTACACCAACCCTGTGAGATAGGTCAGACTGAGAGACTGTGTCTGGCCCAAGGTCACCCAGTGAGCTTCATGGCTGGGTGGGGATTTGAACCTGGATTTTAGCCCAACACTGTAACCCACTGGTGTTGAGAGGCAAGACAGTCCATCTTCAGACTGTCGGACGGAGAGGGATCCCAACTTGATTGGATCTTTGCATTAAGAAAAGAAAGCAACACCTCCCTGTCTGCAGGGAGCTTTTTATGGAAAGGGATATTTGGAGATATGATTTTGCCACGCACCATTTTTTTTAATTAACAGAGACTAAAATTACAATTAGCATGGGGGGGGCACAAAAATGTTTTGAGCTTACAAAGGGGGCCCCATAGTTATAAATGTTGGGAACCACTGCCCTAAGGGAAAGGTTTTTAAGTTGTGCTACATGAACATTCAAAACAGCTTGGCATCTAGTTGAGGAAACTTCACAATGAAACAGCACAAAGGAAAGGCCAGCCAAAGACAGCAAGTTCAACGCTGGTAAGCCCCGAAGGCTGCTATTACCTAGCAACTAATTGCTTCAATATTTAAACTAGTATAGTTTTCCTACATGGCAGGACATGACTTTAGAATATGTTCACCATATTATGAGCCATCAGTAAGAACTTAATCAAGGAATACAAATACAACTCCTCAAAAAAAATTTGATGAAAGCAGCCTTGGAAATAATTCCACAAAAATTGCTGACCCAAAACATTTTTTTTAACAAGTCCTTCTGCTCACACATCTGTATTAGTCATTTGTGGCACACAGCTCACCTGGAATGGGGGGAAAAGCAACATTTTTATAGCCTAAAATATTCCATCTGATGAGGACATATATAATGTAGTGTCAGTGTAAGAGGGTCTCCTAAATTAGGCAATATTGTTTTGAGTCACTGGATTGCAAGGACACTTAACAGTCTATTTTTTATCATCCCTCTACTTAGTCAATGTATCAAAGATGTACCACTGAACACCAAAGTCAGGATCATTCAGACCATGGTATTCCCAATCTCTGTGTATGGATGTGAAAATTGGACAGTGAAAAAAGCAGATGAGAGAAAAATCGCCTCATTTGAAATGTGGTGTTGGAGGAGAGCTTTGTACATACCATGGACCGCGAAAAAGACAAAGAATTGGGTGTTAGAACAAATTAAACCAGAACTGTCACTAGAAGCTAAAATGATGAAACTGAGGTTATCATACTTTGGACACATAATGAGAAGACATGATTAATTAGAAAAGACAATAATGCTGGGAAAAACGGGAGTAGAAAAAGAGGAAGGCCAAACAACAGATGGATTGATTCCATAAAGGAAGTCACAGACGTGAACTTACAAGATCTGAACAGGGTGGTTCATGACAGATGCTACTGGAGGTCGCTGATTCATAGGGTTGCCATAAGTCGTAATCGACTTGAAGGCACATAACAACAGCAACACTTAGTCAATGAATGGATCACAAACTACAGTATTTACTAGATTTTCCGTATACTGTAGGTTACAGTGTATTTCTGAAAATCTGATGTTCAAACTATATTCTGTGGGGGACTTTCCATAGCAATATTGAGAACAAATCAAGAGAGGAACCCCAAGGAATGACTTTGGAAAGTCCAAAGGAAACATTCAAACCCACACTATAATGCAAACAATAGTAATAATAATTGTAAGTTTAAAAATCCACAGCCCTTCACTGTCCCCCAATATGTCCTTCCCAGACTTCACAACTGGCAAAAATAATCACATCTCCACTGTTGCTATCAGAGCACAGAACAGCAAAGGGATAGAGACATACAAACCAGAACATTTCTACAGCTGATCATTTCATCAACAACTGAAACACTTATAATGAGACTCTTGGGAAACATGTCAGAGTTGCCCCAAAGAATTTGAACTAACAAATGCAGAAGGACAATCTCCTCTTCTGTCTTCTGAAAAGCAAGCGATGTTGGAAAGCTATTCTTAACTGTATGTATGTAGACTTTTTCTAGCCCTAAAGGCCCATGCTTTTTAAGTCTGCACATTTGTCTACCTTTTGAACTCAATGGCTTCTCTAAGTCAAGGAGTGCTACCAGGAAGTTGAAAGGGATACAAGCAGGGCTCTCCTTTTCTAACAGCCTTTTGCAGAATTACGAAGTCTTTACCATTAAATGTCAAGCAAGCACCATGTATTCTATGATGCTACTTCAAAAGGCTGCCTAGCAACCTTCTGGGATGAATTATTTTGTCTGTAGCATGTATCTAGCTGCTTTTGGCCAATTCTGAAAGACTTAATAGTCACACTAAGAAAATTATGCTGAGGGATCAAGGAAAAATAGGGAAAATACAGTGACCCATCCACACTGCAAGGGGTTCTGAGCAATGATTGCTATGTATGCCAAATACGGAAATGAACTGTTAGAAATCAATTATGTGCCTACAGAAGTGAGCAACAATCATATGGGCAACACTAGCACAGCTACCTTTTGGGTATATAATTGAAAGGCAATGTAGGATTTGGAAAAGCATGAACATACTGGGTTTGGCCAAAGTGGAGCAGGGAGGGAAATATGATCATTATACAAGGACATATCTGGCCCAGCCATCTGGTACACATTTTACTGACAATATTGCTTCTAGTCAAGATGTATCTAACACATTGGTAATGAACTCTACTTTGGGAAAGGGGGGTTAAAGAAAAATCTATTTGTTTTTAAGATAGCATATGTACATTTGGTAGAAAAAATTATTTTTGAATTCATTCAGCAAAGGGAAGGGAAGATAGAAGGGAGATTCTGATGTTAAGTGGAACTGAGTAACACAATATATCTCCATGTTCTGTGCAAAGTGGAGAAGTCCAGAGGTTGAACTCTACAAATTCAAGCAAAATTATCTTAATGTGTACAGTTTATTCCAAATACTATATTTCTGCAGAACTGGGACTTTGACAAAACAAGAATGTAACAGATACTAGGAATGTAGAAAGAGACCAGGGAACATATAAATATTCACTGTCTCCTGGTTCCTGGCTGTTTGGCACAAAAATAGTACATTTTCTAATTTGTTATTGTATATTTTACTTTAACTTCCTTTAAGAAAAACAGCTCATGTTTTCCGTTACAGTTGTTCTGTACGCATAGCATTAGAAATGCACCATTCAGGGTAAATCAACCCTGCATCTAAAATTCTTTGCCTATGGTCCAGAGCGCAAACAGTATATTTACAAAATTGACAGTAAACAGTTGTAAGGAGGGGAACACCACTGTAGAAAGAGGAAACATACAATATTTCCAAAATAAACTACAAAAAGAAAAGTATCAGCAGAGTGAGTATATATAAGCATAAAGAATATACAGGAGAGAGCTACAATAAGCAACAAAGCTCAAGGGAAGCAGACTGACTGCCGAAAGGCACAAAAAAAGAAGTGGGTAGAGAGGGTACAACTCATGTGTACTTGTTAATATGTTGTCACTGGAAGAGAGTCTAGAGTGGGAGTACATGACTTCACTTGCCTCAGGCTGGTACCTACACAAATGGCAGGAATCCGAGGGGGGGGGAATCCAAGGACATGCAAGAAGTGACTAAAAATTAAAGCTCTTTTTGAAAACTGATCTCTCTTCCATAACTCCCACCCTCTCTCTCTCTCTTTTAAATGTTATGTTGTTTAAAATTGTGTTCTAATTGGCAGAATGCTTTTTAAAAACAGATAATGTAACTTAAATCTGCATACAGGGATCAACCAGTATCGATGCAAGTAAGGAGGACATCTATTGTATTATTTTATTATTACATTTATATATCTCACCCTTCCTTCCAGAAGGAGCCCAGGGTGGCAAGCAAAAACACTAAAAGCAATTTAAAACATCTTAAAAACAAAAGACTTTAAAACATATTAAAACAAAACATCTTTAAAAACATATTAAAACATATAAAAACATCTTTAAAAACAATTTTTAAAACATCTTAAAAAGCAGTTCCAGCAGACGTAGACTGGGATAAGGTCTCTACTTAAAAGGCTGTTGAAAGAGGAAGGTCTTCAATAGGCGCTGAAAAGATAACACAGATAGTGCCTGTCTAACATTTAAGGGGATGGAATTCCAAGGTGTTGGTGCCACAACATGAAAGGTCCACTTCCTACGTTGCGCCGAACAAACCTCCTGATAAGATGGTAACTGTAGGAGGCCCTTACCTGCAGAGTGCAATGCTCAACTGAGTATATAAGGGCCTATGAGATCTATGAGCCACTTATAAATATCTGAAAAAGATTTGTGGATGGTATGAATGTGCTCAACAGGGGACTCGAAGAAAAACAATATATATTAAGGGGAGATTTCAGCATTATGGTGTTAAGAGCTTGTGACAACAGTTTTAGCAGGAGAAGGACTAAGCCACTGCTTGAAGTATTTTAACAGACTATATAGAAGTGATAGGATATGAGAGTACACTGAAGAGAAATAATCCTGTATTTGGTGTGGGGCAGAAGAACAAAATATGTCTGGCCTTCTACTTTCTCTGAACAGCTGTTGCAAAGAGGTGGTAGGAAAAGACAAAGAAATGCAGTCATATTCCTCTCAGATCCATCAACATAGCTGGATGTTCTCTTCAGGAGAGAAAGCAAGCATGAGGGAGCTTTGTAGCATCCATAGCAATCCAGAAACAGTTTTAGTGGAGGGGTTGTTCTACCCTACTGCAAACCTGCACTACAAAAGATTGAGCTGCTCTATGTCTTGCAAAAAATTAGTTTTAGCTGAATCAAGGTCAGCTACCTAGAGCATCAGAGCAGCTTTTGCAGATGACCCAAGAGAATGAATTTAATACACTCCACATAGATTTAACTTAGCCATACAACTGGATCTTGCATACAAGGCCAAAGCCTGCCTTCCTGGTACTCCTATTTGTCCAAGTTTCCCATGAAACACTCTTCCCTCACTGCGCACATAGAAATTCTGGCTGTACTGTGGCAAACCTGCAGCACTATATTATTAGCATTCTAACTGCTATAATATATGAGGTGCACCTTAGCCCACTGGGCTGAACAAGGTGGCTTAAGTACACTCCTAGCTGTTTAAGTGGCATGCACCCATAAGTATTTAAAGGGCTTGTTTATTTTATGAAAAACAAAATATACTGTGAGCACTAGTTTTCACTCATTTCAAGTCATAAAAGCAAAGTTCAAAGGTATTAAATCATAAACTTCCTTCCCATTGTAGAGCCACGCACACGCCAAACAACCAGCCCTTAAGCAAACCCTCTTAATTGTGCCTCGTACCACCCCCAATATCCTACTGTAGTAACCAGTGATCCTCTGGGCAGGCTAACAATAGATATGGGGTGACTGGTAACCCATCCTGATGCCAATGGACACAAATCAAACAACACACCAGAAGTCACAAGGATCAAAGCAAGACCAGCAGTCTTGCTGTTTGGCTGGGGAAGAGGACTTACCATCATTGACACCCCCCCAACACCTCCTTTTGCTGCCTGCCAGTCGCCTCTGAAGGAAAGATGACAGAGTTAGCTGTGAAACATTTAGTCAGGTGAAAAGACCCCCACCACTCTAAACTGTATTTAAAGCAGGCTGCTGTGGCCCCTTAGAGAGTAGCACGGCTAGAACAAGTAGTGTGGTTTAGTTTTATTATTTGGGGCCTGTAAATACATAGGTACAAGGCAAATCAAAATTAAGTCACTGTAATACTGAATTATCCTATGTTTAATTGATTTTAACTTTATTGATATTTTCTAATAAGCTGTTTTCAAATGCTATGTACTGTATAATAAAAGTTAATTGTAGACTGCTTTGGACATGGTTTATTGTGGAAAAGTGGCATATAAATAAACTCAAATTTAAAACACCATTTAAATGTATCTTCTTGGTTGAACAGGTAATGTTCTTGCAACACAGAAGGACAAAAAAAATCACAAATGTCACATGCCTGATTATACCTTCTTCCAGTTGCATTAAAAACATTGGTAAGGCCAGCATGTTAAGGCAACTCCACTATTTACATGATGTAGTGTGTAGGATTTGGAAAATTAGCAGAGTGAAATGTTAATTTATGTCCATTAGGACAGATCACCCCAGATTTAACTCTCTTTTCAGATTCAGAAATCTCAGACGTTAATTGCACACCATATATTTCTCTGAGCAACATCACAATCAAGTAGTTCTTGTGACCCACATAAGTACCGTAGCTGTTCACTGGAGTTAGAAACAGGCTTAAAGTTAAGGCAACTTTAAAGAGCAAACATTTGCATCTAAAAAGTTGAGATTTTCTCTCTACAGTGCTCTAACCCATCCCAGACAACGCAATATATTATGCTTCAATGGGATACTGAGGCCGCATATATGCAACTAAATATCACCATGAGATATAGTAACAAACAAACTGACTATAATACACCAATGTCAATAACTACAACTGGGCAAGAGAAGTTGAAAGTATCCCCTTTGCAGATCTTCTTTAAGAGAGATGGGGAGGGGAAATGCTCATGAGATAGGATCATGTGCCCACTCTATAATCTGAGTTCTCAGATTAGGGGAAGAGTGTGGCCATGGCTGTTCCAAGACACTTTACTGCTTGAAGTGCAGAAATAGATCCCCACCACCATTTCATGTACAGGAGTTGACTGGAACGGCAGCTGAATCTAATTTCAAAACTGGGTACAGGACAAGCCATATGATATGCACAGTTGTGTTCTCCAACAGAAGGGTACAGACAGGATGCTTATGAGGTAGACCTGGGGGGCTGCTGCCACTCCCCCCCCAAGTTTCTGCCACTTGAAATTGTCAACTCACTCCACCTAATGGTAGGGTCAGCCCTGTGTCCAGATACATGCAGTTCTCCTCCCATGTCCAGTATCAAGCATCAAAGATGCGAGATCACAGAAACAGTCCTGACAGACAATATGGAATTCCACTAGCATTAAAAGGCATTTTCTTCTCTGTATATATGAGGGTCAAACAAAAAGAAGGGCTTTTCCACAGGAGATGCAATACTCAGAATGTCAAGACAAACAGAAATTTGCTCCAACAGCAAATTTTGAGTAATCAGTACCTGAATTATTTTGCTGCAAGATATATCCGCTTAGAGCTGTCAAATACAGGATGAAGGGTTCATAACAGGCCCTTTAAGGGTTTCCAATGTGTACCCCTACCACACTCCACACAAATTACAGAACCACTTTCAGGGATACTATGTGTCTGAGATAGGTACCCATACCCCTTTTTTATTGTTGATTTTGGAGAATAGGAATGCTTGTTATTGAGGTTCACGGGCAAAGCAAATACGTACAGACATTTTTGTTACAATACTTACGATTATGTCATGTTGAAAAATAGAATTTGCCAAAGCCAAAAGAAATAAAATTTCTAGTTTTTCAAATTTTCCTGTCTGAGGTGAAATGAATGGCTTCACATCACATTCAGGCAAAGCAAACTTTTTTTATTGAGATGTTATAGATGTGGCCCTGGGCACCTGCTGGATGTGAAGCTTGGCCCTTCAACCATTTTGAGTTTACAACCTGAATAATATTACAAGTCCTCCATGACTAGCACAAAAATGTTTCTACTAATGATTGAGGGATTAGGATGTACACAAGGATTCAAATGTGACTTCAAATAAAACTGTCTTCACAAGTTCAGTTCTGCTTCAGTTCAGCCATCAAAAGGAAAATGCCCATTAATCCAAGAAAAGCTCTGCTGCCTTTAGAGCTTTTGCCCCATATTCCATTCAGGTTTGAATTCAGAGCCACACAACACAGACTTAGGGAGAACACAATGTTCAGCCCAGGAATACTTCCCACAGGAAATCTAAATTGAGAGTTCTGGCGGTACCTACATATGCATAATTGAATAGAGTTCACAGGTATAGCTCCACTAACAGCATTAGCTGCTTTTGGGACTGCAGAAAGATGATTTTTGTAAATCCTAACCCAGATTATGATTATTACTTAAATTTATATCCTGCCTTTCCTCCCAGAGGGAGCCCGGGGCGGCAAACACTAAAAACACTAAAACATCTTAAAAACAGACTTTAAAACATATTTAAACAAAACATCTTTTAAAACATATTATAAGCAATTCCCACACAGAGAGAGACTGGGATAAAGTCTCTACTTAAAAGGCTTGTTGAAAGAGGGTCTTTGGGAGGTGCCTAGATGGTGCCTGTTTAAAATTTAAGGGGAGGGAATTCCAAAGGGTAGATGCCACTACACTAAAGATCTATTTCCTATGTTGTGCAGAATGGACTTCCTGTTAAGATGGTATCAGCAAGAGGCCCTCACCTGCAGAGCACAGTGATTGACTGGGTATATAAGGGGTAAGATAATTGTTCAGGTATCCTGGTCCCAAGCTGTGCAGCAGAAAATAAAGCAGAAGTAGCCAGTCCTACTAGTGAATTCCTACTAAGTAACACTAATGAAGCACAGGAAGGCATTTTATGATCTCTGGACAGACATACTCAAAGATGAGCTAAAAGCTGTCCAAGACCATATTCACAGTACACAGGATACCGTGCCTCTGTCTTCTGAAGGCGTATCCACACATCAAGCAACAACCTCTGTGGCAGCTTAAACAAGATTGACTGCATCAATCTTGTCCTGCTATGTCAATAATGATAACTTCCAAAAGAATACAGACTTATAAAAGAGAGAAGTGAAGCACATATTGCTACAAAACGCTGCAGTCCACTGACAACTTGCCTAACGTTCATAGCAGGCACACAACCAAAAAGCAGGTGCCCACACTCCCAAATCAGAACAGGCTGAGTGTCAGCGGGAAAGGCAAGTGCCTCATTCTCAGGGTCTGTCTGATATCACATATGAATACTGGGCTCCACATTGTTCCTAGCAAGTGGCATGGATGGCAGGGAACCACCACAGCCCAGTACCACAGGCACACTGCTCAGGCACTGTGAATGAACACATCCAATCCCCTCAGCTATTGCTAACAGAGATGCTTTCCATAGGGAGACATGGGGATATACATCTTAGGGGAAGTCGAGCCTTTTAGCTGCAGAGAAAGTGTTCGCATGAATGCCGCCTGGGCCTGCCATGTTGAGAAACCGGGTCCTAAACGACCTTTTCAGTTCTTACATCTGCCCAACGCTTTCCCAGTTGAGCCGGCCTTCAGTCGCCTGGCCGGCTCCAGACTCCTCCACATCTCCTTCTGGAGTTCTTTCCTACTTCCTCCTCCTCCCCCTCCCAGCTCCGCCTCAGAGAATCAAGTCTACATGCCTTAAGCCCCGGAATCTGTTTTCAGGATCAGATCTCAGTCCTGGGACACGCAAAACACCAACACAGAAAACAGTTCCCTTGGGCATGTGCAGAGCGCCTCTCCAAGCTCACCCCCCTCCCCAGGCGTCAAGAGGAAGAAAGGACTTTCTCATTCAGACAGCATGACTGTCGGGGGGGGGGGCTCAGACCCGGCACCTCTCATCTCACAAGGCCTGAGCCGCCGAGTCCTGTCCCGGGCCGCCCCGCCCCAGGCTCCGTCCCAAAGAGCGACCCCGAGTTTATTGCTCTGGCAGCCGGCCCGCACCTTCTTGGGCGCCTTGGTGAGCGTGGACATGAAGGAGTATTTCTCCGCGTCCTCCATCTCCTTCGCCTGCTTTAGCTCGTCGCCGGCGGCCGCGTCCGGCACAGAAGACATCCTGAAGGGAAGCGTAGAGAGCCAGGAGGCTGAGGCCAAACAAGCTCCTTCCACCGGCTCCACGACCTCCCTCTGCAACCGCCAAGGCTGCAGCCGCCGCGCTTCAGCAAGGGGCGGGGCCAGGAGAAACACGTGCGTCAGCACGCACACTTGAAACTGCCCACAAGCACGCACAGGCCGTGCACGAGATGCCGCACGCAAGTATCTGGCGCCGCCGGGAACGCACGCGGAATCTAACTACAGTATGGGGATCTCAGCGCCACCTGGTGAAAGGCTCTCCGAAATGGTCACAGGCTATCCTATACTATTCCTTCCTTTTGTACTTCAACTTATTGTTTGCCATTTTTCCTCCTACGGTGTATTATTATATTATTTATTTATTCGTCACTTTCCACAAAAAAGTCTCAAAGCAACTAAAAAAAATTAAAATATTAAATAACGCTGCTTCTAGTGGCTGCTAGAATGACTGTTTCTAGAGACTGGAAGAGCTGGTCGGACTTTTCCCTCAGGAGCTGGTGCAGTCGTATTTGGAATTTCGGAGAAATTAACCCATAATGTCAGACTGTTTCACGGTCATGCACAACTTGATGCCTTCGAAAGGACATGATTCCGCTTTATCCCTTTTAACAGCTTGTTTGCCGAAGACATGAGGAACATCAGGAATTCTTTTGGAAGGACTCAGTAACGTACATTCTGCATGTGGCAAGTACAAATGGATTGCCTGTTGCTTAGGAAAGGTGAAATGTGTGCAACAGAAGTGCAACCTCAAAAAGAAGAAACTGGAATTTGTGATGTTTGGGATTCTTTTTAATCAAGGTATTTATTGCATGAAAAAGGCCTACTACATTAGATGATCAAGCCAGGATGGAGAAAAACGTAAAGGATTGTCAAAAGAGTAGTGGGGATGGGGGAGAGGCATTACTAGGTACTTAAAAGATTTAGGACACAAGTCCATAGGCATATTTGCATATGCTAATTAATAAAAAGAAATGCAAATTTAGAATTTAAATGCTACAAAAGGCAATTCAGTTAATTTCCCATCCAAATTACCTCAGAAAAATTCTTAAGTTAAATAATGGTGATGATAAATTCCCTACCTGCATTTCAGCATAAGGTCTCAGGACAGGTTATAGCAATTTAAAGATAAAATATTAAAAACAGTTTACAATAAATCTGCATCTTACCCCAGATCACACCAAACCAGTTCCTTTTAATTCACTGAATCCCTATTAATTTCCCAACAGATCCTGCTCCAGATCAATTCAGTATCCCTTCAGTTACCACCATCCATTACTCAAATCATCTAAAACTAAGCCCATATTTAATTAAATTTATTTATCCAAATTAAGATCAGGCAGAGAATCCATGTTCCCAATCTGTCATACTGGAGGGGAGTTGGATATGACCCAGCCCTTCTAGTCTCCACCAGCCTCAACCACTGGAAGACCTCTGCCATTGGCGGGGAAATCTTACCAGTGAGAGTCCCCCAATGTACATGCCCAAATAGTAGGCAGAAGCTACCAGTGGTAGTATCCCCATAGGACAGCCTTTCCCAACCAGTGTGCCTCCAGATGTTGTTGGACCACAGCTCCCATCAGCCTCAGCCAGCATTGCCAATGGTCAGGAAAGATGGGGATTGTGGTCCAACAACATCTGGAGGCACACTGGTTGGGAAAGGCTGCCATAGGAGGTAGCAGAACCCTCTGAAATGGGGTCTTCGGGGGAGAGACTGCACTGGCACAAGATCTGTTGGATCCTGTGTGGACTCTGCTGCCATCTCATGATGGCAATGGGCCCATTCCTGGGAGCTGGCATAGTGAAGGGACATTTTTTTCCTGCCCATCCCCCCTTCTGCCCATAATGACAAGAGAAGTAGGCCACATCAAGCCCTATCACTGCCAGCCAGGAGTTCGGATAAAAGTCCTACCCAGTAACCCAGTTCACCTCCAAAGATCCCCAGAATTCATTACATACCTTGGAACACTTGGGTCGCTTAGGAAAATATTCATGGCATATCCTGCTGGTATAGGGCATGGGAGACAGAGGGCAATAAAGAGGAAGGGAGAAGGAGAGGCTGTATGGATTCAGGAAAAGGCCTTTATGAAGTCCAGAGAACCCTAAGGTGAAGGGGAATGGCTTGACATATAGGGAGACTTTGTAGCACTTGGGTTGGGAACCTGTGGCCCCAGATGTTATTGAACTACAATTCCCATCAACCCTGACCATTTCCCATGGTGGCTGAGGCTGATGGGAGTTGGAGTCCTACCACACCTAGCAGGCCAAAGGTTTCCCGCTTCTCTAGAAACAAAGGCAGCCCTACCATGAAGCAAGGTGGGATGACTACTTCACGTGGCTGATCATGGGAATTATTTAGGGTAACAAGATGGAAGACAGAGAGAGCTGATCCATAGGACAATTTATTTATTTATTGAATTTCTTAGTCGCCCATCTGGCTGGCTATCCAGACAAGACCCATTGGGAAGTTTTCTGTGAGCGTGATAATGCTCTTACACAAATCCCATTCATTTCAATGAAGATTGTACAGAAGAACTTCTTAGTAGATTATGCCCCATGTTAAATAGAAGGAGGCTTGCCCTTTATACAGCACAACACTATATACGTTTATTCAGAAACAAGTCCCAATGTGCATTCAAGGAGGTTTTCTCTACAGTAAGCATTGCAACCTAAGGCACCAAAATATCTTGGGTCAGCCTTGATGGCAGGAGGTATGGTGATGAAAGTGCCAGGGAAGCAGATGAGCCTGAGAGGAGAAAGAGAAACAAGACAAAAGATATGAAGGGGAAGAGCTGCCTGAAGCTGGGTGTGTGAGTGTGTGTTTGGAAGGACTCTGGGTGCTGCTGCAGCTGTTGCCACTTGCCTGCTCTGCCTCCATTTTTTGTCTTCTGCTCCAGGTATATGAAGGGGAAGAGCTGCCTGAGGCAGCGCCTCAGCGTTGTACTAAGTGCAATGTGAAGTGCGCACTTAGCGTCACACTTGGAGTCGTCTTGGGGTTGTCTTGGAGAAAGAAGACAATGAAAGAAATGTTTATAGTGCTATTGGTAGAAGATGGGGTTAGGTGGGGAGAAGCAGAATGGGACATTGGAGAATAGTTTTACATAGTTTTATAACTGTTATGTTCAGTTTATTTATTTTGTTATATTATGTACATTGTTGAGATTTATTGTTTAGTTATGTTTATTTAAAACGTGATGTATTTTCCTTTTAATTGTACTGAATATGAATTGTATATTATATATTGCATTTGTTTTTATGTTGTAAACCGCCCAGAGAGCTTCGGCTATGGGGTGGTATAGAAATTTAATAAATAAATAAGTAAATAATAATAATAATAATAATATAGTCAAAGGCAAACAGCAACAGCCACAGATCCAAATATACAAAAATCAGTGTCTCCTTGCACGTTACATCACTGACCTTAAGATGGCAATGTTGCACCTCTCTGTACAATTTCTATCATGTGCCTAGAATGTAATGATTAATATGCTGGCGTTTTTTTTTTAATGCAGGCAGTTGTGTTGGTCCATTAAAAGCTACAGATGCTCCCAGAAGCCTCCTGGCCCCCTAACAAGACATCCAGGAACTAGAGAACCATCAGTCACAGACTTAGCAATGTAGCAGTCATCTGCGCCTCCTTGCCATGGTCCCACTCTTCAGTGCCCTCCACTATATAGTGGTAGCTATGGCTGGCTGATCTTCCAATTGTCCTCCACTTTGCACATATATATTTGGTTTTGGTTGGGGTGGAGACTGCTTTCTCAACTTCCCATCTTCGTTATCTGGGGAATGAGATCCTGGACAGCTTCCTCACTTCTTTATGGCTTTTAAAAATTGGCCCTAGTGAAGGTGAGTAGGATGGCACCCTTTTCAGATTTTATCCACTGGATAGAAGCCTCTGCATATGGTCTCATGCAGGTCCAGGCAGCATTTGTGCTTCTGATCCTGCTCACATTTGTGTTTGTATTTGTTTCAGTGAAGCAGGGTTGACCTTACGTTCATCATAAAGTGATGTAATTGTGCAGATTTTCTGTACATCTCTCTGTCTCTAGGAAGGATCACTCATAAAAACCTTCCCATTCCCTTTCAAGATCAACCTGACTTGAGACAAGTATGTTATGAGCACCCCGAACTTTGAGTGGTAAGAGATCAAGGGTCCTAGCATATACCATGAATTTGGTTTCCTTAAAATTAGGGTCACTGGTGATGGATTGCACTTTTTGTGATAACTAGATTTACAGTGCCTTGCAAAAGTAATCAGACTCCTGACCAATGCTCTCACATTACTGAATTACAAATGGTACATTGTAATTTCATTCTGTATTATTATTTTGAAACACTGAAACTCAAAATCAATTATTGTAAGGTGACATTGGTTTTATGTTGGGAAATGTTTGTAAGAAACATAAAAAACTGAAACATGTTGTTTACATAAGTATTCAACCCCTGTGCTGTGGAAACTCCCAGTTTTCACAGATGAAAGAAATTGCCCTATCAAGGACCCAATTACCTTACCATCAGTCTCCACCTGTGGACCATTAAAGTTGCTGTCATATTGTCAGGATAAAACCCCCACTGTTGAAGGATCATTGGTCAGGCTGTTGATCTGAAGGAAAATGAAGACCAAAGAGCATTCTGCAGAAGTGAGAGATAATATTTATTTATTTATTTAAAATATTTCTGTCCCGCCCTTCTACCTCACAATGGGGCACTCAGGGCGGCTTACAATAAAATCACATACATACATAATAAAATTGTACAGAATAAAAACACAGGACAAAACAGTAAATTAAAATACATAAAATACAATTATTAAAATACATACAATACAATTATTAAAATACATAAAATAGAATATGCATATATACATACAAACAGACATGCACACATGAATATATATGCTTACATAAATGGGGAAAAGATAATAAAAAAACAACAAAATAAAAATTAAAAATAGAGAACACAGGGATGGTATCAGGCTCACCCGTCAGACCCTCTCAAAGGCTCTCCGGAACAAAATCATTTTTAAAAGTTTCCGGGAAACCATCAGGGAGGGAACCAAACGGGCTTCTTGAGGCAAGGAATTCTAAAGCCTAGGAGCCACAACTGAAAAGGCTCTCTTGCGCGTGCCTGTCGGTCTAACATCTTTCACTCCAGGCACGCTGAGGAGACAAGAGGCAGATGATCTTAAATCCAGGGCAGGAACATATGGGCGCAAGCGGTCCCTCGGGTACACTGGTCCAAGGCCGTTTAGGGCTTTAAAAGTCAAAAACAGCACTTTGAATTGGGCCTGGAAACAAATTGGGAGCCAGTGAAGTTGATAAAGCACAGGGGTAATATGCTCCCTGCGCTGTGTTCCAGTTAACATTCTGGGTGTAATGTTATACAAATGCATAGATTAGGAAAAGGATACAAAATAATATCCAAGTGTTTGGATATCCCAGGGAGCATAGCTGGATCAATAATCAGGAAGTAGAAGCTGCATCACATCATCCAGGCACTGCCAAGTAAAGGCCAACCCTCAAAACTCAGTGCTCAAACAAGAAGGAGACTTGTGAGAGAAGCCACAGAGAGGCCAACCATCACTTTGAAGGAGCTACAGAGTTCAGTGGCTGGGAGTGGAGTAATGGTGCACCAGTCAACCATATCAAGAGCTCTGTATAAAACTAGCCTGTATGGGAGGGTGGCAAGAAAGAAGCCATTATTCAAAAAGTACCATATGAAAGCACGTCTGGAATTTGCCAGAAGGCATGAGAATGCCCCAACTGTGATGTGGGAAAAGGTTTTGTGGTCAGATGAGACCAAGATAAGAGCTTTTTGACCAAAACTCAAAGTGTTATGTGTGGTGCAAACCTAACACAGCCCATGCCCCAAAACACACCATCCCTACAGTGAAGTATGGTGCTGGCAGCATCATGATGTGGGGATGCTTCTCATCAGCAGGGACTGGGCGTCTTGTTAAAATGGAAGGAAGAATGGACAGAGCAAAATACAGGGAAATACTGCAAGAGAACATGCTTCAGTCCACTAAAAAACAGAAGCTTGGGATAAAATTCACTTTTCAGCAGGACAATGATCCCAAGCACAAGGCCAAAGCAACACTGGAGAGGCTCAAGAACAAAAAGGTGAATGTCCTACAGTGGCCCAATAAAAGTCCTGATCTCAATCCCATTGAGGGATGGCACTCTTTGAAAATTGTGGCGCTCTTTGAAAATTGCAGTCCATAAGTGATGTCCAAGCAACCTACCAAGAAGAATGGTCCAAAATCCCTCGAACACTGTGTGCAAAGCTGGTACATACCTACCCCAAAAGGCTTAAAGCTGTTATTGCAGCGAAAGGTGGCTCTACCAAATATTAATGTGTGGGGGTTGAATACTTATGCAAGCAATATGTTTCAGTTGGTTATGTTTCTTACAAACATTTCCCAACATAAAACCAATGTCACCTTACAATAACTGATTCTGAGTTTCAGTGTTTCATAATAGAATATCATACAGAAAGAAATTACAATGTACCATTTGTAATTCAATAATATGAGAGCATTGGTCAGAGGTCTGATTACTTTTGCAAGGCACTGTATTTCCACAAATATACAGGCTGAGCATAAGATTCACAGCATTAACGTTCCAACAGATCCTGCTGGGGGAGGCACAAAAGCCATAGCTTTGTATTCTCACAGAGAATAAATCAGGTTTTGACATACCTTGCTGACACCCTCTACAGCCAGGGGAGGGGGAAGGATTTGCCACCTTCAGCTCATCATCCAGACATATCTTCAACTAGTAGTGTCTGTGCCAGATAACAGTGGCCTTTGGGGGAATGCAAAGTATTTCTTTATCTACGCTTCCAATGAAACTGTAAAAGAAACCTGTTTGAGAATTAAACAGCAAGGGAAAGAAAAAAGGGAGAATGACATAGCATGAATTCAGATGTTGCAATGTAGGGGGATTTCACTCAACATGAACTGTGAGGTTGAATCCATTCATGTATGGAAACAAATGCAGGGATGTTTCCAAACAGAGTGCTGCAGAGCTATTGGATATTTTTCTTCCAACCACAAACCAAGCCTCACACCTCAGCTATTAGCATTTTAAGAGGGTACTTTATATTGATTTCCTTTATACAGCAAATAACTAATAACTAAGTGTAAAGCCACAGAGAGTCTCTAAAGGAAGCCACAGAGCTATGTTCCTGGAAACTCTTGTCATAGCAGCTCGAAATCTGCTATGATCATTATCATGGGACTGCTGTCATGAAGAGCAGGGATCAGCAAAAACCTGCAGGCCTGGCTATCATGTTTCAAACTTTCTTGTCAGGTGTCTGCATGGCTTTCTGTGTTGTCCAACCAAGGGGATCACCTTATAGAAACATCCAGTTATTGTTTATTTCAGAAACATACCGGCCATCCATTAGTGCATGATTCTCAAGACAGTGTACAATAAAAGCAATAGAATCAGTACAATAATATACTATAAAAATAACAGTCAATATTTTGAAAAGAGATACTATTGTGAAATAGAAGCAGAATATGAAAATTAGGGCACCTTTAGCTGAATTCTTGGTCTTTCAGCCAAAGCTGGTAAAAGGCACCCTTAGCCACTGAGGTCACCTGGATCTCTAGTGGCAGAGATAGATCAAGGAGCACCTCCAGAGTGGCTGCAAACACCCTAGTTGCTTCAAAAGCAGCCTGACCATTTTGTCTGGTTGCATTTGGAAACAACTTTGTCCATGACTGGAGTCTAGACACATCTGCCTAGTGCCTTCCCCACTACGGATTAATTAAATAAACAATAATAACCAGCTACAGCAAAGCATTGGGCCAATCACTGTGTCTGCCTGAGCCTACAGCAAAGCATTTTCATTGGACACACCTGGAGTGGCAATGGGGTTGATGGCCAATCAGTTCTGAATTCTGTGTGAAGCAGTGTGAATGTGTCTCCACCCCAATTATCCAGACACAGGAACAACTCACCCACTGTTCCTCTGTTGTGCCAGGATTCAAGAGTCACTTTGTTAGCCTCATCTAGTCCAAAGCTTTCACAGCCTCTCCTTATCCAGATGTTACAGAGCAACAGTGCTGGGTATCATCAGTGTAATGATGACTCCTCACCCCAAATCTACTAATGACCGCTCCCAAAGGTTTCATGTAGATGTTATTGGGGAACGGATGGCACTCTGTGGCTCAGCTGAGAGATAATCATCCAGTGCTATTCTCAGAAACTGACCCTGGACATAGGACTTCATTTGAAGCACATGAATCTCACCACAAAATCATGGGAGTTGTAGTTGGTTAAGGGTGGTGGGAACTGTAACTGAGAGGGAAATTACACTTCCCAGGATTCTTTAGGGGAAGTCATACACTTTAAATGTGAGGTGGATGTGCTTTAAATGTATTGTGTGGATCTACTTAATTGTCCTGCCCAGAGTGAGAGTCACAAAACGGAGGCGAGGCTGGAATTAATTCCTGTTTTATTAGAGTAACATCAAAGGCAATGTGTTTCATAGACTTAGCTGTGCTAACTCACTACATTCCCTAACTAAGCTACCTAGGCTTACTCTGCAGCGTGTGAAGAAAGTTGACTCAGCAACTGGGTCAGGGGGGCACCGCCTTGAGTAGGGAAGGTCTTCGCCCACAATCTCTGCCTCCTTCGAAGTCCCACCTTCTTGTGACGTCTCTTGTGGGGCAAACGGGGGCGAGCCTCCGCCGGCTCATCTGACAGTACAGGCTCGATAGAAGCCTCAGGAGGCGGGAAAGCATTTGAAGTGCCAGGTGGGGAATCCTGGGGGGGTGGAGTCATTCCCCAACGGCTCTGTTGGGGCGTCTGTAGGTGGCGAGAAGTCTGCTTCGGTGGGAGAACTGTCTGTGGGAATGGCAGGCTGTCAGCTACTCCCCCTCCCTCATTGTCCTCGAAAGTCTCATCTACCTCTGATTCCTCCCCCTGCCCTATCTGAGGAAGCTAGGACTCGGCCGGCTCCCCACCCTGATCCCCCTGGGAGAGCTGGGGCTCAACATCAATAAACTTTGCCTGCATGTTAATTGTTGTAATGAATATTTTAAAATGGAAATGAGCTATAATGTTTACTGGATGACCATGGGCTACTCACCATCTCCCAGCCTAATCTGGTCCTCAAGATGAAAACAACAGAGGGGAACCATGACAACCCCAAGGAGGGGCATACTTAAAATGTAGAGGAAGTAATAATGTACAAGCATAGTGTGAAATCAAATACTTATAGGGACCTGGTATGAAGAAATATTTATATAAGCATGACTGTCAAAGTTGTTTATTATTTACACAACCTGTAAAGATATTTGTAGTGCAATCCTATGATTGTTTACTCAGATGCAAGTCCCAATGTATTCAATCGGGCTTACTCAAACAGGGAAGTGTGCACAGAACTGCAGCCTCAAGTGATAAGAATCATGCCACTTTGAGCTTTTTTGCAACTGTTGATACTTTTTATGGTTTGTTGTTATGTGCCTTCAAATCGATTACAACTTATGGCGACCCTATGAATCAGTAACCTCCAAGAGCATCTGTCATAAACCATCCTGTTCAGATCTTGTAAGTTCAGGTCTGTGGCTTCCTTTATGGAATCAATCCATCTTTTGTTTGGCCTTCCTCTTTTTCTAATCCCGTCTGTTTTTCACAGCATTATTGTCATCTCATGATGTGTCCAAAGTAGGATAACCTTGGTTTCATCATTTTAGCTTCTAGTGACAGTTCTGGTTTAATTTGTTCTAACACCCAATTATTTGTCTTTTTAGCAGTCCATGGTATCCGCAGAGCTCTCCTCCAACACATTTCAAATGAGTTTATTTTTCTCTTATCTGCTTTTTTCAGTGTCCAACTTTCACATCCATACATAGAGATCAGGAATACCATGGCCTGAATTATCCTGACTTTGGTGTTCAGTGATACATCTTTGCATTTGAAGACCTTTTCTAGGTCTCTCATAGCTGCCCTCCCCAGCCCTCGCCTTCTTCTGATTTCTTGACTATTGTCTCCATTATGGTTAATGGCTGTGCCAAGGTATTGATAATCCTTGACAAGTTCAATGTCCTCATTGTCAACTTTAAAGTTACATAAATCTTCTGTTGTCATTACTTTAGTCTGTTTGACGTTCAGCTGTAGTCCTGCTTTTGTGCTTTCCCCTTTAACTTTCATTAGCATTCGTTTCAAATCATTACTGGTTTCTGCTAGTAGTATGGTATTCCGCTTTCCATATGATATGTTCTGCGTACAGATTAAACAAATAGAGTGACAAAATACACCCATCTCACACCCTTTCCGATTGGGAATCAATCAGTTTCCCCATATTCTGTCCTTACATTAGCCTCTTGTGCAGAGTATAGGTTGTGCATCAGGACAATCAGATGCTGTGGCACCCCCATTTATTTTAAAGCATTCCATAGTTTTTTTATGATCTACACAGTCAAAGGCTTTGCTGTAATCTATAAAGCACAGGGCAATTTTCTTCTGAAATTCCTTAGTCCGTTCCATTATCCAATGTATGTTTGTGCTTTTTATGGTTACTGGATTTTAAAGGGATTTATTTCTTGTTGTGAGCTGCCTTGGTTTCCAATCAACAAACCTATCTCACAGGGTTTTTGGGAAGACTCCATATATACACACACTGGAGATGTAAAAATACATAGACCCCTATAATAGTTTATTGTCAAAATGAGTTGGTCATTGCAGAACTTGCAGAATTAAAAAAAATAGATCAGTATTAGTTTCCTACATAATAAAAGTAGTGATATCTATGTAAGCCCTGCCTAATTGCTTTAAAAAATAGGATTGCAGGGGAAGAGAAAGATTCACAACACAAACACATTCCTTTGCTGTGTTCACTCAAAAGTCCCATTAATCTACAGCACAATCCTAACCATGTCTACTCAAAAGTAGGTCCTATTGAATTCAGTGGGGTTTACTTCAGGTATGTGGGATTAGCATTTCAACTTTACTCCCAGAAAAGCAAGTATTGGATTAAAGCTTCATATTGGGAAGGTTTTCAAAACACTGCCATCTTCAACAGCCCAGGAAAATGTAAACTTATTTGACTCCTGAACACAAGAGAAAAAAAGACTTTTGGTATTGCTGAAAGCTATATACTTACTCAATTTATGATATTTTCAGATAAAAAGGGGAAAAAACAATAGTTTTCTATCTTTGCAATGGAGTCTAGGTACTGCCTGGAGGCCCAGAAATCCCTTGTCAATCACAACCCTGACTTCACTTATTGGCTACAAACCTGAAAGGGAGGGTTTAGAGCAGCCAGCTAAGAGATAATTTCACAGAAGTTGCAGGGTGGAGCTGATGTTTTGGTGTATATCTCGTGAACCAGACCATCTAGAAACTTAATAATTTTTTAAATGAAAGCTTGAGAGTTCAGAGATTTAAGCTGACTCACCTGGACACCTGGAGAGGAGAGGACCCTAAAAATCCAGAGTCTCTGGGCAAAAACTGGACATCCGGCAACCCTATTGGTAGTTGGATCTGTTTGCCTTCCAGGTGTGGCCAATGGAAACACTTTGCTGCAGGCTTAGGCAAAGACAGTGATTGGCCACATGCTTTGCTATGGGCGGTCCTGAAAGACCTGAAGTCAGCAGTGGGGAAGGCAGGTGTAGCCAGCCAAGGGCAGAGTCGCTTCAAAATGCAGCCAGAAAAACTATTCTCGTGCTTTTGAAGCGACTAGTGTGCCCACAGCCTAAAATTATCAAATCAACACTGCCACATTTATTACAGAGGGAACTGTTCTAAAGAGGTATATGCCTCAGAGAAAGAGGCCTGTCTACTGTGTCTTTATAAAGGCTGTTGGAAGATATAATTTAATTCCTTAATTGTTGTAGTTTATGAAGGAATGAACATTTCATTACCTTTAATTTCCTATCAGGCAGAATTTGCTCTAGAGGTTCTCCTTATAGCTTACAAGGACAAACCTAAAGAACTCCCAAAATGTGCCAAGTCTGAACTGAGTCTTATCTATCTCCACATCTCACTGTTGCTGCCAGATGCACAAGGTGCTGTGCTCCAGGGAATGAGGGTGTGTGCAGCCATTATAATTTCCTATAGATCATCAGCTCCTCTGAGTTCCAGGAATTCATCTGGAGAAATCTGATCCACTTGTTTTAAAAAGTCCAATAACCACTTTCTGCATTATATTCCCCTAACTTAGCCATGCCCACAGGCAGCAAGAGACTTTCTTAAGTAATCTTCAAGGCACATCTGTATTATGCTTGGGACCTGCTCTAATATTTAATAATGATGTTATTCAACTGCTAATGCACAAGTGTGGGGCAAGGGATAATGTCTCAGTGCTCTTCTGTTTATTAGATTAGGTTCTAAACATCCTACTTTTTACATACATAAGAAATTAAAAACTGCATATCCACCACACCAACAATCTCAATACCATCACATTAATCACATCTCTCCTTCTAATAGTGAGCCCAGATGGTGAGTGCCAACAGTTGTTTTTAACCAAAGTAAGGGCACTGAGAAACAAGAGGGAGATATCTGCATGCTCAGGGGAAACCTGAGATTCACAGAAATACTTTTTTAAAAAAACAATACTTAAGGGGGCAAAATCCCAAACAGTCCAATGAGAACTGATTATTTTCAGTAGCCATGGAATGTTGAATGTCAGCTGGAAAAGAAAACAGAAAACTGGAGGGGAGTGGAAGAATGGCAAAGGGCATGGCCAGCTGAGCAGGAGCACTCCTGTTAGAGAGTAAGCCTATACTGCAACATTTGTTGTAGGTTCCACTTGTTATTTATTAGCAAAATAAAAAATGTTCTGCTTGTTATTTATTGGGAATAAGGGGCGAGCCATATATTGCAGGGACACAGTAACTTTTCTCAAAAGTATATGTCAGTGGAACAGGAGTCAGAGTTGGAGTCAGGCCTACCCACAAATTTTGCCCCATAGAACTCAATAGGAGCCATTGAGAACTGAGTCCAAAACTATCTGCATAATCCCAGGTTGGGTTCCATTTCTTGGTCATGCAAATAGGTTTTTTTAATTAATTTTGACATTTACATTATACTCAATATATTAAAATATGGATGACTTATTATAATGGTAGCTAATGTATTAGAGCCATTGTAGCCCATCCATTTAAAAGGCTTTCATATTCCAACTATCATCTCAAGTGCTTCTCACCACAGCAGCCACCCTTCTTAATGTCTTTATTAGAAATCAACCACACCATGCCTCTGTAAAATAAATCATGGTTTAGTGTGATTTGCACGTGATGAAATGAGTCCAAGCAACATCTGAGGCTCACATTTCCCCCCATACCCAATCTCTTCTCCTCCAGCAATGCTGGGAAAATAAATTTGCCAGTGTTTGTTTCACTCTGAAGTAATCTTGACTTGTAATGTCTAGTTAAAAAAACCACCTTCATAAAACATGGTTTGAAGTTAGCTTGTTTTGTTATTGACCAGGGTTTGTTTGAATCCATAATCTCAGGTTCTGCAGAGGCATGGAGAGAAGACACTTATGCCTCACAATTTGTTCAAAGGTGGTTCTTAACTTCAGATTTTCAGAGCAAAGTGCTTCTGAATTTAAAGAACTTGCAATCTTTTTAAGCTCCCACAGAAGGGGCATTTCACTCTGAAATACATAGAACTGAAATAAAAGTCTTGTACCTGTAACCACCAGAGTCTGTTTTTTCTCTTTTGATTCTTTGTGGTGCTTGTTTCCCTCTTCCTGCACAACCCCCTCACACTAAACACTGCCAATATGTCCCAGTAATACTCAACCAGAGAATCAAAAGAATCTTTCCAAACTTTTTATAGTGAAAATATATTTGCAGTTGTTGTTCAGTCATCATATGGGGGAGTGGGGAATACACATTTATTTTCTTATCTACCACACCCAATTGCAGGGAAAGCACATTTTTCTGGAGACTCTGCACATCTCCCTTGAGGTCTTTCAAAAAACAAAACTGTGAACAGATTTTTCCTTCACAGCAAGGTTACCCTGCCTCTTGCTTTAATATGAAAGTACAATTTAGTGCTTCTGGATTTTTAAGTTGAAAAGGTCCCCCAAATAATTTGGCCATAAAAATTTATAGTCTGCATTACATTGGCTCGGACTACTTCATTTAAGTTAGATTGCTTTTCACTCTAGTTGCAGGCTGACTGTGCCTCCAGTTCTTGCTTTGTAACATTTAGCACCCTCGTCAGTTTCCTTCTGATATTTTCTAGAAAACAGTGTTGCAATGCTCACAATCTGTTCTAAAGGCCCCACCCTGGATTGTTGCAACTGACAGTAAATTCTGTCTGGAAGCAGGCTGCCCACATCACTAGTATCATTTTAAGTTAGGACTGCTGTCCTAAGCATACTTACCATAAAGTGGCCAATTTGCACACAGTGAAATTCTTTCCAAGTAAACATGCTTAGGACTAGTATATACCCTATTATATCTCCATGTTGTTGCAGATTTTTCTGAGCCCTTGATTTGGTAAAGAATGGGAAAGACCACAGCAGAGTTATCTCTCAGCAAGCAAACTACTTGCTGCTTGGAGCTTATATAGTGGTTAGTGTTGAACTAGGACCTGGGAGACCAGGGTTCAAATCCCCACTTGGGTACAAAGCTTGCTGGGTGACCTTGGGCTTGTCATTGTCTCTGAGTTTAACCTATCTCACAGGACTGTTGTGAGGGTGGAAGAATCATATATGCCACCTTGAGCTCCTTGGACAAAAGGTGGGCTGTAAGTGTAATAATTTTAAAAGTTCATTGGAAGCATTTGTATCAAATGGTTAGAGAGGAACAGAACCTACTCTGAAAGAACAGCAGGCTGTTTCTCATTTGATATTGTGTACTAGAGCATCAGTACGGAGAACCAGTGTCAGGCAGTATGTTTGTTGTATGAGCAGTTCCTCACTCAGCCATGAAGTTCACACGTTATGACCTTGGCCAGGCACAGCTAAGCTGCCTCACAGGGTTGTTTTGATGACAACATGGGGGGATGAAAGAGAGAGTGAAGCCCATCAGCTCCCAGAAAGAAAATATGAGATACATTTTTATTTATTTACCAAAATTTATATACCTCATTGTTTAAAAAATGTCAGAGCCTATTTTTATTTTTACCAACAACCCACCCTTCACCCAGAGGTCCCAGGGCAGGCTACAACTTTAAAACACATAATTAAAACAGTTAAAAACAAACGAACATCACAGAAAATAGGTAGCTCCTATAACATACACATGTCAGGTGTCAAAAGCCAAGGTAAAGCGGTGTGTCTTCAGCATTTGCCGAAAGTTGTACAATGAAGTTGCCAGATGCACCTCGGTGAGGAGTTCCACAGCTTAAGGACTGCCACAGAGAATGCCCTTTCCTGAGCCACTGCCACCCCTGAGCTTCTGAGAATGGCAAAACTACCAAAAGGGCCCCCTCTGTTGCTCTCAACACCCAAGAGGGTCTGCAGGGAAGGAGGCAGTCTTTCAGATATTTGGGACTTCAGTCATCTAGGGCTTTAAACATAGACGCGAGCACCTTGAACTGGGCCCAGAAATGAACTGGCAACCAATGCAGCTGATTTAAAGCAAGGGTTTTATGAGTTCTAAAAGGAACCCCACCAGTAATCTGGCTGCTGCATTTTGGACCAGTTGAAGTTTCTGAGTTGTCTTCAAGGGCAGCCCAATGTAGAGTGTATTACAATAATCCAGCCTGGAAGTTAGCAGAACATGGAGCACTGTTGCATATTTCACACAAAGTTACCATTAAACAACACAAGTCTCGATACTTCCCCCCTGTAAATTCAGGTTTATCTGATATGGGGATAATCCACTCAGGTGCTCAGACCAATTATTTCAGTGTTTTTGGGTGGGTGGATCAATTGTCACTTTCTGCTATTCCCCTTTCCACACCCACTATTTCCTCCATATTTTCATTTGTTTTCCAGCTGTGCTCATAACTATATCTGGTGCTCCTAAACGATTTTTCCCTTTTGATCCCTCAGATTTGCACAAAACCACAAAACTGCCCAAGAAAACCAGCTATATTGGGCAGCAGTCTAAAAAGTGTGTGCTGAGAATTTACAATTGCTTTCATTTCTTTTCTTTTGTTGTTATCTGCCTTCAAGTTGATTATGACTTATGGCGACCCTATGAATCAGCGACCTCCAAGAGCATCTGTCATGAACCACCCTGTTCAGAGCTTGTAAGTTCAGGTCTGTGGCTTCCTTGATGGAATCAATCCATCTCTTGTTTGGCCTTCCTCTTTTTCTACTCCCTTCTGTTTTTCCCAGCATTATTGTCTTTTCTAGTGAATCATGTCTTCTCATGATGTGTCCAAAGTATGATAACCTCAGTTTCACCATTTTAGCTTCTAGTGACAGTTCTGGCTTAATTTGTTCTAATACTCAATTATTTGTCTTTTTCACAGTCCATGGTAGGCGCAAAGCTCTCTGCCAATACCACATTCCAAATGGGTTTATTTTTCTCTTATCTGCTTTTTTCACTGTCCAACTTTCACATCCATACATAGAGATCGGGAATACCATGGTCTGAATGATCCTGACTTTAGTGTTCAGTGATACATCTTTACATTTGAGGACCTTTTCTAGTTCTCTCACAGCTCCCCTCCCCAGTCCTAGCCTTCTTCTGATTTCTTGACTATTGTCTCCATTTTGCTTAATGACTGTGCCGAGGTATTGATAATCCTTGACAAGTTCAATGTCCTCACTGTCTACTTTAGTTACATAAATCTTCTGTTGTCATTACTTTAGTCTTCTTGACATTCGGCTGTAGTCCTGCTTTTCTGCTTTCCTCTTTAACATTCAACAACATTCTTTTCAGATCATTACTGGTTTCTGCAAGTAGTATGGTATTGTCTTCATATCTTAAACTAATATTTCTCCCTCCAGTTTTCACACCTCCTTCATGATCAGAAGCTTAGCCACACATATGTACATAGATACTGTAAGGACAGAATATGGAGAAACCGACTGGTTCCCCATCGGAAAGGGTGTGAGACAGGGGTGTATTTTATCACCCTATTTATTTAATCTGTACGCAGAACATATCATACGGAAAGCAGGATTGGACCAAGATGAAGGAGGTGTGAATATTGGATTCCATAAAGGAAGCCACAGACCTGAACTTACAAGCTCTGAACAGAGTGGTTCGTGACAGATGCTCTTGGAGGTCTCTGATTCATAGGGTTGCAGTTGACTTGGAGGCACATAACAAAACAGATTTCTATAAAACCAGAAAACTGCACAAGCAATCTTACAATTGCCTTGGGTAGGATTTTTTTTTAAATGAAATGCATGGGCACAGATATCTGTGGGCATGCCCTGTCAGTACTTAACTGGCATAACAGAATCAACAAATTAGAAGTGAGAGAAAAACACAAAAAGGACTACCAAAAGCAAAGACAGAAGCTGCTCCTCATATACATATGGAAATAGGAGTGGGTGTGGACTAATTTGAATTTGGAAAACATGGTGAACAGCTAAGTAATGCACAAATATGGACATGTTGAGGATCTGGATGACAGGCTTTCTGAGGATATTAGAGGTAGTCAAAAGTTTTCTTTAATATTTATCCCAATTTATTCCTTGTAGACCCGACATGTCAACTGTTAAAAAAAAACTTCACACAGAGCTTTAAAAAGTGTTACACACAATTGTGTTTTATTATTAAATACAAACTTTTCTATTTTTAAATAAACATTTTAACAGTTTTAAAAAAAATTATATAAAATATTTCATTGTTTGAAAAAATATAGATATAAAAAGAACACAGTTGGAACCAGAATTGTAACGCCCTTTTTTAAAAAAAGGAACTTCTCTCCACTGGTTTTTCCTATATTAATAAAAAGAGACAAGGGAAGGGTGGCTGTTAGGTATTAAGGCCAGATCCTAAGATTTGCTGTGCCAGCAAATAAGGGCTCATGATGGAACATCCTTGACCGTTCCATCTAAACATCACCACAAACCCGGCCACATGGCACTAAAATAAACAGTGACTGTTCTTTGAGTAAAGAGCTAATCCTGTGCTATGGCTTGTTGACTGATAAAAGGTGCTAATCCTTGGTCTTAGCCTCTTTTATCTCTGCTGCCAAAAACAAAGAGGGAGCTTGCCAGCCTCTGAGGTGCGAACAAGCTGTGCATGAGCATTGCAGCTAAACTGGGAGAAGAGGGGGGAAGCAAAGGATGTTTCACTGAAGGCCAAAACAGTCCTTTCCTTCAATGCAAGCAAAAGCAAAAGCAAAAAGGACAACTTTTCCACTTTTGTAAAGATCATTGGATTAGCTAGATCAAAACTAGAATGTGTAAGCCCTAAACTTGGGCCACATGCCCTCAGCGGCTCAGAATGTTGTACCCGCACTGTAAGGCAGAGTATGATGCACTGGCACATTGCATAGGAGAGTTATCAACATCCTTGGCCAACCTGGAGGCCTACTCACATCAGCAAAGCAACACACGGTACTATCAGCTCCTTTCAGAGCCTGGCTTGTTGCACCCACACCTTCCCCCAATACAAACAATTTATCAACATTTTATCCATTACATTAAAACTCAAATGGGAAAGGTAGCATTTTCACCCCAAGGCCAGCTCAGGGTCATTGCCTGTCTTGTTAGAAACAGGGAAGGAGAAAGCAGAGAGAACAGAAGATCAAACAGATGGTGGGGAGAGGACAGACCAAGCAGCAGCATGGAATGGCAAGAGGCTGGACCAGACACACACTCGGCCACCCACTGACACTCACTCACTCCTAGAGGTGGGGTTGGAATGTTCCCAGTACATGGGAGGCAAAACATTTTAAGTATACAAAGTGCAACAGCTTTGCCCTCTGCAAATCAGCTCTCCACTCCAATGCAGCAAGAGATGCACAGGAGAGTGAGAAAAGTGTGGGTCCCCCTGGAGGAAGCCTCTACTACCGGCTCCTGTGTCTGTAATATTAAGCTTAAGAGCAGAGCTACACATTAGACATGGGGTGTCCTCAGCCCCAAGATTTTCTTTTTACTAAGTTGAGGGTGCAGCATTCGCAGGGGATAGTGGGGGCGGGAGGCATGCAGCCCCCATTAGATTCTCCCTGCAAATGTCATTAAAAAAAAAAAGAACCTTTCCCCACCCAAGGTCTCAAACTCAAAGTAACCCCAGCTAATAGAAATATAGCTTGGAGAAGCATTTGGAGGAGAGAATCAGCAAAGGTAGGAGGGGTTATGCACACCCCAGTAGTCCTGTTCTTTCCTACAAGTGCCCCCTCATTCTGCATTATCTTGGCAAATGTACATATGGAACACAGATTCCCAGTGTCTAGTTCTGCCCAAAATTAATTTGTGACAGATGAGGGGTGGATTAGGTCATCCCATGACAGTTTCCTTCCATCAGAGCAAAAGATCAAGGCAAGAAGAAATCAATCCCCATAAAATGACATGGATCTGGCTGTTCCAAGGGCCAAGTCCACCATGGGACCATTACACAGAACCAATATATTTAAGTTCTGTAGTGCTTAACTTGCACTGTTCAGCAAGCTCCAGGAAGAGGATAATCTAACAACAGCTCAAAACAGCTACATCTCTCATATGGCTATAGTTACAGCTGCAGCCACATCACAGCTAGATCTGCTCATGTTAGTCTCCTGGCTTAAAAGGAATTGCTAAACATCCCTGTTTGTGTCAGGACACAATGAGGGAGACTGGGATAGATGTATTATCTCCATTTGCTCACAATATTATGGGAGTTGCGCAATCTACTGGATTTCAACTGATATGGTTTTATCACTGGTGCAAGCTGTTTTTCCCCCCAGGCAGAAACAAGGTTATGATGGTTATATACTACCTCCAGTATCAAAGGCACTATGCCTCTGAATACCAGATGCTGGGGAACAGCGGGAAAGGACTAATGCGCTCAAATGTCCCTTGTGGGCTTCCCACAGGCATCTAGTTGGCTACTGTGGCAACAGCATGCTACACAAGGTAGGACTTATGGTCTGATCCAGCAGGGCTCTGCTTCTGTTCTGTAAGGACAGAGAGATTAGTTGATAAAACTCTGCTAGAGCAGGCCAGAGGTCCATCAAGTCCAGCTCTTCATTTCCCCACAGCGGCCGACCAGGAGTCTACCAAAGAAGCCCGCAAGCAGGGCTTGAAGGTGATCATGCCCCTTTGTTCTTTGATACAGCTTCAGCAGCTAGTACTTAGGGCCACATTTGCTTCTCAACATGCAGTCTCCATTTAGCCATCATAACTAATAACAATTCACAGACCTGTTCTCCTCCATGAATTTATCTAATCCTATTTTTTAAAAAAAGATCCTCCGTGGCGCAGAGTGGTAAGCGGCGCTAATGCAGCCGAAGCTCTGCTCATGGCCGGAGTTCGATTCCAACGGAAGGAGGAAGTCGAATCTCCGGTAAAAGGGGTCGAGGTCCACTCAGCCTTCCATCCATCCGTGGTCGGTAAAATGAGTACCCGGCATATGCTGGGGGGTAAAGAAAGGCCAGGGAAGGAACTGGCAATCCCACCCCATATATACGGTCTGCCTAGTAAACGTCGCAAGACGTCACCCTAAGAGTCAGAAACGACTCGCACTACAAGTGCGGGGACACCTTTACCTTTTTATTTTTAAAAAGCTATCTTAAGCTAGAAGTCATAACTGCATCTTGTGGCAGCCAATTCCATATGGTTGTATTGTATGTACTTTATTTTTCTAGTTTGCCCTAAAATGCAATTAAAATCAATTTTATTAAGTGACCCCTTGTTCTAGTAAAAAGATTTTTAAAAGTTAAAAGTGGGTCCTGTTTTGTATGTTGAGAGACTAAAAAGGTGGACACCTGGAATGAAGATATGGAAGGCCACTGGGATAGCAGATTAATGCACTAGGCTATTTGGCGAGTTAAACACGGAGAATGTTTGGCAGGTGAGAGGAGGAGAATATTATGCAGCCCAAGGAAGAACGAACGCACGCATGCACGCACACAACTTAAAAAGAAGTGGTGAGGGGAGGAGAGTGCCTGTCCTCTCTAAAACAACCACAAGTTGCCACAATTCATATCATTATGGAGTTACGTCTAAGAAAAAAATAGAAGGCCCAAGATCCTAAAATCTTCTCCATTCAGAGGAAGGAGCTAGAAGCTCTGAAAGTGTTTGTTCTTGCCCAGAGATGTAGCTGTTCAAAACTGCAGATTCAACCCCTTTCTTCTCTGGAAGGGATGTCACCCTTTCCGAAGGCAGTAAGGCACAGTGGTTCCTAGAAATTCCCTCTCCCACAATCAGAAGAGGGTTTTTTGAAGTTCAAAGTCAGCTTCCAAACAATTTCCATCCTTCTCATCAAGCTCCAGCTTGTTGGCTGACTGGCAGAAAAAGGGCAGCTTGCAGTTAAGTGCAAAAGCCAACCACGAATGCCAGGAATAAATATAGTGTCCATTTCCTAATGAATTCCTGTCCATCACAAAAAAAGGAGGGAAAAGAACACTCTTCGTGGGAAGGGACTGCAATTGCTTCAGTTCCTAGAGTCCAGTTTATGTTAATTTCTCCTGGTAGTAACAAGAGGATTGTACTTTTAAAAGAGGGGCTTACAGTCCAACCCCCACGTGGCTTCACATCCCAGAGGGAAAGGGGTCCAGCTGGAAAGAAGAAGACAATCATTACAACAATGCAGCATCTAACCACAAAGTGGGGAGCCTAAGCACAGGCCAAGATCATGCATTACAAGCTCCCCCATGGGACTCCGCCAAGCCAGGTTTTTAATAAAATCATTTATACCCCATTTTCTCTTCAGTGGGAATCAGAGCAGCTTATGAACAGAATACAGTGCATGCATACAAGACAACAAATAAAAATTAGCAGCAATATTATAAATCGCTTCTCTGCAGATAAGAGAGATACAATCTCAACAGAAGCAGCACTATAGAAGATAATTAACAGAGCCAAACTAGCAAAAGGAGGTGGTGGTGGGTTTTGTTTGGTTTTGTTAAAGAGCCATTTTTTGGCCCGGCATGTGAAAGTCATATTGCAAGGTATACATTTTGACACTTGGCCAATTTTCCAGCCAACCACGGACAGCCTTGTGTCATCTCTTTAGGCTCAACTGGGTTTGGAGAGATTGCTCAGTGTTTCTTCCTTCTTTGAAATGGAAGCCAATTAAAGGGATTTTTAATTTTGGCTATTGCCTCTTGATAGGGGAAGCTAAAAGAATCTGCTGCCTAAGTGGAAAGGTAACTTAGAACACAGAAAGCTGTCTTAAACAGGGAAGGACGTATTGGTGGCGGAGTCGCTCTATACGTGAAAGAAGGCATTGAATCCAGCAAGCTCGAAACCCCAAAAGAGGCAGACTCCTGCACAGAATCGTTGTGGGTGGTGATACCATGCCCCAGGAGGGACTTAATACTGGGAACGATCTATCGTCCCCCTGATCAAAATGCTCAGGGAGACCTTGAAATGAGATATGAAATTGAGGAAGCATCCAAACTAGGAAATGTGGTAGTAATGGGTGACTTCAACTACCCGGACATAGACTGGCTGCATATGTGTTCCAGTCATGACAAAGAAGCAAAGTTTCTAGATATTCTAAATGACTATTCCCTAGACCAGTTGGTCATGGAACCGACCAGAGGGACGGCAACCCTGGACTTAATCCTCAGTGGGGACCGGGACCTGGTGCGAGATGTAAGTGTTGTTGAACCGATTGGGAGCAGTGACCACAGTGCTATTAAATTAAACATACATGTAACTGGCCAATTGCCAAGAAAATCCAACATGGTCACATTTGACTTCAAAAGAGGAAACTTCACAAAAATGAGGGGATTGGTAAAAAGAAAGCTGAAAAACAAAGTCCAGAGGGTCACATCACTCGAAAATGCTTGGAAGTTGTTTAAAAACACTATATTAGAAGCTCAACTGGAGTGCATACCGCAGATCAGAAAAGGTACCGCCAGGGCCAAGAAGATGCCAGCATGGTTAACGAGCAAAGTCAAAGAAGCTCTTAGAGGCAAAAAGTCTTCCTTCAAAAAATGGAAGTCTTGTCCAAATGAAGAAAATAAAAAAGAACACAAACTCTGGCAAAAGAAATGCAAGAAGACAATAAGGGATGCTAAAAAAGAATTTGAGGAGCACATTGCTAAGAACATAAAAACCAACAACAAAAAATTCTATAAATACATTCAAAGCAGAAGACCATCTAGGGAGACAACTGGACCCTTGGATGATAAGGGAGTCAAAGGTGTACTAAAGAACGATAAGGAGATTGCAGAGAAGCTAAATGAATTCTTTGCATCTGTCTTCACAGTGGAAGATATAGGGCAGATCCCTGAACCTGAACTAACATTTGCAGGAAGGGATTCTGAGGAACTGAGACAAATAGTGGTAACGAGAGAGGAAGTTCTAAGCTTAATGGACAATATAAAAACTGACAAATCACCGGGCCCGGATGGCATCCAACCGAGAGTTCTCAAAGAACTCAAAGGTGAAATTGCTGATCTGCTAACTAAAATATGTAACTTGTCCCTTGGGTCCTCCTCCATGCCTGAGGACTGGAAAGTGGACTGGAATGTAACACCAATCTTCAAAAAGGGATCCAGAGGGGATCCCGGAAATTACAGGCCAGTTAGCTTAACTTCTGTCCCTGGAAAACTGGTAGAAAGTATTATTAAAGCTAGATTAACTAAGCACATAGAAGAACAAGCCTTGCTGAAGCAGAGCCAGCATGGCTTCTGCAAGGGAAAGTCCTGTCTCAGTAACCTATTAGAATTCTTTGAGAGTGTCAACAAACATATAGATAGAGGTGATCCAGTGGACATAGTGTACTTAGACTTTCAAAAAGCGTTTGACAAGGTACCTCACCAAAGGCTTCTGAGGAAGCTTAGCAGTCATGGAATAAGAGGAGAGGTCCTCTTGTGGATAAGAAATTGGTTAAGAAGCAGAAAGCAGAGAGTAGGAATAAACGGACAGTTCTCCCAATGGAGGGCTGTAGAAAGTGGAGTCCCTCAAGGATCGGTATTGGGACCTGTACTTTTCAACTTGTTCATTAATGACCTAGAATTAGGAGTGAGCAGTGAAGTGGCCAAGTTTGCTGATGACACTAAATTGTTCAGGGTTGTTAAAACAAAAAGGGATTGCGAAGAGCTCCAAAAAGACCTCTCCAAACTGAGTGAATGGGCAGAAAAATGGCAAATGCAATTCAATATAAACAAGTGTAAAATTATGCATATTGGAGCAAAAAATCTTAATTTCACATATACGCTCATGGGGTCTGAACTGGCGGTGACCGACCAGGAGAGAGACCTCGGGGTTGTAGTGGACAGCACGATGAAAATGTCGACCCAGTGTGCGGCAGCTGTGAAAAAGGCAAATTCCATGCTAGCGATAATTAGGAAAGGTATTGAAAATAAAACAGCCGATATCATAATGCCATTGTATAAATCTATGGTGCGGCCGCATTTGGAATACTGTGTACAGTTCTGGTCGCCTCATCTCAAAAAGGATATTATAGAGTTGGAAAAGGTTCAGAAGAGGGCAACCAGAATGATCAAGGGGATGGAGCGACTCCCTTACGAGGAAAGGTTGCAGCATTTGGGGCTTTTTAGTTGAGAGAAAAGGCGGGTCAGAGGAGACATGATAGAAGTGTATAAAATTATGCATGGCATTGAGAAAGTGGATAGAGAAAAGTTCTTCTCCCTCTCTCATAATACTAGAACTCGTGGACATTCAAAGAAGCTGAATGTTGGAAGATTCAGGACAGACAAAAGGAAGTACTTCTTTACTCAGCGCATAGTTAAACTATGGAATTTGCTCCCACAAGATGCAGTAATGGCCACCAGCTTGGACGGCTTTAAAAGAAGATTAGACAAATTCATGGAGGACAGGGCTATCAATGGCTACTAGCCATGATGGCTGTGCTCTGCCACCCTAGTCAGAGGCAGCATGCTTCTGAAAACCAGTTGCCGGAAGCCTCAGGAAGGGAGAGTGTTCTTGCACTCGGGTCCTGCTTGCGGGCTTCCCCCAGGCACCTGGTTGGCCACTGTGAGAACAGGATGCTGGACTAGATGGGCCACTGGCCTGATCCAGCAGGCTCTTCTTATGTTCTTATGTTCTTAAACCAAGCCAGACCTTTGGTCCATCTAGCTGAGTATTCTTTACACTGATCAGCAGAGGCTCCCCAGGGTTTCAGACATGATTCTCTCTCAGCCCTACCTGGAGATGTCAAGGATCGAACCTAGGACCTTCTGCATGCAAAGCAGATGCTCCACCCCCCCGAGCTATAGCCAGTGTGGATGCACTTTTGAGCTGGAGAGGGTTAAGCAGCCTGCCCTCCCTCCCACAAGTCCTAAGTTCAACCCAGAATCATGCGTGGGTGATCTAAATGAAGTCCTGGAACGCAAATCACAGAAGTTTAGGAAAATGTACACTTTATTAGGTCAACCAAAGTTAAGACAATACCTTGCAGCCTTTGGAGGTTCCAGAACTCTCCTTCATCAGGTTAGATGGTAAAACAAAGTAAGCAGGGGACAGGGAAAGGGAGGAGAATTTGGCTGATGGCAATGCCATGAGTCTCCATCTGGTAAGGAGTCTTTAAACTGAATGTGGGAGGTGGCAGCAGACATTCAAACAGGGCTCTTTTTAGCCTCCTTTAGCCTTTGAAGCAGGATGGATTTTAAGGATTGCCAGCTTTGACCCAGGCAGTTCCAAGAGGTCCAATGTCTGCTCTCACATGGATTTTATGCAATGGTGACCCCCAGCTTTACAAAAAAGCACAGTCACACAAGAAAGTGGTAGTTTTGCTAAGTCATTTCCCACCCAGCCCCAACTAGGAATGCACCATAAATTGTATAGATCCCTATCTGCTGCCCCCAAGGACAAAGTCACATTCCATTGCACTTAGGTACATTTACGGGAAGCATGTACCTATACAGAAAGGAGGTAGCAGGTAGCATGTGCCTAACGGCATTCAGCTGGTTGATAAACTAATTGCTGAGCCCCCATGCAAAAATCACAACAGTCCTGCTAGATCAGATGAGAGACCCAGCTACTCCACCATCCCAGTAGTTGCCAGCCAGATATATCCAAGAAATCCCCATGTTGGGCAAAAGGTATCAGCCCTCCTACCTGACTGTCTCTTGTAGCTTGTAATAAGAGAACTGCTTCCAAACCTGAAGGTTCCATGCCCATCCAAGATTTGTTTGCACACAAATATGTGCCTCAGTTCCAGCTGCATTTTCCCTGCCAGCAATCTCTAGCACAAGGTGGGAAACACGCAACCCCTCCAAATACACACACTCCGAGGACAGAGGTGTAAGTGAACAGGGAGTTCCTTTTACAATATGAGAACTCAGGATCGTACCATGAAACTGAACAATGGGAGACAAAAGGAAGCCCTTAACGTAATTACAGTTATGGAATTCACTTCAACAAGATGCAGTGACAGCCACCAACTTAGAAGGACATTATGACAAATTCATGGAGGATAAGGCTATCAATGGCTATATGTTATGTCCAGGATCAGAAAACCAGTTGCTGGGGAACTTCAGTGGGAGGGAAGAAAACATGCCTACACTCTGTTTGTGGGCTTCCTAGAGATATCTGGCTGGTCACTGTGGAAACAAAATGCTGGACTAGATATCCCTGCTGAATCAGACCAAAGGCTTTTTCCTATGTTCTTACCTCATAGTTCCTCCTGTATCTGCAACTCCATATGTTCCTCCCCTCTATTCAGTGGCCTACAAAGAAAGAAAAACAATGATCAAAAGTCCAACACTGAGACCAAAAGGAGGAACAGCAATGCATCACTAGAATACCTTGCTCTCTATGTGGTAGGAATCCCATCTAGTATCTTCCCCTCCCCAAACAGCTGCTAGTCAGCTCAGTGTCAAAGCAGGGACCCAAAACTGCATTGTGTGAGGAACAAGCCACGTTTCCAGACATAGGAGCTTGGAATGAGTTGTAGCCCCAAAAACTGAGGGATCTATATGAGTCAACTATCTGAAAGCAAGGGGCCTATTAAGACCCGTAGTTGTACAGACAAGTCTTCTAGCTTCTTACCTTCCTTCTGACCTTTCCATGTTTCTCTCATTTCTCTGTAGTCGCCTCCTGGCTAGGATCTACATGGAAGGAAGGAAACATTTACTACAACAGGGAATGCTGACATGAAGCAAGGAAGAGTGGGATTGCATTCCCAGT